>NC_137465.1:146569130-147111540 GCF_964235325.1 Thermobia domestica | reverse complement strand
TAAGATAATGAAATTTGGAGAGGGGTAAATTGACCTAATATTAGCCCATTTCGATATAATATATATTGAAGAAACTTAGAAACTTCCCTCGTACATATTTTATTTAAATATTAATTCCCCACTTTTATTTTAACATATGTGCTGTATGTAGTGTCTATCTGTTAGAAAATGCTAAGGTTATCAAATTTGGAGAGGGGTAAATTGACCTAATGTTAGCCCATTTCGATACAATATCTCTTGAGGAAACTTAGAAACTTCCCTCGTACATATCTTATTTAAATATTAATTCCCCACTTTTATTTTAACATATGTGCTGTATGTAGTGTCTATCTGTTAGAAAATGCTAAGATAATGAAATTTGGAGAGGGGTAAATTGAACTAATGTTAGCACATTTCGGTATAATATATATTGAAGAAACTTAGAAACTTCCCTCGTACATATCTTATTTAAATATTAATTCCCCACTTTTATTTTAACATATGTGCTGTATGTAGTGTCTATCTGTTAGAAAATGCTAAGATAATGAAATTTGGAGAGGGGTAAATTGACCTAATGTTAGCCCATTTCGATATAATATATATTGAAGAAACTTAGAAACTTCCCTCGTACATATCTTATTTAAATATTAATTCCCCACGTTTATTTTAACATGTGTGCTGTATGTGGTTCCTGTCTGTAAGACAATGGTACGATAATGTAAGTTTGAGAGGGTTAATTTCACTTTGTACTTTCAAGTTTTTTTTTTCTGTTGATGAGATTTTGGAAGTATTTTAAATGAGCTGTTCTTGATACTATTTTTCTCTTTTTAATTAATATATTTAGTGGAGGAATGCTTCGTGGATAACACAAATTGTTAGTAACAGTATTTGTTTGTTGTTGTCTATAGTGATAATTGTTTTCTTTCTATTACTGGCAACCCTGGTAGTTGGTGAGTTGTCTGCGGACGAACGTCTGCCAAAATCACTCCGGTCACGTCATTTATTAATGCAATGTGGGTTGAGTCATAGGGTCTGCGCGTGTATAAGTGCATCCGTACAAGGTGCAAATGAAGCAACATCTCCACGAGAACGATGTTGATCGCCAAGTGCAGTGAGTAATTATGGTTAACATTTTTATGCAAATACTCTTTTCAGATGAAGCTGACCTCTACGTAAATGGGAAGGTTAATAGGCAGAACATGCACAATTGGTCACCTGACAACCCCGCGTGCAAGACCCCTCCAACATGACCAGCGCAAAGAAAATTAATTATGTTGTTGGCAGACAAATGAGGAATACGTCTAATCAGTCACTTTTTCATTCCATAAAATTAACTGCGGAATAATACCTCACGCTCGTTCGTACAGGGATAGATATTGCGAGCTGCGATGCCCGGGGATGGTACATTCTCGCAGTTTTTTCAACACCATGGCGCTTTCTTCATTATGGATTCGTATTGCGTCACTACTTGAACAATTTTCTAGAACATGGGTTGATCGACGAGAGGCAGTTGAATGGCTGCTCGATCACCGGACCTAACGCTGTTCAATTTCTAGCTAAGTGGAAAAGTTAAGGCTATGGTTTGTGCAGTAAATATTCATAATTTTTATCATCTAGAACAAAGTATCGCCATCGTCTGTGCACAAATTTGACCCTATATCCTACTTTGTGTCCACATTAATTGGAAGAAGCTTCTGCAAATGTTTATTGCTCAGTAGGAACATGTAGAACATATACTATAACCAGGGGTAAAAGTGGACCTGAAAAGGTGGGGGGACGGTAGGTAGCGGCATCACTCCACGCCGTTCCTCCTGCCTATCTCTGCCCATTGTACCATTTTAGGATCTGGGGGACGTCCTACATATTTTTCGAGGTGGGGAACTGCGTCCCCCGCGTTCCCCCTCGCTTTTACCCCTGACTATAACAGGGAAATGTGTTCGAAGTGGGAAAAATCAGAGGCGGTGTGTTTTATTACGATTTTGACTCGACATATCGGCTATCTAAATGTTCAAATGCAGTGAGGTGTGAAGCCTACAAGATTGCATTTCTATTTACATAATGTCTGAAAACCACTGGAAAGCTTCTTTTAGTTACGGAGAAAAAACGGAGACTGATCCATCCATCGTGAACAACTTTCTGGAAAAAAATAAATAAAAATAGCCCTTACCTTGTATCAGAGAATTATACACGAAAGTGCTCAAAAACCGACTTTCAATATTAACAATTTCCAGCGGGAAAACTCCTGGACCACACACTCGAATGAGGGGTATTTCAAACTCCCGTAAGATCTGCCCCCACAGCAATCCCCTAAATCCGCCCATGCTCAAAATACGACGCTTATAAGAATTCAGACAAGACGACACATACATACATACGAAAGAAACAATTCAATACGGCACATCAAAATATAAACTATATGAACTTCTTTGAAAACACCTCATTTTACAAACAAAAGGTAGAAAAAGGTAAAAATGTCAGTATTGTCAACTTAGAATCTACATAAGAAATAAAATCTTTTTATGTGCAAAGCTATTCGTCAATACGTATAAAAAAGGGATTTATTAATGGTATTTAGCATTTATTCTTCCGTGAAGGTTTATCTTGATCACTAAAAAACCAGAAACGGTATGTCTCTATCACTGGAAAAAAAAAGAAGGGTATGACATACCACTACATATAGTCTCACTTGGTTCACTGCCAATAACATTTCACCAGAATAAGTTACATGATATCTGATTGCATATTTGACATCCTCAGAACATTTTAGTGCATGGCCATGTATCACACTACCCACTTATCGTCCGTATTACAATTTCGAATCTAAGATGGCGACCGTCCGCGTGATGTAATCCGAAAGTATCCCTCTGGGCCTAATGTGTATCTCTTATCTCGCAATCAATGTAACTACATCCCTGTAGTTTTCAGAAAGGATGACAAGGGACTTCTGATGCATCCTGTATATAATAGTTGTATCAATAATGACGGGTATACCGGCTAGGCTAAAGGAGACGCTGATGATGATATAATGAATGAAATGGTGGAATGAAGAAAGTGGGAGGAAACGGGAGAACCCCGAGAAAACCCACTCACACGGTGTTTGTCCACCACAAAGTTTACTTGGCGCGAGCTGGGATCAAACCAAAGACCCCAAACACCAGAGGTGAACGCTCTACCACTGAGCCATCGAGGCCCGACAGGAATATTTGTTGAAGTCTACTGTCTTCTTCAGTACCAAGGTTACACAAAAATGAGCCTATGGTTTTGATGGAATTCGAACCAACATTATATGTATACTCTCTCAGCGAGAATCAAAGCTGGCACCAAGTTTACATATGCGCGCGCATTGTATTTTACTTATATAGCTCACAGAGCTATGGGCGAGCAAGCAAGGCACGTGCCCCGGGCGTGTGGTTGGAGGGGCTACTAAAAGAGAGGTTATATATTAGTACTTTTCCATTTTGGTGTTTAATACTTTTCATCAGAGTGCGAAATCATGAAATCAAAGTGGGGGAGACTGAAGGACTGAAGAGAGCGAGAGAGAGGGGGAAAAAAAGCTGCGCAGTCTTACACTTCAAAGAATTGTAGTGAAATGAGGTCAGAATTCAAGATGACATTCGGATGCTTGGCACGAAGAAAAACATTGCAAGCAATTTTGAAAAAAAAAAAAGAAAGAAAGAAAAAAACTTAAATAATGTGATATATTTTGTAGGCTTTGGATATGTATGTTTTAGTTGGCATCAACAATTATTGGTGTGTTTTGTCACAATTGACAGTTTAGCGAGAGACTAGGCTAACTGACAATTTTAACTTTCTGAAAGAAAAGGAAACAAATGAAAACAGCACGTTTCAAAGGATACGACTGATATTCATAGTTTGGTTTAGTATACAACAGGGGTGGATCCAGGATGGACTACTGGGGGGCGGTGGGTTGTAATGCCACTACTTACAAGATAGAGCTACTTTTAAGAGATTCAACTCTGGGTGGGTTTTATTTTATATTAAAATACACAAAGTTTCCTCTTCTTGGGGGAGATAGACCCTCCCTGGATCCGCCCCTGTCTCAGGACAAGCCACACAGACAAGTGGTTGAGGCAAAGGTCAATTAATGACATTAGTATGCTGTTCCGTCAAAATCTCAATCTTGACCTGGATGTAAGTTAGCCTGGTCTCTCACTGAACCCCTCAATTGAATGTTTAATATGTAAATTAGGCACTTCTACATCACAAACAGTAAATATAACCTACCTTATTCTACGTTTTTAAATGCATTTCTACAACTGATTGTAACTTTAAAGGTTCTCGTGAAGATTAGCTGGCGGAGGTTACCTAACATAGCCATGAGTTATCAAATTAACAGTTGTGCTTCGTGGGTGATGATAATGATCCTGAGGTTAGATGTTAAATTGGACTCGAGAGCGGAACAAGGGCTGATCTTATTCGTGTCTCAGACGGGGGGCATGGAATGGAACGAATATGAAAATAAGGTTGCTGTAATAGTTTTTCATAGGGTTTGTAAGATTTTCGAAACACTTGGCATTTTTTTTTATCAAGACTTGACATTTTTTAAAGATAAAAATCAAGACTTGGCAATTTCAAGTTTCATCCCCCTCCCAATCTTGTAATGCTCGCTACGCCGCTGTAAGCAATGCATATTTTCGACAATATTCGTTGTTCATCTGTTTCCGCTGGGTTCCAACGTGGTGAGCTGCATATGGGACTTTTAATAGTGTTATTATAATGAGAAAGAATTGTAAATTATGTTGATGTTCCTAAAAGAGGGAAATTGAAAGAGAAATTAAATTAAAAATAAATAAGGGAGAGAAAAGTAATTACTTGAAAATAAAAATAAAGTCTTTGAGTTTAATGTCCCACTATTATGCTGTCAGGCTAAGGGAGTCGGTGATTAAAGCAAGTTAATGATTATGGAATATTTGGTGAAATGAGAAAGTGGGAGGAAACAAAGTCCCCGAGAAAACCTACGAGCACGTATATGAAAATGAAGTAAAACATACACTGGACTATGCTTTCTTTGTCTAGCAGAGTCATAGTTTGGAATCGAAAATGTGTTTTGAATCCTTGTATTTAGAGATTAAGAGTGTAAGTAACGAAATCACTTAATACATCCATTAAGATTTCGGAAAGCGAAATCTAAATTTAGGTAAGCTAACTCCATGTACTAACTGCTTGCATCCGCTTCGTACATTGTTCGAAGGGTCACGAAGCAAATCACCTCATTTAGTCTACACATACCTAGTACTAGCGTTAATTACCTGCTTCGTTGGGTGAAAATAAGAAAACCAGTAATACATGTATGTTACGTTAGTCAGTCACTTTTTTTACTATTACGAAACGCTCTCTCATATCGGTTATTTTCGATCATTTGTAAGATCCGTCTCCCCTCTTTCCCTCCCCAAGTTGCTTGGCTGAATTTTGATTTAAATAGTATCGGAAGTGTCACTGTCCATTTCTGCGCCCCCGAAAACAATGGATTTAGATTAGGATCAGTTCACTTAACTTAGTAAGCCTACAGCTTTGGCGCGGCTCGACTTGTTGGAAAGCAATCCAAAATCTAAACAAATATATCGATGTCATTGGGGTTTACTAAAGTGTGTCGTAAGTCAAGAAGATTGAGAATCACTGCCTCGATTATTCACTTCAATTAATCATCAAACTCCTTTAACCTGAAGTATATAATCGTGGAATGTTCAATTAAAATTATAATTTTATGGCATCTAGAAAATGCACATATCGTACATTACGTTACATTACCATTCAATCGCAATAGGTTATTACAGACATGTGGTTGGCTTGAAGCTTAGCGTCCTATTCAGCGCCAAGACTGTGTACTACCTACACCTACAGCATAATATGGAATCCTACTCGCATGATCTTCGATCAAGATTTGAATCAACGGGAGGATGAAGATTTTCCCTCTCGTCAAGTAATTTCCCCAACTCGCCAAAGAATTTCTCCCTTGCCGGGAAAATATGTTCCCTCATTTCATATTTTACATATTATATACTATATATTATATCTTGCATCACTGAGAAATAAAAGGCTTGGATTGTATATCTGAAAAGTCGCCCCCTCCCCGCAGGCACGTAGCCACGATTTCGCAATACGGGAGGTCTGTGACGAAATACTGTGGTTATCACACCAGGGGTTCGATCAATCTAAACTATTTTACTGACAACATATCCATATTGATTTGTTAGGACAATAAAATGAGGATATGTTAGTAAGTATTTTAATTAAAGAATTATGAAGAAATCTTGCGTAAAAGAATAGAAAAAAGTATTGACAAAGACATAGTCTTCCAAGGTCATTCGAACTCGGTTCTTCTCGTCTTCTTTCTATTTCTCTTATCTTAGTTCAATGCCGTCAAGGATAGCAACGAGATCTCTTTCTGGAGTAAAGACATCCTATAAAATGGATTAGTGTTGCCGCGAAATTCAAAATGGTTCATATTATTGGTAATTCTGGGCATTGCTTAAGTTCTGACAGGCTATCTGAAAGAACCGGTTTATCGATCGTCATTTGTAGTCCATAGGGTTACTGGCGCAAGTCCCGGGGGGATGAGGACATGTCCCCTCCAATCTTAGAACTGGGGGGGGGACTTTCCCCTCAATAATCCGATTTGAAATGCGTTTTTTGGAGAGAAATGTGATGATTTGTGTCCGATTGCCACAAAGGAAAGTAAGATGAAATTGATGTCCCCACCCCAGAATAAACCTTAAATCTGCCCACCTCAGAATTTTGAAGACAACTCTGCTCCCCTGATCCTCCGCAGCATTGTTTTTCAACTTCATACAGTAAACCCTCGTTAACACGAATATCAAGGGACTGAAAAATCAGGAGTTCGTGTTAAAAGAATTCGTGTTAACCGGGGACACAAATTTTATTATTCGAATACATTTTCTCCATACATACACACTACAGTATACAGACTATACATACCACTACAGTATATTATGTATGTCATAGAACACACTAGAGATGGTATCGAGACGAGACTGAGTAGTCTCGGTCTCGTCTCGGTTCCAAATTCGTGACGAGACCAAGACTATTCTCTGTCTTGATACCATCTACAGAATTGTATCGAGACGAGACTGAGAGTTTCGGTCTCGTCTCGATTTCGGAAAGCACTCCTCGGTCTCAAATTCGAGTTAAAATCGAGATCGAGACTAGTGTAGGTCTCGGTACCATCCTCTGAAAAGTGAAAACACTACAGTAAGTTTATTAGCCTATCTTCGAAGATTTAAAAAAAAAAAAAAAAAAAGCTTCCACGCAGAAAATCCAGGTCAAGTTATAAAATTGATAACTTCGCTAGCAGGGTGAGTACCGCTTGTAACGGAAAGGTATTTATGATTGCTGTCACCAGTTTGGAGTTACAGGGGAGAGAAGATGTTTTGTCTCGAGCTGTCGCCAGCTCGTCTGCCAAGCACCTGCATGTTCAGCGCTTGACAGAGGACAGAATCAACACCTCATAAGAGGAAAGATATCTGTTTCTGGTTTTTCTCTTATTTACAAGGCAATTTTCGTCTGTATAAATACTGTATGACAAAAACTGATCTGGAGTGAAATCTGAAATAAGAAAAATGATGTTTAAAAAAATCAAAGGATTGGAAGTTCGTGTTAAATCAAAACCTTTACTGACTCAAGGGACTAAAAATTAGTTCGTAATTCGTGCTAACCGAAATTCGTGTTAACCGATAAAACTTCCTATAAGATAACGTACAGCGATGCCGGGACCGAAATTTTGTTCGTCCTAACCGAGTGTTCGGCTTAAGCGAGTTCGTGTTAACGAGGTTATACTGTAATTTGAACATCCTTAAAAAAATTATGAGAACTGTCTTACCCGTCCCTCCCAATGTTGAAGACAGATTTGCGCCGCTGCATAGGGTTAACATGGAGCTAGATGGAATTCGGAATGTTCCGTTATAATAATATCCAATTTCAACTTGATCCGCCCCCCCCCCCTCCCGTTTCCTCCACACAAAGCTCCTCGTAAGAAAGAGTAACCAAAACGCTTATTGTAGCTTTATATTTTTGAGGCTGATTCATCTGTTTCTTTCTGTTTCATCTTTCCTTAATATTTTTCATTTCTGGATCCGAAGGGGGGGGGTCTGGACCCACCCCTTGGCTACGTGCCTGCTTCCCGTAAAAAGCTTCATTCGAACCCTGAATCAAACAACTCCATCTGTAAAGCAGTGCTGAGTTGATTTTAATATCCTTTTCTGCAACGAGGCTGTATGAGACGTGGACTTACTGATTAACATGGACTCCGAACCACTCCCGCCGGGAATCGAACGCGGGTTTCCCACACCAAAGGCGCGTACGCTAACCGCTTAGGCATGAAGGAGCTCATATCTATAGCAGTGTAAGCAACAACAACAACAACAAAAAGAAACACACATACATACTAGAACAACAACAACAACAAAAAGAAACACACATACATACTAGAACAACAACAACAACAACAAAAAGAAACACACATACATATTAGAAGTTTGCGCAATTGGGGATCAAAACATTCTCAATGAAGTATGAGAAATAGTAAACGTCAAAGTGGGCTTCTGCTTATTCTTTACTTCGTTAATACTTAATTCCTTCTAGAAATAGTGAAACAATACTATGAAGACACAGTACTTAAACATAATCGAAAGAATAAGACAAGGAAACAGAGTAATTTCCGACTAATTAAACTAGTCATATATACTATACCTAACTGTTACATTGTATTTCTTACCATAGTACGAAAGCGATATAACTTTTTTACCAGCCATAGAAGCTGGACGCAATCCAATACTGCAATTTAGACGCTGTAACGAAAGCTGCAAGTCAAACGCCTGACACTCAACTGTGTAATAGCTGTTTCAAGCGGCCTACAACTTATGACCTTGAAACTATGTGCTAGTAACCAAATTAATGCCAAGGTACGATACAAACACCCCAACTTGCCACAATGACGTCAACACAAGGAAAAAAAGAAAAAAACATCTAATTTTTGGTTCGAAAATTATGAAACAATAATAATAATAATGTAATTCTCAGGAACTCAAACATTAGTTAACTAGAGAACATAACAAGCAAAACAAAACAAAACAAAACAAAACAAAAAGAATCTTAAACGTGAGCTCTCCCTGACTGCTGTTTTTAAATTTCAGTGAGGCTGTAAAATATGTTTTGTTTTATTGTTAAAAAACAAAAAGAAAAAGAAAAATAAAGAAAGAAAGGAAATAAATTTTGTTGCAAATATCCTAGTAAAAATAGGTTTCCTAGACACAAGTGGCTCCGCGTAGCGTAGTTGCTAACGCTCTCGCCTTCGGTACGAGCGGACCCAGGTTCGATTCCGGTAGGGGCACTCGGTCGAAAAAGTATCAAAAGCTTTTAAGTCCAGACATCCTGAATGAGGCTTTCTTGGGTTTTCCTCATTTCATACCAGGCAAATGCCGGGTAGTACCCAACATATAGGTCCCAGGCCGTTTGCTTCCTTCCCTTTCCCCGGATAGTGTGCTCACCGAGGGACGTCATAACTCACATGTGACGGGCTAACAAGGTCATTGATGCCGAAAGCCCAGAAATCTAAATCCTAAATCTTCACTACACAAGCAAATGTTCGTGCTGAAAACGGTTTCTTAGCAATTATGTTAAGCAGTCCTGTAGTAAATCTCCATCAAGTAATAAACCGTCACATATAAAAAGGAAAGAATAAACACATAACATTCATTTTGCGTACCTTGAAATGTAAAAAGTTACAAAACATTAATATTCAAAGATTTCTCAAAATTCAGATTAACCCATTTCTTTCTCCTCAACCATTAACGAGTTACAATAGTAAGAATTGTGGTCATAAATTACATTACTTGTTTAGTACTATATTAAAGCAAGTTATACTAAAGGAATATATAATTAATGGAATATTTAACTAAAGTGATAATTTACCCAGGCTTTTCTTTCCTTCCGCTCTTCTTTTCCGTTTGTAAACAACCTCGTTTATAAACCAGCTCGCAAGCATACGACAGTTGTTTCATGACGTCATCTATGGTGCAAGAAAGAGGTGTCTATAGGCGGTCAGGACCTCACACACAGATGGACGTATATAACATATAGCTGAAGTATTTAACATACGTATACGTATATAAAATACGGAAGATTGTTAGATATCAGACATCCTGCAGCGACATGATATAACATCCAAGCGCGTTAAAGGCAGTAGCTGTGTAGCATATGGATAAAGTACGCTCCGTACAGATTTCCTTAGTAAACATAACGAATCCTTGTATTTGTACAATATACCGCTGTCCGGATAATGGATTTTTCTCAGTGTACAAAAAAAGAGAGAAACGTTCCATTTTCCCCTACCAAATTGCAATTATGATTTTTGTAAATAAAAATTATATTTTTTAAATTCCTAGTTTATAGTTTCATTAGAATACATTCTTAATTATATCTTACTTGGTTAGATATTACCTCTCTGAAGAAGTAATATTACGTTTTGCAATAACTATCTTTACCAATTACAACAGGACACTTATGTAAAATTACGTCAAGTATAAAGACCATGGGCGTTTTTAACTGTTTCCAGTGTTTCCATATTCGTGTCTCTGTGAAGTTTAGTTCTGGAAAGAAAAATAAAAGTAAGAAAATTTCTTCAAAGAAAATGGTAATGTGCTCAACTGTGGTAGAAGAACTCCCTGGATAGATCCCAGGAAATGTGGGTTTATGTTGGGCAACATCGTGTCCGTGTGATTTTCCGCGATTCTCCCGTTTTCTTTCAACATTTTCTTTCAATAAATTCATTTTTGAATCGTTCACTTTGATTAATCATTCTTCTGTTTAATAGGATCAAATTACTGACACGCACCCGTATGTGAAACGAGAAATTAAATTACGTCATAATTATCACGTAGACTATACCTCAGCTAAATCATAGCTTTATGCAGGTTTCGCCACGATCTTCGGCGGCAATTCCAAGTGTGTTTCTTAATAGTAACATTTGAAAAAGTTAAGATATTTCTATACAACGTCATTAATTGAAGTATGTTGTGGGAATTGAAAGAAATCTCACAAATGTGTTTCTAAATATTCTGCAGCGTTTTTTTCATTTTCGTTTAAAGGACGGGGCACAAGCTTCTTTACCAATATAAACAGAGTTTCATGTTTTTTGTTACTATAACTATAACATTGATTTATTTTTTTTGAATCAGTAAATTCATAATTAAATGTACATTATCAAATTAGAAAACTTTCTATAAAATATATATGATAAGATATTTTGATTTAATATATGATCGACTTAAACTAATTCATAATGATCATAAGCTCTTAACAGAATTAATAGAAAAACAAATACTATCAATGGCAAAATAACAAGAAATGCTAAAAGAACAAGAAATTATGGTAAAATAAAGATATACATTAGAATGAAATTGGGATGGTAAACGTGAAAATGAAAATGTATCTTTCAATGACAATGACAGTTATGATGAGATAAATTCTTAAGTTCATATTGTTTAAAACATCTTTGCGCCGTTTTTACTCAGAAACTAAGTCGTTATTTTCTTCCTTATTTGAGAAAGATCTCCTCTAATTATCTATATTAAATATTTTCCAATATTTCATTTTTTGGTTCATTTTTTATCATTCCTAAAATTCATGTTTTCTTTCTCCTATATAATTCTGAATTTTTCGCATAGCGCTTTTTAAAGGCGCAGTAACGATATATATTCCGAAATTCTGAAAAATTCCCTAATACGGAAAGTGAAATTTCGGATCCCGGAAAATTTTGGACATCGCTAATACATTCATACATTTTATACTATATATATATATATATATATAATATATATATATATATATATATATATATATATATATATATATATATATATATATATATATATATATTGTAATGAAACCATGAACTGAGAATTTAAAAAATCATTTTTTCATAAAAATTATAATGGCAATTTGGTAGGTGAAGATGGAACTAAGTTTTCTGTAATATTTTAACTTTTGGATACATGCATCACATTATTTTTAAAACTCACAAGGACAGTACTTGTAATCCAGAAATCGTTGGAAGCAAAATCCAAATAGTCAAGAATCACCTATAGTCAAATAACATTGCTTGTCAGTAGTAATTAACAATTCGGATAAAATCATGAAAAAGATAAAAGCAAACCTCAGGGTAAATTAAAATTCAAAAATACTTATTTTTACATCATTAGATAACAACAATATTTTGTCAGGAAATGTAATTAGGACTTTCCTAAGATTTTGTAAAATTTTATGTTGGCTTTTGGCAAAGTTAAAAGAAAAAATAATTAAGGCAAACAAGGACAATAGTCCATATAAAATGACCAAGTTTGCAACTAAAAAATCATTCTGCATTCTGCATTCTGGGTCCTGTATCCAGAATCGCAATGGAATTGTCTATACGAAATTACAAATGCCGCAAGAAAGACCATTGTCCGGCCAAGACCAAGCGAAATATGCAATAAGGTAATGTATGACTACAGAGAACTTTAACTGTCTATTTTGCATGTGACATGAAATTAGGAGGTCTCTGAAAGTGACAGGTAGATTTGAATGTTTAAATATTTATCTTATTTCCGTTTGGTTAAGCATTGAGTAAAATTATAATGATCTGTTATACAATTAATCTGACATACTATGTCTGGTTATGAATTCAGTACTCTTGGATGCTCACTGTTAAATAATTTATATTGTTACAAAATATCCACTATACTACCATTGTAAGTCAGTTGTTTCATTAATAAAATATTGTCTTTTTATGACAATAAGAGATTGCAACCATTCGTTTAATTCCACTCTTTATTTGATTTAAGAATTTACTGTTCCTTTAGTTATTGATTTGATACAATTTATTTTGATTTTTTTATTTCTTTAATATTTGATTTTTTTTACTTACGGTACAATATATACAGTATGGCGTTAAATTCGTTGCACAAAACCAGAGGAGTGATTCCTGAGAGTAAGACAAGCAAAAAAGTTCCTATAAACACAGAGCGAAAACCTCATTGTTTACGTGTTACGAAATCATGAAAAAGTGAATTTTTAAAGGTTCATAGCTCCAAAACTATGGGACCTACCTTAGTCGAGTCAAGACTTCACTTAGGAACTAGTATGTGCCCTATCCAAAAATGCGTGTTTCAGAATCCTCAGGTGCTACCACAACAATTTTTTTTTTTTTATAGAGGGAGTTTGACTACGGGCCTATGATATAAATTACTCTCCAACTACCTCCATAAAAATTGTTGCTTGAGTACCTTAGGATTCTAAAACATGTATTTTTGGAAAGAGCACATACTAGTTACTAACTAAAGTCTTGACCCGACAACGGTAGGTTCCATAGTATCGGAGCTATGGAACCTTTGAAGTTGACTTTTTCATGTTTTTGGCAGCCTATAACTCCGAAAGGAAGCACTTGTGCACCCAAGTTGATCTATACTTTTTGTTTTATCTTGGTGTTGTTTTGAAACATATATATAATGTTTTTAATTTCACAGTGAAACGATGGACATCGAATATTATGTTGAACATTGTATTGTCACTGGGTTTAAGTATTTGCATAACATTTCAGAACTCGAGCTAGTACGAGTGCAAGTGCGTAAAATATGCAGTAAGTTGAAAGATTTGACTAACAAATAAACAGAACACTAAAAATATTTTTTTAAAAAAAAGAATTGAAATCTGAGTTAGTTGGTCCTGTTTCTCCTCCACAGTTGTGTAAAAATAATAAAAAACGTCGTTTGCTAACAAAAACAAAATGTAAGTTTTTAATTTTATTTTTTTTTAAAAAAAAAGGAAAGAGAAAAGAAAGTAATTACTGCAGCCAACTTGTAGTAAACGGGAAACGGGTGTTGTCTTGAAACATTAATTTAGTATATTTTTGGAAACAGCGAATGGTAGTATACCATTTACCCACCAAACTCAAGTTGTCAACAAAAATTTGATGAAGTTTCGTCATTCTGTGAGAACGTAGGATTACCAGAATATTTCCATAACGCATTACCTTGTCTTTTATGGAAATCTTAGCAGAAGAATGTTTTAAGTCAATTTCAAACCAGAAGCAAAGATTTTTTTTTCTTCTAATGTTATGGTTTTTGTAGAGTCTGTGCTTTAGGTTATTCGAGAAAGAAATAAGGAGAAAATATCTTGAAGTCTCTTTTCTTGTTTCTTCTATTTCCTTTTCCTCCCTTTTAGAGAGTTTTCTTTAGCAGGAAAAAAAATCATTTGTCAGTTGTTAGTCTTGGAACGTCAAGTAGTGTCATCATGGAACGCCTTCTGGGGAGAAATGAGAAATACGTTTCCTACGAGAATCTTTTATGGATAGAAAATCAGCTCTAAAGAAGCGATTCTACGGGGTCGAAATGATCTCATAAAATATGTAAGAAGCGGAAAAAAAGATCGTCTGCGAAGAAACACAAGTGCTTTCGAAATATATATATATATATATATATATATATATATATATATATATATATATATATATATATATATATATATATATATAGTTATAAACGCACATACAAATACTTGCAAAAAAATCACACAAAAGATATTATGGCAGAAAGTTAGATAACGTTTCAAGTTCGTTTTACCACAATGGAAATTCGTTCTGTTGAAGTATAATGTTAAGTTGCAAGAAAACTTCTAAAGTGAGTTTGTTACTTTTATTCTAATTGTAGTACTTGGTTTGTTAAATATTAAATAAGTAAGCTTGCTAAAATCTCCAGAAACTCCGTATGCATTTCACTTTTGTGAAATAGATAAACCTTTGTGAAGAAAAATAAGATTTGTATTTGCGGGAAGAATTTCATAAATTAAATTATTTTATAAATTGTTTTTAAGATGGAAAGGGAGTGTATTCAGCTAGTATAAAATAAAACCTAGTATTTAACTTGGGCTATAAATATTTCGCATTATATACCTAATAACATTCTAGGCTTTTAATAGCCTTACTCAAACTTTCAAGGCCGAGTCTGTAGGCTTGTACAAGTTTGCATTTACATGGTTGCAGACCTAACCAAGGCTATATAGCAAACTTGCTAGTTCCGCGATCACAAGCTGGTTTCATACTTGACAATAATACATAATATAAGGTTGGTCTTAAAATTCCTTTCAAGCGTGACTTGGAATATACACTTGGTGCCGCCATACACAAAGAGAACCTCTAAGCATAAGTCTAACACACAAGCATTCTTGCGCAGCCTTCATTCTTACATCTTTTCTAAGCATACAGAGGTTTATACGTCAAAGCTATCTGGACTCCAAGCCTAACTTGAAACCTACACTTGGCAAAGCCATACACAGACAGGATTTCTAAGGTTGTCTACCAAGGAAAATTAAGGGCAAACTTAGACGTACTATAGACGTGCTTGCTTGCTGGGATATTTCAGTTCTTTGAAAGCTAACTAACTACCTAACTAACTCTATGGTCTATGGAACCAGGAGGTTCAATGCCGCGTTCACAAAAGCTCTCCACTGACTTCTATCCTTAGCCAATTGGATCCAGTTTCTACTTTGTATTCTTATCTCTGCGAGATCCATATTGTCCTCCCACCTGTTCCTAGGTCTTCCTAATGGTCATTATCCGATTTAGTCTTCCAGTCAAGACTTTGAAAGCGTTTCTACTTTCTTCCATTCTAGCTACAGGACCTGCCCACCTAAGCCTATTACACTTGACGACCCTAACAATGTTGGGTAAACCGTATAAATTATGTAGTTCCTCGTTATGAAGTTTCCGCCATTCCCCATTCCCGTTACTCTTGGGTCCGAATATTCCTCTCAGGATCTTGTTCTCAAATACTTTTAGTCTATGTTCTTCCCTCAGAGTAAGCGACAATGTTTCGCAACCATACAGAACAACAGGCATGTTAAGTTTCAAATTCCTCGACATAATTCGCGACGACAAGAGATTTTGAACCGAATAGTAACACGAATTCCCTGCTTTTAGTCGACATTTAATTTCTTCGTGAATATGATTTTCGTCTGTTAATATTGATCTTAGATATTGGAAAGTATCCACTTTATCAAAAGTATTATTTAATATTTTAACATATCCATAATTTGCCGTATTACGGTCCCGACGCACTTCCAAGTATTTAGTTTTCTCTGCATTTACTTCTAAACCCATGTCCCTGCAAGCGTTTAATAAGATCTCTGCATTTATTTCTACTGTTCTCCTATCATCCCCTATTAAATTTACATCATCAGCATATGCCATAACCTGGTGAATGCCGTTCAACTCTAGGCCCTGGTTGCTATCTTTGATTTTCCTTATAGCGTGTTCCAGAACAAAGTTAAATAATAATGGCGACAACTCATCTCCTTGTTTCAGGCCATTTTCGACGTGAAAGCTCGTGGACAAAAATTTGTCTACCCGTAGTTTACTTTGAGATTCATTTAAAGATTTGTTAATTAATCTAATTAGCTTTTTCTGTATTCCAAGTTCTGTAAGAACGTTATACAATATTTCTCTCCTAACCGAGTCGTAAGCCTTTCTAAAATCAACAAATAGTTGATGTACGGGGGTATTGTATTCCCACTTTTTTTTCCCAGTATTCGGCGAATGGTAAATATTTGGTCGATAGTTGATCGATTTCGTCTAAATCCGCACTGATAATTACCAATAATTTCATCTGCGTATGGGATCAATCTTCCTAATAAAATATTTGAAATGATTTTATAGGATGTTGGCAGAAGAGAAATGTCTCGATAATTATTACAGTCAGTTTTGTCGCCTTTCTTTTGTATTGGAACAATGATTGATTCTTTCCACTCTTGTGGCAATTCTTCCTTATTCCAGATAAGGAGAATGAGTTTGTGTATCTTGTTCCACAATTTTCGCCTCCAGCTAAAATTAACTCAGCTGGAATTTCATCTACACCCGGAGATTTGTGTTTCTTCACTTTCTTTATAGCGGTTTCTACTTCTATTCGGTTGGGTTCTGGAATATACGGTTCTGCAGTGTGTATCTCCTTTTCTCCACGCACATTAGTTTTTGGCTGCGTGTTCAGCAAATCATCAAAGAAACCTTTCCATCTATTTAAGATGCTATACGTATCAGTAGGAACTGTACCGTGAGCTTTCATTAATATATAAGTACGAGGTTGATAGCCTTTCTTAAATTCGCTGATCCCCTTATACATGTCCCAAATGTTTTTATTTTTACTATTATCTTCAAGTTGCTTAATTTTAGCTTTCAAAAAATCGCGTTTCTTTGTTCTAAAAGTTTTAGAAGTTTCCCGCCTGATGTCTACGAAATTTTGTGTAGTTATTTCATTCGGATTTTGTAACCAACGTAATTTTGTCTGTTTTCTCTTCTCTGCTAGTTTTATGCATTCCTGGTCGAACCATGGTTTGTTCCTATGTGTCCCAATTTTTCTTTTTCTGAAATTTTAATACTATCTCTAATTTCAATCCAAGTATTCTCAACACTAGTGCACTCCGAATTTTCTAAAACCGAGAATCTATTCGAAACTTCAATCTGGTATTCCTCTCTTATCTGGCTCTCTTCTAATTTCTTTAAATTAAATCTCTCCGTTTTCGGACATAGAATATTACCTTTATTCAACAATAATCTCTCTCGTATTATCGCTGCTACCAGGTAGTGATCAGTGTCACAATCAGCCCCTCTAAACGACCGGACATTAATTGTTCTAGATTGCCTTCTTCTGCCTACTAAAACGTGATTAATTTGATTATGTGTTTTTCCGTCTGGTGAGGTCCAACTGTATTTATGAACGCGGTTCTATGAAAGCTTTGGAGAAAATGACACAACAGTTCAATGTAAGTGACAGATAGATTAATGCTTTTATACAGATAGAAGATTCAGGGAGCATTTTAAAGTTGCACAAAAACTCTATGAGGAAACCGAGCACTAACATAACAGAGTAGAATTGTTACCTTTACATCACATGTAGGAGTTTGATTTGTATGGGATGGTGATTACTCAACACTAAACAAGGAAGAGGTAATAGATTTCTACTTTTCTGGACTTAATAGGGATGATACTAGTACCTTACCTTGGGAGATGGGGACATTCACACTATCTTTTCCATTGTCCAATGCTGCTTCTATCACTTTCGTCATATATTCGTTCAATGACATTCATGCCATTTTCAACATCGTGATGTTTACACTTGTTGGCAACACTGACAACCTAGAATGGTTGGGAGACGGACACACTCAACATTTTTTTGCTATAGTTCGTGTGATGTTTCTGCCAAGCTTGAAGTAGATTTTCTCTAGTGACGAATGATGTTTATGTCGCGTTTTCATGGCTATACATCGAGTGGTACAGAAACCACCTGCCACGTTGTATTTACAATTCATTGGCAACACTGACAGAATGGGTACGTTCGGGTGCAAAGTGATATCAAACCCTTACCCGAGTCACTTTCTAGCAGTGAGCCAAACAGGAACATGATGGGCTCAGGGGCTTACGTGTGATGCATCGTAATATTCATTTTTATTTCTGTCGAATACACCATACACAGGGTCACAAACACCTACAAACTGGCCCCATATAGGGTCAGTTTGCGAGTTTGCCCGTGATTTGAAAACGGTTTCGTACTTCTCATGGCAAGAGCTTTCAGAAGATATATAGGTTTTCCCCAGGTACTTGGTCTCGGTATGGAATCATCCCTAGTTAGTAGAAAGATTAGAGTGGAGATGGAACATATTCTTGGCAGGCTAAATAATTGCCGGAAATCGCTTCTCGTTATCTATTACCGTTTTAGTCTTACAACAATCAATGTTAAAAGTGGAAGTGGTTGATTTCTAGCACTTCCCGTGGATGCATCACTTCAATCAACGATTACTCAACACTAAACCAGGAAGTGGTAATAGATTTCTACCTTTCTGGACTTAGTAGAGAGATTAGAGTGGAGATAGAACATATTCTTGGCAGGCTAAATAGTTGACGGAAACCGCTTCTCGTTATCTATTACCGTTTTTGTCTTACAGCAATCAATGTTAAAACTGGAAGTGGTTGATTCCTAGCACTTCCCATGATGCATCACTTCAATCAGCGAACTCCATTCGTAACTTTTAACCCTCTACGTCCAGGTCAAAATGGATGCTGATCCATCAAGTACTTCTTGAGATAAGTACTCTCTTGGATGGACCACCACACACACATGAACATATAGGTTAAATTTATACTTATATATAGACCCTATTTACTAGCGTTTGGCAAGCTAGCAGACGCCCGGATTTGCTCGGGCTATGGCCTCGCATTTATTATCTATAGGCCTTTGCATCAACAATGAATTTTATGAACTTGCTCTTCATACTTACTGAATTTTCCCATTCGAAGGCTTCGCTCCCACACACTGTCTTTGCTCACCCTACGGTCTCGTACCTATTGAACCCATAATTCTATCATTTCTTTTCCTATTTCAACTATCGAAAAGATAAGATTTTGTATCCCAAGAAAACGTCCATTTAAATAGCATGGGAATTTCTTCATTCCCCTTTAGACTCCTAAAAAAATTTAAAATATTCACTTTTAGCAATTTTCCTGTTGGTTAGTCCTGAAAGGCTATAATCATAGCAAATTTCATGATTCTAATACTGCCGGAAGTGCCTAAACATTTTGGGATGTAGAAGACGTTCCATATAAATAACATGGAAAAGATTTTTCAGTTCCCCGTAAAACCACTCTATGGTTGGAAATTTTTATTTCTGATGATTCACTCTCGGTTTGTCCCGAAAACCTACAATCATGTCAAATTTAATCATTCTAGCCCTACAGGAAGTGCTCAATAATTTGTCAGCTCATGTAGTTGTGAGTGTATATATATATATATATATATATATATATATATATATATATATATATATATATATATATATATATATATATATATATATATATGTGTGTGTGTGTGTGTGTGTGTCTGGTATCAGATTTTTCATAGGAAGGAGGGACCTAGAGCCAGAGCTAATCGTGTACGAAGATTTTTCGACTTGTTTTTCCACTTTCTACTTGAGGGAAGATTGGAGAAGGCTCAAAATGTATACATAAAAAGAGAGCATAAATACTCGGGACGACGGATATTAGTGGTAGTGGATTGGAGTTAGCATCCATTTCAGCAGCAAGGTTATGTGAGACTTGAAACTACAACTTAAGGGAGAATCCTAACTATTGGATGTAACCGGGTGCATGTAAGTAAACATTTTATCATGATAATTTCAAAGTTTGTTTTACATTGTTTTCAGGACTAGCGTAATGAAGACAGATCCTTAACACGCCTTTTGATGCACTGAAACATCCGCAGGATTGCCAATTCAGAGTGTTAATTTATGAAAAGTACGATTTTCCTAGTTCCCCCTTACAGAGGCCTCATCCGATTAGTTATCAGTGGAAATGAAAAATCCTTTTTTCTGCTCCATATTTTGCAAACTACTCAAACTAAGCAAATTGAAAATTAATGACAGAACATACATACATATGAGTTATGAGTCAATTTACATATTTTGCCAAATATATATATATATATATATATATATATATATATATATATATATATATATATATATATATATATATATATATATTTACACCTTTGGTTACATCTGGCAACACTGTGTGATTCCTAGTGTACTTCAATCGTTGCTTCCTAGTTTAAAAATATATGCATGAATAAGGCTTCATTTTAGTATAACAATTATTTGTGTATCACTTCAGATTCAAAAGTTCTACTATATCAAACTCCGGGTTGCATTGTATATTATTCATATTATATAATATCATTGTTTGAAATTTAATAATTTCAGACAGGTGGCTTGTTATAATTGGTGTAGATAGTTATTGCAAAATATAATACTCCTTTTTCATAGAGTAATATTTAGCCAATTAAGGTATAATTAAGTAGTCTATTTGGTGTTTAACGGCATGACAATTGGGACAATGTATAACCAGCTAAGAACTATCGATTCGGGAATCTTGCAACCCCATTTCGGCCCAGCCATTAAATAACCATGGAATAGTCTTTTTTAACACATTCACATGCCCATCAAAATTCGCAGCAGTCGAATCTGAATGGATGGAATAGAACATCATATACAGGGTGATCTTTTTTAAAACTCAAGGATTTCATTTGGGTCTAGAATTTCTAACTGAAGTCCGATTTTCATGCGGTTTGTGGCAAATGGTGAAGGAAGGATGGGAGATTTATGGGACTATGTTTACTTGTCTAAATTCATCCGGAATAATATTAATCACGCCTCATGAAAAACAGCAATTTTCGCTAGTGTACCTTACAATTAGAATGAGGTTTTGGATTTTTGAAGCGAAACTGCAGAAAACAAATTATGTGATATTTAGAATTAAGTGTTAGTGGTAACATCCATAAATCACAAGCTCAATAGCTACAGCCAGTTTCTTGCCACAAACGACGGAGAGATTTCTTGGGTGACCTAAGGATTCGAGAACTGACATATTTCACAACACCCGCCTGCGGGGGCCGATGCTTCCCTGTCTCAGTCAGAAGCAATCCTGTTTCTTCCAATTTATTCACTAGCGACCACATTATGTTTCTGTCTGGGGAAGAATGTGAGACAAATTTGTTTCTGAATGCTCTTTGCATAGCAACAACAGATTCCGTTCTCCTAAGTTTTAACGATAAACTCATGTTGCTCCAAAGAGTACACTATTTTCACTATGCGCTGATCATACACAGTAGCACAGAACTGTACAGCACAATTCCCAATACAGCCGGCCCAGTTTCTTGTTTCTTATTGACTTTGGCGAGGTTGCCATCTAATGAAGAAAATTCAAATCTCCACACCGCACCGCACCTCATTCCAATTGTAAGGTACTGATGAAAATTTGCTACTTTTCTTGAGGTGTAATCGATATTATTCCGGATGAATTTAAACCAGTAAACATAGTTCTATAAATGTCCCATCCTTCCTTGATCATTTGTCACAAACCGCATGAAAATCAGACTTCAATTAGAAATTCTAGACCCAAATGAAATCCGTGAGCTTTAAAAGAATCACCCTGTAGAATAATTTAATTAGATCATGCTGATTCAGCACACGTTAGTTGTGGTAAGCTACTGTAATATTCTATGTACGTATACATTACAGAAAAATCGAATTTCTTGGTACTTTATTATCTCATCTGTCATGTTATTATGCTATAATATGTTTAATTTCTAATAATTATTAAAATAATGCGTTATGTTACTAAATTTCCGTTTAGTGTATAGATTTCAGATCAGGCTAAAGATTACGATAAAATATGATACATGAAATAAACAAGCAACTCAATACGTATAAACAAATATCTTTTCTTATTCGAATATGGCAACGTTGTGTCAGTAAGCGTAGATCAGTCTGAAACAAAGAAATACAAATGAAATAAGTATGAAAGAAACGTGAAACAACGAATAATAAACGCACATAAGGTAACGTTATGATAACGTTTCTAATTCAATAATAATAACAATAATTTTATATTACGACAACCATGTGTATAAGTAATAT
Organism: Thermobia domestica; assembly: GCF_964235325.1. NCBI lineage: Eukaryota > Metazoa > Arthropoda > Insecta > Zygentoma > Lepismatidae > Thermobia > Thermobia domestica. Next base: position 147,089,028 of record NC_137465.1, on the reverse strand, counting down.
TTAAAGGAAGGAAAACAAGAATTTTAGGAATGATCCACAAAAAATCATCAAAAGATTGCGATCTTGGTAAATAATTAGTTTTTCGATCAGGGGCCACAAAATTTTTGAACGGCCTCTAAATCGAATTTTCGTATTTTTTTACGCATTAAGCATATCATATTGAGTTAAGTGATAGTTTGAGTTTGACTACACTATTGTAGTATTCCAGATATAAGGCGTACAAGAAAATTGATTGAAACATATTGATCTTTTGATGCATTTTTGGATCAGGAGCCACAAAATTTTTGAACGGCCCCTAAATCATGTTAAAAAAAAAAAAAAAAACAGAAATAAGCACATCATACTAAATTAAGTGATAGTTTGGGTTTGGCTACACTATGTGGCCTACACCAGATATAAGGCCTATAAGAAAATTTTTGCCTGAAATATGTATATTGGATCTTTTGATCCAATAACATAAATACAATACCTTTGCTGGCGACGATCAATTAAAGCTGGTGTAACCTACGACGACCCGGCTCGAAAATATTGAAAAGGAATAAAACTGGTATTAACAGAGGTAACACTCAGGGTGTTGTTCTTCCTTATTTGTCTGTTTCACTCACTTCTTTAAATTTAAACATGATATATTGCATAAACCTTATCCTTCCCGTATGAAGAACGGTTATTTCAGCTAGTAGGAATACTGTCACAAGACTCAAAGATTGCTTTAAACAGACTGAGCGTTATAGAAATTCTGAACTGATAGATGGCCACACAAATACTCTGGGCATCAAAGTAAAGAACCTCTAACCTAGTAGGCATTTTCGAGGAAAAGTTGGCATACAGGATTTTCGCAAAGTCCAATGTCTACACATTACAGATCCACCGTATGCCACTGAGTTTAGGTCACCGTTGTTTTGAAATATTAATCAGAAAAATGTAGGCACTATGTAATCTTTTGTATATCGAGATTGGCAGATATATGGCAGAGCAGATACGTGGCAGTGCAGATACATGGCTTTATATGAAAACATCTAGATGGCGGAAGACTTAGAACTTAAATTCACTGCAACTAACATTACTCACAAGAGTATTTTATTAACAATAAGTTCGGAATATCATATATAATTAGAAATTTTAATAAAATACTTTGTGATTCTCATATATAATTAGACATTTTAATAAAATACTTTGTGATTCTCGTTCTTCGTGTCTAATTAAGATAAATATTAAGTCTTGCAGAGTAGTGTATTGAATTTCCATCCTTACACTCGTGGTTTAACTTTGTCATTGTTTACAAATGTCAGCGTTGACTTTATTTTCCGTGAACTAAATCACCTCAAAAATATGTTGTAATGACGAAAGACATACATCATTTTTGCTCTTAAAATGATATGTCTTTCGTAATTACAATGCATTTTTGAGATGATTTAGTTTACGGAAAATGAAGCCAATGCTGTCATTAGTCTCCAATACTTTTATTCATAGGTGTCATTACGGTGTCTCGGGTTTTGTTATTTATCTGAATTGGCAAAATTATTAAGATTTCAACAGTTTACAGCCTCAAAAGGAATGAGAAGCCCGATGTTGAAGAGTGCCTTACCTGTCGAGAAAGAAGAACTGAAAGATTAATATATGGCACTGAACGAGGTCTAGAGACGTAACTCAAGCTTACGAGACAAGAAATAAACTGTTTGACACGGACAACAGATCTGCAATCAGTCGGATCCAATTAGTGGGATCGTATCATCAGGAGTCAATGTACTGTGTGACATAAGTCATGTTCTTCATCCTTCACAAGCAAGACTAAGATTCAGCTACTACTAAAAAGAACTAACAGCTCAGGATCCGATAATTACATATCACTCAAAAGCTTAGAAGCTCAACATCTCAATCAATTGAGAGCTTTGTATCTTCTGCCAGAACTCTAATATTAAAGGGACGTTATGTTCTGTGACCACATTCAATATGTGTAATCAAATACTGGATTTGTCTCAATATGATCTACACGTCTAGCCGGAGTTCCTGATCTTAACGCAGTAGAAGGGAAATACCTTCTAAACTGCTTCAAAAAGTTTCATCGAAATGCACCAAGAAGTTAACAAAATTCAGCTGAAAAAGGTGTTGCTATGGAATGGTTCATCAGTGAGATAAGCTAATCTGGAAGCAATTTGTACGTTATTCAACTGAATGAAGTGTCGAATAGATACTGTGACTTGGCAGTAAAAGCAGATGCTAAGATACCATTATCACATAAGAGCAGAAGAACCACACTCAAGGGAAAACTTCAAATCTATGTAAAGGATTGCTATGACTTCGTTGCAGTGCCAACGCGAGATATATTGCTTGCTCCTAGGAAATTTGGAATGTGCTCACTTCAGACGCCATTTCAGAGGAGGAAGAGGAGGAAAAAGAACAACATGGGTCGATGCCTACTAGCATAGGCTTCTGGCCACTGAAGAAAGAACGATAAATTTTAGGGACAAGCTGCCTGAAAACAAGTATCTGACCTTTGCATCTCTGTATGAAGTGAAACAGTTAGATGCAAGAACTGGGAAGATAAAAACAGGGAAAACTCACTCTGCAGGACTCATTGTTGCACATGAAACAGGACGTCCAGTCAACCTTAACAACATTATGGAACATGAACTGTTCTTTGTTCCTCTATTTCTAGCAGAAGCAGCTTCGCTCAGGCTCAAAAATTGTTCTTGCTGGAATATTGACTGATCGTATTCATTGTCTCAACAAAATTGACGTCAAAGACTCTGACGGCGAATCACAGCTATTCATTGATAGACAGACCAATGGATATTGGAAATCCAGGAATTGGAAAGCCACAGGCAGCACACACTTTCGGAGACTTTGCATATACTTTTGTTCAAAATGTTTTACAAAGTGGACAACACTTTCAGTGCATTGATAGCACTTACGATCGTTACTATCATCACTCAGTCCAGAGTGGCACATGAAAACGTCGTGGGAAAGGTTTTGTGGAAATCAGGAAAGCAATAGGTAGCAGGGTGCACCTTTTCCTGCAAAGTGGGAGAACTTTATTATTGACGATGATAGCAAAGCAGATCTCGATAATTTCTCTCACACCAGCTGCTTCTGCAAGCACCACCCAACAAGAACATAGTTGCTGCAGGTGGCTTCAGTGGTGTGGAAAGGGTCGAAGCTTCTGATGCAGCCCTCGACACTAATGACTTGCAGGCTAATCACGAAGAAGCTGACACCAGAATTATTTTACACTGTGTTAAAAGCAGAGTAAGAAGCATTGTTGTCTCGACAAGGGACACTTTCATTTCATTTATTTGACTGCTTCATTAGCTTACAAAGCATGAGAAATTCTGCCATCACAGACACACTGACATCTTAGTTCTTCTAGTTAGTTATTTCCACATGATGTCAGCCAGAAACTGTAGACGAACGCAGGGATGGAAAGGAGCAGAAAGTGCATTCCAGTTTACACTATTGTTGAAACGCTGCAGATGGAACCACAAGTAATCCAGCTATCACTGGATGTGATTTAACATCATACATTACTGGAAATACGAAAAGGACGTGCTGGAATGCGTTTGCACAGTATAACCATCTGCTGAAAGAATTAGGAGCTGATATAATCCTTAGTGATCATATCATTAGAAATGCTGAAATCTTTTTCAGGAAAGTGTATGGTGCGCTGAATGCAAACATCAATGAAGTTTGGTCTGGTGTGTTCGTCAAGGGCATTATAATAGAGAAACTGCCACCAACTAGAGATTCCCTTTACTTTCACACACAGCGTTCTGATTACCAGACATTAGTGTGGAGACAAACCCATTCGCAGCAACCTCCTCCTTAAACAATGGGGTGTAAAATGGAGAATAATTTACTTGTCACTAGTTTATTAACATTGACGCCAATTCCAGACGATTGTGAGAAGTTGATTACGTGTCCCTGCATTACTGAACACGAGACAGTTTGGTGTAACTGTAAACCAAACCCATGCAAAGCGTCTTGCAAATGTAGGAAGATGAGTGACACTTGCATGAATCAGTAACTGAAATTTGATCGGGATTTTAACGTTTGAGCTGATATAAAATCAAGAATTCGGTACAATGCATTATGTATGTACTTCATTAGAATGCATTATGTATGTGCGTTATCATTAGAAAATACCAAATAACCTACAAACTGATGCAGTGTCATTTCAAGAATATATTTTTGAACGGTAAGAAATACATCGGAAAAAATAATTTTGTAATAAGTTGGTAACACTGACAACTGGATACTTGAAGATTTTGAGCTCAGCAATCACTTTTCTAGAGCATTAAATAACATTTATGTCAACTTTAAAAGAAATTTTGTTGAGCAGTATGCAAACGTTTGTCGAACAAACACATTTTTTGAGTTCTGTATGTTTAAAAAACAATACTCTTGACCGCCATTTTGTTTTTAGTGAATTTCTGAGAAACAGCGAATGTTGCAGCGTGGCATATGGAAGACATGAATTCAGAAACAACAAATCATACTGAAACAGCACTTGAAGTGTCTTTCCTCACAAATACCTACCAAACTTTATCCTTGGAGATTTCTCCATATGCGCACCTGAGTAAAATAAGTCATATAAAATAATGTAGATTTACAAATTACAATAAAATATTTGGACCACAATGCGAAGTAAAGAATTAAGTTTTCTTTTTCTCTTCAAAGATATATGTACTAGCTTTTGTATAGAGTCATCGACTGTTATTGTTGGATTATAAAGGAGGACTATATAATGAAGAGATGTAAAATTTACATCTCGTCATTACATAGTCCTCCTTTGAAAGGTGGAGGACGTAAGGTGAAGAACGTAAAGTGGATTTAATGCTACTGTAAGGTGACGGACGTAAGGTAGAGTTATAGGAAAAAGTATAAAACACTATAAATTATATAATGTGTAGAATTTTATCATAGGTGCTCAGAATGTCCTATATCTCCTTCTTATACAATATACGTATATTAACTTTTTTATTATTATTAATAGACACTTTTCATGGATATTTTTGATAATGTCTGAACTTTCGAGACGTGTTTTGGAGAAGTGTTTCATGAGATGTACAACTATGTTTATAGGTATTAAAGAATTGGCAAAAGATATTGTCGTTTTGTACCTCAGCCCAATAGCAATAATGATGGTAAGCATATATTGGATAGTATTGTGAATGTATGTCTGTAGCCAGACGTCTCCATGATAAACATACTGACGTTGGTATGAATAAGATCCAAGAGTTATTTTATTCAGAAGATAACGTACAGAACAAGATTTTTAACAGAGAGAAATATCCATTTATTGATTTATGTATATACAAAATACTACGAATTAAACTTGAATAGTTTTCTTTCCAATGGATACGAGAGGTATGTAGGTCAGAGTTAGAAGCACCATGTCATGTCATCCTTAGGAAGAGACAAACAAGAATAGATACAATCTTTTAGTTAATGGTATATTTTTTGGATAATACTTTACAATAATACTTCAGTTGGTATTCTTGTACAGACACGAGATATCACACTTGATTAATTTTAACATAAAGGACCCAAACTTCTCTAATCCTAAGCTAACCCTACCCCACTCTACTATACTGTATCATTTTAAGCGGTCTTACTTTACAATCTCCATTTCAGTTGGTATTCTTACACAAACACGAGAAATTACACTAGATTAATTTTAAGAAAATAAACCCAAACTTCCCTAACCCTAAGCTAACCCGAATCTACCAACGATGCATTGTTTTAGAGCCAGTTTCTTTTGATTTTCTCGAAAACTAAGCATATGAAAATTTACCCTCAAACTCGTCAATTTGTTCTGTTTGATAACGTCTGTCGATTGATGTACGCTTCATCTTTGGACAACAATATAATCGAGCAAAAAATTATAGTTTAAGGGTTGATTATAATTTTAGATTGTATCCCATAAACTACACTGCAATGTCTTCTAAGAGGAACCAGTAAGGGTTTAGAGAAAGTACGAAGCGGCCGGAATAGCCATGTCCTCTGTTACACTGAAAATTGTTAAACACTGTGAAAATCGTATTAAATAGAAAATGGTTGATACTGAAACGTCTTTACTAGTGTCATGAAAATCATTCTTACTTCAGTATCAATTGCATTTTAGTAGGTGGCGTGACGTGGTTATTGTACATCATCATTTTTAGATTTATAAAAAGTTTGGTCTATGGTATATGTCTTGTCTTTGGATTTTTGTAACCCCACCCTCTTATAAGTAACTAACTGTATGGCCTATGGAACCCGGAGGTTCAATGCCGTGTTCACGAAAGCTCTTTATTGAATTATATCCTTAACCAATTGGATTCAGTTTTTACTTTGTATTCCTATTTCTGAGAGATCTATCTTAATATTTTCCTTTCACCTGCGCCTAGGTCTTCCTAACGGTCGTTTTCCGATTGGACTTCCGATAACTTTGAAAAAGTGTTCCTACTTTCTTCCATCCTGGGCACATGACCTTCTCACCTGAGCCTCCCAAATTTGATGATCCTAACAACGTTTGTTAAAGTGTATAAATTGTATAGTTTCTCGTTATGAAATTTCTCCCATTCCCCATTTTCGTTCCTCTTGGGTCCGAATATTCGTCTCAGGATCTTGTTCTCAAATACTTTCAGTCTATGTTCTTCCCTCAGAGTAAGCGACTATGTTTCGCAACCATACAGAACAACAGGCATGATTATCGTTTTATAAATTTTAATCTTCAAATTCCTTGACAGAATTCGCGATGACAAAATATTTTGAACTGAATACGAACAGGAATTCTCTGCTTTTAGTTTACATTTATTTTCTTCGTGAATATGGTTTTAGTCTAGTAATAATGATCCTAGATATTCGAAAGTATCAATTTTATCGAAAGTATTAGTTGATATTTAAGCGCATCCATAATTTGCAGTATTACGATCCCGACGAACTTTCATGTACAGTATTTAGTTTTCTCTGCATTTACTTGTAAACCCATGTCCCTGCAAGCGTTTAATAAGCATTATTTTCCTTCTATTATCTCCCAATCCCCTATTATATGTTCTAGTAATATAAAATAAAGCTGAATCATTGATTGTACTTATACATGTGTTCTAGAAAAGAAAATACAATCTTTTCTGGTAAAGAGTCTACCAAAGAAAACCATTGTTTGTATTGTTTATGAAATTCACTATTTATAATGTTGAAACATGTAGATTTTCTACCGAAGAGAGAAAGAGGAAGTTGGTGATGACATGAAATGGAAAAGCATTCTTGGGTTCAGATTTATGAGCAGGAAGCTCTTATATAGTGACTTGAGAGAGAAAGAGAGAATCTAGTAGCAGAAGGGAGTCCTCTACAAAACGTATGCAAGAAACAAGAGCCCAAGAGTGCAAGTGATGTGGAAGGTCCTTGCAGAAGTCCATTAAAATTTGCCAAAGAATGGAAACTTTCTGCAACTCTCCCACAGGAGACTCTTCAATATCTTCTTCTCTCTTCCTTCGAAAGAAAGAAAAAAAAAGATATCCATTGTTCGATAGTCGTGAACGATAAAGAGAGACAGAGTATTTTGTCGTAAACGCTTTTTTTTCTTTTTTTTGTAGTGGTAGACGTCCAGGGAGAGTCCACTGCAGCGAAGCGAGATGAAGAATCATTGGAGCGAAACCTGAGCAGAAATAGAAAGATGAAGATAGAGAGTTTGTTTCCGGCCACAAAACATGAGAGAGGAAGCCATTCATTTTTACTTTGGTTACATCTTAGAACTCCACCTAGCGACAGGAAGTTAAAAAGTCTCTGATGAACTGTTGACCTCGGTAAATGCTTGCGTTACTCTATCTGTAATCATAAACTATTATGATGCCCAAAGAGTGAATTGCAGGCAGAGTAAAAAAGGAATTAAAATATGAAATACAATAATTCTCGAATGATTTAATCATCACACCTTCCTGTAAATACTTACTAGAACTGGTAAATAACTAAGGGTGTTCAACATAGAACACGAGGTAAATATGGAATTTAGTAGGTGATAGTATCGATAAATCTGAATAAATGTAATATGTTCCATATAAAAATATATTGTACGAAAATCATTTGTTCACAAGTACAATTTTCTTTCTCATCGTGTTTTCTACTCGCGTGGGGTCGAATTTCTGATGACGTTTCTTCGTAAAACCCTGTCCCGGAATTATTCTTCTCTGTTAGATCTTTCTACCTGAAGTCATCAAGAAGCATATCAATCAATTTTCAAAGGAAAAATAAAAAGTTTTGCTGATATTTTGTTATATCCTTGTACAATCCGCGGCAAAAATCTGCAACATGAGGATGTAAGTTTATTGTGAAACTACGCCTAACAGCACAGGGAATGAACATAACGTCTAAGTGGAACGAATCACGCCTGGATAAACCTCGGCCTCCTCCCGTGCACACATATTTTGGAGCAAAAGACTTCGTCATTTCACTTATATGCTCATGTTGCAGGTTTTTTGCCGCGGATTGTACATAAAATCAAGTTGCAGCCATTTTTTATAAGTTGTATGTAGTTTTTAGCTACATTAAAAAATTGCTCTACAGACATCTAATGATTTTATGACTAGCAAAATTATAGAATACGAAACTCCATATTTTTTTTATAACAATTAATATTATAGGACTTGAAAACTAGCAATTCGTGGTTCGATACCAGGAGAAAGGAGTTTGTGATTTGATAAAATTGCGTCTAGGAGTTTTCTTGGAGAGTTTCGTTTCCTACCACATTCTCAATTCTTCATATGTTTCATATCAAGAGACTTTCATTTATAATCCGTCTCCTTTAGCTTCATGAGACGTTAAGGACATAATCATGAGATGTTAAATTAAAGAATTTATGCTATCATCAACCCAGAGATTTAAAGAAGAAATATATTACTTATCAAAATAAATTTTACTAGAATATTTACTAAATTATTAACTGAATATTTAAAATGTACTAGAGTATTTACCAAATTATTAATTGAATATTTATTGTTTATCATCTTGTTTTGGTTTGCTTGAACTTCTTTTTAAATAACATTATTACTTAGTTTTAATAACCGTATGTTAAAACTATTTCGTTTATTACAAACTAAATACAACTATTATTTAAAAAGTAGTTCACAGGATTCCAAGACAACATGATACGTAATCAAATGCAGTTGAGATCGTTCCTCTAGTCCCTGTTTTAACTTAGAACTTTGGGAAACCATTGTTCTGGCAACACTGTAATTTCTTAATGACAACACGGAAAATTCTTCAGGTTCATATTTAGTCTAGAGACAGAATATGGAAAAGACTTCAAAATAAATAGTTGGATCAACCCGAGAGAGTAAGAGCAACTGGTGGTCCTAAATAATCAGGTCCACTATCCTGATCATTTCTAGACCGCCGGTCGCTTGATACAAGCTGAAGTTCCCTCTGTACACACCCTCCCTCTCTACTGAAGCTAAAAATTATCGTTTCTAATAAAAAGCCATATCTCCGAAACTAATCAAGATATTAACGAATTTCTTTTTTCCGGTTTTATCTGTAAGGTGTGCTTTACGATTTTATCTATTCATGCTTTGGATAGACTCAACGGATTTTCGGAAAATTTATCATAAACATTAAAAACTGACATATGTTGTCCTTAATATTTTCTTTTTTGCTCCGTATCTCCCAAATGAGTTGAGATATAGAAAGAACATCGCGAATTAAATTTGTAGCGCATTAAATTATCTTCCCAATGGTACCAATATTGTTGGATTTAGTTCCAGAAGTAGCCGTACAGCGAGGTAAGTTTGAAGGCAAGTGCGCTTAGATTCGAATGCTGATGCTCGGAATGGCACCACTGAATTTCAGCTCACGTCAGTCAATAAAGGTTTTGTTTCCGAGATAGAAGCTGATATACATATATATATTCAATATTTGAAGAACAGTTCTCACCCTTCTACCTTGAGCTCTCCTGCACTGTCATGATCATTTCTAGATCTCCGGTCACTTGATACGAGCGTACATTAAGAATCACAAAATTTTTAGATAAGTAAATATGTCTTTTATAGTGATAAAATTCATTTACAGTTGATATTCACGATTATTCCAATTTTTCAACTCTATTTGTGTGCGGTATTTCCACTGGTCGTTGAAAATAATCCCTTATTTCTTTAACAAAAATTCTTATTTTATTATAATGAAAAAGTAGAAAATATACATAATGTAGGAACATATGTAAAGATGTCTTAAGTGAGGGCAAACACCATATACAGGTGATATACAGGGTGATTGATAACATCGTTGTACACCTGAAGACTATTTCTAAAATCAAGAATGGGCCTATATTTTCTCAATGGTCACTTTAAAAAATGTTTTTGCAGAGACCTCAATAACTATATTTGTGTGTAATTTATGAGAATACTAGCATATATTACCCACTTCGCTGGGTTGAAATAAATAATTTAAATGCACACTGATAGTGGCCATTTTCGATCATTTTTTATATATATCTCTTCCTCCCCCTCCCCTAATTGACAGAGCTGATTTTGGATTTAAACCGGATCGGAAATGTTCATCTGAATGATCCCAAAAACTATGAATTAGATACTAATATTGGTCTTTTTAGATCATTTTATTATCTCCCTCTCTCCCAAGTTGCGGGGATGAATTTGGTTTTAAACGGGATCGGAAGTGTCACTCTTCATCTCAGCGACCCTAAACACTACGGATCCCACACTAATATCGGCCATTTTTGATCATTTTTATGTATCTCCCCTCCTCCTCTTCGATGTTGCGGAGCACGGCATGGGAATTGTCATCGGTCATCTCAGCGACCGCGGAAACCATGAATTCGACAATAATATGGTTTATTTTTGATCAGTTTTATGTACTTCCCTTTTCCCCTCCCCCAAGATACGGGGCTGAATTTGGATTTAAACAGCATCAGAAGTGTCATTGTTCATCTCGGCGACCCCAAGAACTATAGATTCAACACTAATATCGGTCATTTTCAATTTTGAATCATTTATATATATATATATATATATATATATATATATATATATATATATATATATATATATATATATATATATATATATATATATATATATATATATACTGATATTTTCGATCATTATATATATATATATACCCCTCCCCCTCCTCCGTGCTGCAGCACACGGCATCAGAATTGTCACTGTTAATCTCAGCTACTCCTAAAAATGTGGATTCGACACTAATATTAGTCATTTTCGATGGATCGTTTTTGATCGTTTTTAAATTTCTCTCTCCCTCCCCCTCCTTTACGTTGCATCGTCAAAGTGAATAACCTAAAGTAATCCCTGCCTCTAAACTCATGTATGTTGAAAATTTGATTGAGATCGGTCGGGTAGTTCAAGAGTGATGAAGTCACAAAGCAGACATTTTTATTTTATTTTATTTAAATATATCTCCCCTTCCCTCTCCTCTACATTGGCTCGTCAAACTGAAACGATAAAAAAACACCCAAGGCCCGACCCTCATATATGTTGAAAATTTGAACGAGAATGGTTGGATGGTTCAAAAGTTATTAGGTTTTATTTATACGTCCCCCCTCCCCCTGCCCTAGGATCTACCGTTAAAGTGAAATTAGAAAAATGTTTCTAGATCCGGATCCCATGTACCTTGAAAATTTGATTGAGATCTGTCGGATAGTTCAAGAGTTATTAAGTTACAAAAATAGTCACTTTCAGTCTTATATAAATTGATTATTATATATCTTCTCCTTCTCCTTCCCTACGTTGCTCTGTGCAAGGTTGCGTGACGATAGCAGTGCCTGTGCTCGTTTATAATGATTAAACGAATTGAGAACCCCGCCAAGTGTGAAGTGAAGGCCGTGATTAAATTTCTTAATGCACGAAACGTTCGACCTTGTGAAATTCATCGCCAATTAAAGGGGGTATATGGAGACAATGTGATGCACGAGTCGTCTGTTCGGCGCTGGTGTCGCAACTTCAACCTGAGGAGGGGGAGTACACACGACGAGGAGCGTTCAGGGAGACCATCTGTCATTACAGACGAACTGCTGAGGTCAGTAGACGAATGCGTGAGAAAAGATCGGCGCGTCACAATTGATGAACTCTGTGAACATTTTCCTAACGTGCTTCGAACAATTGTTCATGAAATTGTCAAAGACAATCTGCATTATTCAAAAATCTGTGCAAGGGGGTCCCTCGCATGCTCACAGATGAGCACAAAACCAAGCGTATAGCTTCAGCACTGACGTTTCTGGGACATTATTCTGATGAAGGAGAATCTTTCCTGAATCGCATCATTACAGGGGACGAAACATGGGTTTGTTATGCATCACCTGAGAGTAAACAACAGTCCATGGAGTGGCATCACGCTCATTCGCCAACCAAACCAAAAAAAAAAATCAAGACAGTTCCGTCCACCAGAAAACTCATGGCAGCCATATTCTGGGATCGACGAGGTGTACTGCTCATTGATTTTATGGCCCGTGGAGACACAATTAATGCTAATGCGTATTGTGAAACATTAAAGAAATTACGGCGGACGATACAAAATAGAATGCGAGGTCTGTTGTCTACAGGCGTCATTCCCCATCATGACAATGCCAGACCCCATGCAGCTGCGAAAACACAACTTCTGCAGCAATTCCAGTGGGAAACCTTCGACCATCCACCGTATAGCCCAGACTTGGCCCCTTCGGATTTTCATCTCTTTACGAAGCTTAAAGACTGACTGGAAAAAGATTTGACAGCGATGAAGAACTTAAACAAGGCGTCACTACGTATCTCAATACGCTGGCGGCGGAGGACTATGACGCTGGAATACAAAAACTCGTCACACGGTATGACAAATGCCTCAATTTGCTTGGTAATTATGTGGACAAGTAGTGTAAAGTATGCTCTTCCCAATAAAAATGTGTATATTTGTTAATATGTACTACTGTGTCTTTATTGCACAAACGGATACTACTTTCCGGATGGCCCTCGTATCTATCTATCTATCTATCTATTATATATATATATATATATATATATATATATATATATATATATATATATATATATATATATATATATATATATATATAAGAATGTTAATTATAATTTTAGTGTATATCTCACAAGGGCGCCCATCAGGGGGGCAAGGTGGGGCGCTCGCCCACTTTAGAAAATAATTGTGTTTCGGAAGATCGAAAACCCAATAGATATTTTAGAGTAGTTACCTCAAAATTTGAGACAACATTTGAAATTTCGCTTATACTTGCCCCCCCCCCCCTTGGAAACCACAATATGGGCACCCTTGATATCTCATTAGACACCCCGTTTTGGAATATTTTTCAAGGATCAATTTTATCTTAATAAATGGTATGGTTATCATTATGAGTGTCCCAAACTTCACGTAGGGAATCATTTTTATAGAAAACACAGGTCTATAATAGAAAATCGTATTTTTTAAAAAATTATTCATAAGTAGACAGTAACGGTATAGGGTTATGTATAGAGTGGCATATTGGGTAAATTGCTTCCACGGTGTTGCGAGCACATACATATTCTTTTGTTGAATATTTTCATGACCATTTGGCATAAATGTGGCTGAATTTTGTTGATACAGCACTCAATTTCCTTCTTCAAGGCGGGATTGGTCGTAGGTTTATTGGCATATACCTTATACTTCAAAGAAAAAAATAACGTCATTATATCGCATGATCTCATTTAGCACGGTAATGCTCTCCCTCACACTAGTACAATGGCAACTGAGAAAATTCAACGTTCTGGTTTCACTGTCATATCTTATCCTACATACAATTCAGAGCTAGTTCCATCAGATTTCTATTATTTTCGGAAGTTCAGAAACATCTGAAAGGACTTCATTTTGATTCTAATGATGAAGTGAAGCATGAAGTCGGGGTGTAGTTTTGTTATTAAGATGAATATTTTTACAACGACACGATTATGAAACTGATCACACGTTTGCAAAAAGGTGTTGATTGCCATAGCAATTATGTCGAAAAATAACTGTTGTGCTCTGCATATTAAACTTCTACTAGTGTACATGCGTTTGTTTTACATCTAAATTTCAGTCGTTTTACATAAAAGAAAAACAATAGGACTCATCACTTTCCAGCATTGCCTGGAATTGATACAAATTTATAAAACAAAATCACACCCGATCCTAAATAGCCAACTTAAAGCTCCCATGACACATGACAATTAAAGGTGATTTAGAGTATGATATACCCCTGTTTGTTAATTTCAGTTAGAGGAGGAGGATAATGGCTATAGATATGCATAAGTTATGTAAGAGCGAGACTGAGATATTCAACCTCCCGTAGACATTTGGAATTACCAATGTATTCGTCACCTTTACCATAGAGGCGTCCACTGTCATGGATCATTTACATCAGAGTAGCGCACGCGCTGTAGGGATTGCATTGACCAACATAAATATGCGCACTTGATTCCAATCGCTGCAGAAGCAAAGTATCATGGCGAAAGAACAAAATTGCATCTACAATGCACGTACCAGATACTGCGCGAGAAGCTAACAGTCCGGACCTACAAAAGCCACAAATTGGTCTAAATCCTAATTCCAACCCCACCATGGCCGGTTTCAAATCCGTGCTGAGAAAGGGGGAGGGGTTGTTTCCGGGGATATGCATTAGTGTCTGTAGTGTTGATGGGGGTATAGGGCTCAAGAAGTGCAAGGAAACAATTTACTCTCGTATGTCCAGGTGTAATGCTTCCCATCTATGGACTGATCGTTAAGACTGGAGAACGATCTGTTTCGGAACAAAGGTTTCGACCAGATATACGTATAAATAGCGACTAATCAGTGGATTGGATTTGAGAGGACATGAGTGGCAAGGACCTCGTCACAGTCTCATCGAAATAGATAATGCCAACTGCCATCCATACTGGCGGAGGTGGAGGCTCACATTCTATCTCCGAATTGGGCAACTAGGTTATGCCCTTGGGTTCGGGAGATAAAACTACGTAGTACTCCAACACGTATGAAAGAGGGATTGTTGGCGTGTCTAGGTGGAGAATCCAACGCACTACAGAGAGGATGATGTGATAAGTCCTCAATTAGCGATTTGCGCGTGTTCTTGGGTTCGGAATGGAATACCAGTATTCTAACGTATTCTCTTACTTCAATAGTACTACGAGGGAGGATCAAATGAAAACACTAAAAATGCAATCAAATGCCGTAAAGTTGGACGATTGCTTCGATACGTGGCAGTAATACGCCTTAAGTTGCACGTAATGACTGACAGTTGGGAAAGTGTTGATGGAAGAACGACGAAAGCGGCAGCGTCCGTATCAAGATGGCCGCCCCACTGTCCACATGTACCGCGGTAGAACAGCATTCGGTAATCTTGTTTTTGAGTAATGATGGTGTGAAACCAATTGAAATTGATCGCAAGATGGCAACAAAGTATTGCGATTTGTGTTTGTCTGCAGCAATTATACGAGTAGTGTAGGAAGTTTAAAAGTGGCATAATATCTATGGAGGATTCTACTCGACCGAGACAGGCTCACGGCGTAGTAACCGATGAAAAAAATTCCTTTAGCGGTACAGCTTTTAAAGGAAAACAAACATTTTTCTGAAAGAAATTGCCACAATCAGCTCAACAAAATGTGCATAATGTTCTGCATTTCAATATGATGTCTGCAAGATAGGTCTCTCTTCAGTTGACTGCTGAACTGAAAGATCTTCACGTCGATGCCTGTGAAGAACTTTTGCGTCGTTTCAACGTCAAGGGTGATGCACTTCTCGACAGGATTGTTACAGGTGATGAAATCTGAGTTCACTATCAACAATCAGAAACCAGAAAAGCGAGCAAAGAATGGTGGCATAACTCTTCACCGAAACTAAATAATAATATTTCTGCACTTAACCATCACCAGGAAAGGTTATGCTCATTCTCTTCTGGGATGCAAAAGGAGTAATTTTGGAAGATACATGGAAAAAATGAGTGACGGTAACCCGTGCCTCGTGTTCAAACCTGCTGAAAAATCAACTTTGCCCTGCAACCAAGTGTAAACGAGGCAGACTTCTGTCCTCAGCTTACTACATGACAACATCCGACCACATATTGTCCGTTTTACTGTTTAAACTATAGATGAAATTAAATTTGAGTGTTTTATCCACCCTATTCACCAGACCTTGCCCCAAGTGACTTTCATGTGTTCGGGCCACTCAAAGAAGCGATCGGAGGCAAGCATTTCAATAGTGATAAAGAGGTAAAATATATATATATATATATATATATATATATATATATATATGATGCGCGAGTGTCTAAAATCTCGACCAAAATAATAATTCCAACGTGATATCCATGCTTCCGAAGCGGTGAAATTCTTGTATTCAGCGTCAAAGGGACTACGTTGAAAAATAAGAGGTAAGCTTGCCTTTTCATTGTTATATTCTAAAATGTATTGCACTTTTAAGGTCTTCATTTGATCCTCCCTCGTAGTAAGAGAGGTAGTGGAATCAATCCTTCGTCCCAGAATTTTAAGTGTTTACTCGGTGCAGTATCCACAACTTCAACAGGGGAGCCGACGTTTCCAAGTGGTCATTGTCTTTAAAGTGAGACGGTCTACATCACCCATTGGATCTAGTAATGTAGGTGTACCTTTACCGTAATTAGAGGAAGTTACGAATATTACTTGAGTTGATTTTGGGATTAACGTCCCTTTCAGCAGCGAGGCTATATGAGACGGGACCTACTGATTAACGTAGAATCCGAACCACATGAGCTCCCGCCGGGAATTGAACCCGGGTGCCCACGCAAAATTCGCGTACGCTTACTGCTTAGCCACGAAGGAGCTTACGAATTACTTGAACGGCCCTGGGAAAGTTTGATGGCCATCCCAAATGGTGATCTACACATACCATTGGGTTCGGAAGTACCTTAGTTACAACCCGTTGCCATTTGACGATAGAGGTAGATAGAGCCAGGAATGAACAAAACCCCTCCCCTAGGCATGCCTGAACTCCCGAATTGGATTGGACTCTGCTGGACTGTGGTCAAATCGTAGGATGCGGTAGCTAGTGCGTTCACCGGCGGAAGGTGAATTTGTCTTACAATAGGTGTTATGCTTACAGAGCATGGAAGAACTTGACTCGGTAGCACGATTGCCTCGACCAATAGAATAATTGGTAAGCACTCAGGACTTGGGTTTGGCCACACAGTGGGCTATTCCATTGCCTGGGATTTCCGGGTTACACGTTTAAAATGAACCAAGGTCAAGGAACAGATCTTGAAGATGCACATCATGCATGAGGACAATTGAGTCCAAATACAGATAAACTATGGACTGGATTTTTGAAAAGTGCCAATCTATAGAATGACCATGACACATTATGCGAAATACATAGTAGTAAAACATTCTTCTCTATCTTCCTGACTCCATAGATACGCTGGAAGAGAGCTATAAGAGCACATCTTGGTTCAGAGATAACCACGGACGAATAGATCTTTACCATTAAGGAGTTCTTGATTACCCAAAATGACTCCGTGTATACCCTACATTGTCCTAGGAAGACACTATGATCATTCTCATAGTGTATCCCGCTACGGAGAAATGTGGTAAGAAGTCTCATTTTATGGAATCAGAATGCTCCACTTCTGCGAAACTGGAGTGAAAATACGAGTTGTGAGCTACCAGTTTGACCCCTTGTTGAACTTCTCAGTCCTACTCTCTTAGTCAATATCGACTGAGTCTTCGGCATTAATTACTGGCCTACGAAACTGTGTGACTGCAATCTTCGGATTTTTTAATAATCTGTCGCTTATGCACCTGACAATGTGCAATACATCTCTGTGTAAACACACTCATACTCGTGCATAGCACCTACCGATATGTACAAATAGTCGACAAACATAAATTCTTATTTACGTAAGAAGTTTCTGATATTAATAAAATTTACATCTGCATTAAATAGTAGTATTAAACTTCTAAATTCTATTTTGAGAGGCATCTAGTGACTGAGGCATGAACTATGTGC
Organism: Thermobia domestica; assembly: GCF_964235325.1. Classification (NCBI taxonomy): domain Eukaryota; kingdom Metazoa; phylum Arthropoda; class Insecta; order Zygentoma; family Lepismatidae; genus Thermobia; species Thermobia domestica. Next base: position 147,071,046 of record NC_137465.1, on the reverse strand, counting down.
TATTTTCGTATTTTCTATTTTCTATTTTTTTTCTTTTTTTTTTTTTTTTCGAAACTACGTATGGTTCCGACTTAAGTAACTTTCTACTTGCGCAAAGTCATGAAGCCTATTGACGGAAGTTCAGAACTATTGGTTTATCAAAACTTTTGTCTGTTATTTCCATTTTAAGCCGATTCTAATGCTTATACATTGTTCATGCTATAAACAAAGGTTGGGAACTGTTGTTCTACTATGACCATGCAAGTTTATATGGCCCTTGTCTATCGTTTCAAAAGCATTATAAATAATAAGTCAATATTAGCAACGGTTTTCTTTAATATTGTTTCAGACCAAAAATTGTGACAAAGGACCCCGCACTTTTCTTATGAAAAGTGGCTTTCGGCTAATGTTGTTGAAACTTCGCTGGTTGATAGTTCTTAACATGTGGATCAAAAGTCTCAATGGGCACAAAGACCGAAATCCACTCCTTCCCCCCAAAAAAACTGCCTTCAAGTAGCTGGAAGGGGGGGGGATTGAACTTATTTCAGCATGTAAAACAATTGATTGTTTTAATAAACCCAACAAGGACCCCAAACAAGAACAGTTTTCACTATCAAACTACTCCACTTGACACCCCCCCCCCCCCGAACGAGTTACCCTACGGATTTTTCAGATTACTGTATTTTATAGTAGCACGTATGTGTTGAAATACCTACAGTTTTGGTATCACCGATATAATGGGTTTCGCGTATTGCTGATTACGAATCTGTGGTTAGTCGAATATAATCTTATATTCGATAATCGATAATCGATAATCTTATTAAAAGGAACGGTCAATGGGTACCGCTAAATGATCAAGGCCTAATTGATTTCCCTCTACTTAACTTAAACTATAAATACTTACGAGATTTGACTGTACGCACATATCAAGTAGATCTCTCATCCTCTTACGTCCAAGATAAACTAATACGAGATAACGATAAGCAATTCCAGCTTGACAAAAACGTAACTAAACCGGGATTCCTGCGCATACGTCTCTAGTCAAGGTTCAGCAATGCAACTAAGCATCAAGTTTTCATAGCATATATAGCCAATGATGAAGATAACCAGGATTATGATCAAAATGTTATTCAAGGTTACTACTGTACATGTCAAAGCGGTGCTCGTACATTGGTACATGTGCGCACGTTGCAAGTGTCTTGTGGTATTTAGGCCGTGCACGACATTTACAGAATATTAGATATCCCGATGACTCATTGCTAAGTACCACATTAGATGCTGCAAACCGAAATGATGAAAATAATGAACAGATAATAGATGAATTATTTTAACACCGTTCAGTATTAAGATATCTGTGGTGGGTTTTGGTAAAGGGCAAGGGTGCAGAATAATTCTACATGGTGGCTGAAGTATCAAGGAATGTTGCGTACTTAAACAGCGATCTAAAAACACTCTATTCTACTACGATTTGTGGCTTCGACGTTTTTCTCCACCATATTGGATCTGCAATCTTGAATTCAAGAATTTTGACCTCAGATTCGTAACCAACGACCCAAAATACCCTAGTAAACAGCTATTTTTGGCTACATTCAGGAGTTTCGTATTTTTGATCCGCCATATTGATCCTCCATCTTGAATTCTAGAACTCTCACCTCAGATTCGTAATCAGCGATACGTGAAACCCATTATATCGTCGGAGAGACCAAAACTGTATGTATTTCAACACATACGCGCAAATATAAACTACAGTAATATGGAACATCCGTAAGGTAACTCGCGGGGGGGGGGGTATGTGAAGGGAAAAGGGCGGTGTCAAGTGGGGTAGTTTGATAGTCTAACATGTGGTTGTTTGGGGTCCTTGTTGGGTTGATTAAAACAATCAATTTTTTTACATGCTGAAATCAGTTCAATCCCCCCCAGCTACTTCGAGGCGGTTTTTAGGGGGGAAGGAGTAGATTTCGGTCTTTGTGCCCATTGAGACTTTTGATCCACATGTTAAGAACTATCAACCAGCGAAGTTTCAACAACATTAGCCGAAAGCCACTTTCCATAAGAAAAGTGCGAGGTCCTTTATCGCAGATGTTTCATTTAAGATGGTATGAGATCGGCAGTAACGATTGATTTTCTTTCTTCCCTTTCTCCTTTCTTTCTTTTTCTTTCTTTCTTTCTTTCTTTCTTTCTTTCTTCATTCTTCAGGTGAAAAATATTCTAAATATTACTAATAGAATAACTCGCTCCAATACTTCTCCAAATATTCTTCAAAGATATAATGAACGTTCCAGAAAATTTTTATCCAGTTATCAACTCTCCATAACAATATCAGATTCTTCTCGCCTTATTTGTCCTCTGCTGTAAATAAGTATTACTTCGAAATATAAGCATTTTTTTCCAAACAAAAGCTCCCTTTCTTCACTACTACTCCATATGGGCAGTCACATGCGTATCACAAAATATCCTTCATACATTAAACCATCAATACATTAAATAATCAGAAACAACGTTTCTTCACAAGCAAGCAGAGTACTATAAAACAGACTACAACGAAAACATACAATATATATAACATTTACACATGTGGTAGACCATACATATTCATGAAGAAATTTGAGCCATTTCATCGTAACTAGATTCAATTGCTTTTTATAATTTCAAACAGAAGAAACTGATGTCTCACTTCTTCGTAGTTAGAAACTTCTCTTGTTCATCATCCTGTATCGTTTTCTTTTCCTTTTATGATTAAATATCTTCAATATATATCAAAATGTTTTCATTATTTTTCTTTTTTTCTTAAAAAAAAAAAATTGTGCCAAGGCACGGAAGCTACAAGTAAAAATTTTCTTTTGTTTGGTTTTCCAAAAGAGTAAAGTGCGTTAAAGCATCTAGTAACAATCAGGGTTTTTTAAAGGAAACATCAAACAGTGACAGCACAAAGGTGTAAAAAGCTGAAGTTTCAACCCTGTTGCAAGGGCTTCAGTAGTTGTTTGAAGAGCCTCTTAATATTCATCGATTTCCTGTGAAGCAACACAGTAGGCGCCGCCACCATGATCTTTTCTTCCTTGGATGTTCTGAAGTTTCAGGAAAGGAATTGCGTATCACTGCATCAATTTCTGATTCTGGGATGTCATCTAACCACTGTTTCTCAGGAGAGGAATTGAATATGATTCCATCGAGCTCTGATTCTGGGATGTAACTTAGCGTATCATTGTCTGAAACATCGCTTTTATCATCATCTGAAGCTATTGTTGTAACTGAATTGCTGCAGTGTATTAGATGCTCAGGCATGTTGTTGACAAAATCGAGTTCTTCACCGCCGCATAGTAACATGGCCCGATCGCTCTCGTTATCTTCAGTTGCATTTGGATCGCAGCAAGCAACTTCTGGAACATACTCAATGGAACAGCGAAACACGTATTCCCTCGTTTTACGTCTACAATATCTGTGCACAATTTCTTTCACTTCGGTCCACTTGTATTTGCCTTTCAGGCGTCAACTTTCAAAATTTTGGGTAGGGGCTTTTGCCCCTGAAATCGTTTTTCCGCATTAAAAAAAAACACGTATTCGTGTATTTTATGTGTAGTATCTACCTGCCAAATTTATCAAAATCGGAGTGTTACACTTGGGAAGTGTTACTTAGCTTTTTATTAGTGCTGTCGAATTTTTGTGACATTTGCGGTTTTCGTTTTTTGAGAAAACCGTTGCCGTTTTCAAAACCGAAACCGTAAAAGTGGTTTTCGAAACCGAAACCATAAATGCGGGTTTCAAAACCGAAACCGCAAATGTGGTCTTCAAAACCGAAACAGCAAAAGCGGTTTCGAAACCGAAACAGCAAAAGCGGTTTTCGAAACCGAAACAGCAAAAGCGGTTTTCGAAACCGAAACAGCAAAAGCGGATTTCCAAACGAAAACCGCAAAAGCTCTTTTCGAAAGTGAAAGCCGCCAGAAACCGTGTTTGCGTTTTTATAAGTGAAACTATGTTTGTCCTTTACAAAGCAGAAACAATGTTTACTGTTTTTAATTACACCTTTTAAGAATTATGAAAGCATCTATCAATCGAGACAATTGTATTGATTTATATGTGTGTTTTAGCTTTCTTTTTATTTGCTCCAAGACTATTATGGTAATATCTGCAGCACTGTGCGAAAGGGATAGTTCGATGGTTGTACAGGTTACAACTAAATTAGGGTTGCCTTATTTTAAAATCGGAAAAGTGGGGGTTCTAAATTGTAAGTACTGATGTGAACTTTTGTGTTACAAATACTAACCTGGGATCCTTCGCACTTTTTTTTTAAAGTTATTTCCTTGATGACACTTCCAATGTACTTTTCTGCTACAGGGAAGCAAACTGGACCAAACATGATTTTTATATATTTTGTAAATTAGACCACGAGCAACACGAATCTGAAGGATTTTTAACATTTCGAATGTCAGAACTCGAGATATTTGAACATAAAATGACCATGGAAGCAAAATGGAACCCACCTGATTTTTATATATTTTGTAAAGTAGACCACGAGGAACACAAATCTAAAGGAATTTTGACATTCCGAATTTCGAAACTCGAGATATTCGAACATAAAGTCACCACTGAAGCAAAAACGACCCCATTTCATTTTTATATATTCTGTAAAATAGACCAAAATGAGCAATAATCTGAAGGCATTTTGACATTCCGACTTCCCGAACTCGAGATACTAGAACTTATACATTTTTTATATAGTATGTATAAAAGTAACGAAGAAAGTTCTGTCGCTTTTTGACCTATCACCTTAGAGCATCGATATGTTACGTAAGACGTACCTGGAAGATCAAAAATAGTACCCATGAGTATCAACGACCTTCTGCCAACGTTTGGGATGGGCATGGATTCCTTCGCGGTAGAATTTGGTTTGCCGTGTAGCGAAGAAGGTATCAAGTGCATTTTCCAGCTCTACTACGGAGTTGAACTGGAGTCCTCTAAGGTAAGTGTCCAAAGAATGGAACAGATGATAATCGGACGGTGCAATGCCCGGGGAGTATGGCAGATGCAATAGTGTTTCTCATCCAACTCGTAGGATGGTGTCCCGGGTCATTCTAGCCATGTGGGGCTTAGCGTTATCCCGTGACGATTGAACCTCTTAGCGATTGAGAAGTGCTGGCTCCAGGGTTTTGAGTTTTTCTTAACACGGCTCCACTGCTGATAGTATACAGTTGTATTGATGTTCTGCTCTGACCAGCCGGTAGCACTTCCCGATGCACGATGTCGCGAGCAGTTCACCAAACATACAGGAGGACTTTCTGCTGCATTACTGGTTTCAGTTGTTTTGGAACCGGTTCATGGGATTTTAACCAATGATGACGACGCCGTGGAGCTTTGTACACGACCCACTTCTCATCACATGTCAACATCCTGTCCGGAAATGGCTCTTTCCTCAGAGGAAACAGCAAAGAAACACAGGTATCTGCTCGCGTAGCCTTCTGGCCCGGAGTCAAATCATGTGGGACCCAAGTTGATGGAGGTGTTGCTGAATGGTTTCTCCACTCACATTGGATGTTAACCCCAGTTCCTCACATGTCTGACCACTGTTCGCCTCAATTGCTACCTGAAGATCTTCATTTTGTACATGCGTTGGCAGGGGTGTAGCCACGGGGGGCCCCATCGGAGCCAGCCCCCCCCCCCCAAATGACCAGCTTTTAGAACATCATTGTAAGATCACCTCGCTTCAGTCATTTAAAATAAAGTTTACGTAGCTATATAATTAATAATTCATGGTAAAATAGTGTTAAAAATACTATTTTACCATATCAATCTAATAGTAGTATGGTATCTCTTCCTTATACTGATCGGAAAATATCATGGTATACTTTTTTTGTGACAGCACATTACACAATGTACTGCGATTTATGTATATTTGACAGTTTGAAGACAAAAAAGGACCATAAATACTACCATAAAACAATGCTGCTAAATTAATTTGTAAGTACATTATAATTTTTTACATGCTGTAACTAGTGTTGTAAAAAAACGGTTTTTTTCTGTGAAGTTTTTTTTCAATAAAAAAACCGTTATTTTTCACGTTTTTTTTCAAATGTCTGTTTTTTTCTGGCAACTATTATTTATTGATTTATGTTGCTGATTATTGAAATAATCAACAGAACTTGAGTCGAAGCCCTCGTAACTTACAAATCGTTTGTTTAACTTTGTACCTATACGAGCAAAATTGTGTAATTATTTCTTTCGGACCCAGGTCATTTTTGGCGTTTTCCTATATTTTCAGTAAGTGACTTATTGTTCAAAACCCATTCATTCGATTGATATGGTTAATGCCTTGGTTTTTAGAAAATGGATGTGGCTATTTTTTGGTGTAAGTTGTATTGCAGTGTTGCTAACGGGTGAGAAATTATTGAGGGAAATGTAGGGGTGAAAATTTACAAAAAAATCCCTAACCGAATTTCAATTTTTTTTGTATCTAGCACCACTGCTGCTATATGGGTTCCAGTCACCTAAAAATATTCTTTGGTTTGTTGACAAGGTACAATGAAATCCTAAAGTCGCTGGCTTCCATTCAAAGAGGGGGAAAAAATTCTCTGTCATCATACACATGAAATTTTGATACTTTTTACGCCTCAGAAGCAAAAATCAACAGATATGCCGGGGATACAGCTTCTCTAATTATCTTATTGAAACTTTTTATGGTGTGCTGTGTAGGCCAAAGAGGAAGCTTTCAGGTAGCAGTACGTTTGTTTCAAAGTAGCCAGTAAGAGGCTAATTATAGAGGGGGAAAGGAAATTTTCCGAATTTTTCACCTAAAATCGGAAATTAATTGTTTTGGCTGGCAACACTGCCATCAGACAGACAAAAACTGTCCGAAAGTAAACCTTAGTACTCCAAGAATATATCCTACAAGTATCATGGCGATATCTGACAAAGTAAGCATGGTATTAAAAAAAATATCTCAATCTACCTCAGAAATTCCCCATTTTCTTACCATTTCCAGAACATGGTTTATTGTAATACAGGAGCGTCATTTCCACAGGAGGGCAAAAGCACGACAGACATAAGACTTTCCGGTTTTGTACTAGTATATTAGTAGACAATTGATTAAAGTATATGTATTCCTCAAACTCTTGGAAGGGGGGGGGGCAATTGCCCCCTCCTTTCCTCCCTAAATGACGCCCCTGATTGAAGGTCGAGAGTGTCTGCTTCCTCAGCAGTGGAAATGTTTTATTGATTTGCCTGGAAACAAACCTGACCTCGCAGCATTTCTTTCTTTAGAACTGATTAGATTCTTTAGGCAACATTAAAAGACGAACAGAACAATTAGTTATTACATCAGGTGGATTTACAAGCTTACTTCACGTGGAGTCATCACAGGGAGAAGACCTACCATTTCTGAAATATAATCATGAATAGGCTGATACAAGGATAATACTTCACACATACCACGCTTCCAGCTGCGGTTATAAGCAACTGCTCGTTGACTGCAAAGACACCGATGTTCTTATTCACCTTATACGTATTTTAAAACAATTAAGGTAGAAGAAATATGGATGTCTACTAGAACAGCAATAAAGTTACAATTCAAATCCACATAATTGTGAATGAACTCAACGATGAAATATTCCATTCCTTGCCAGTATTTCGTGTATTTACTGGAAGCGACACCACCAGTCAGTTCGCAGGAATCGGAAAAAAGAAATCATGGAATGTGTATTTAAAAAAAAAAAAAAAAAAACTCATACTTGCTGCGAATTATAGTTAATAATATGATTAGTATACCAAGGAAAAATAGAGAGGGCTCGTATTAATGAAATCACTAGTAATGTGGAAGATGAGACGATAGCGCGTGCAGAAGAATTTGTGATTAATCTCTACACCGACTCACAAAAATTCTCGATCAAAGCTATCTGTGTTGATATAGTCAGTCACAAAAGCCCAGACCAACTTCCACTAACGAAGGATGCTCTAATGCTCCACATCAAGCGAACACACCTTCAAACATATATTTGGCGGATGCCAGCGACTCGAATATGGACTTCCTTCAATTCAAACATTTTGCTGGCAAACTACGAATGGAAGAGTGGTGCCCAAATGGACCACTCAGGAATCTATGCCTAAACGTTGCCCAGAGTTGTCTGTACATATAAAGTCTTGTACATGTAAACATATGTGGAACACAAACAATTGCAAGTGTGTGCGGGCTTCAGTGGAGTACATTAGATCAAGTAGGGTCTAGTTGTAATGGTAACAAGTGTTTTAACTTACTTATAATACTTATTTAAGTACCAGAAAATGATTCATCTTATGAGGATTCAAAAGACTAGAGAAATATGGAACTTTGCAAATATTTTGCATAGATTTGATATGATATGAGACGATAGTGCGTGCAAAAAAATTTGTGATGAATCTCTACACCGACTTACAAAAATTCTCGATCAATGCTGTCAGTGTTGATATGGTTGGTCACAAAAACCCTGACCAACTTCAAGCAAAGAAGGATGCTGTAATGCTCCACATCGAGCGAGCACATCTTACTAAATATTTAATGAAGTTCGATGTGATATTCTCATAAATTTCATACAAATATAGTTATTGAGTTTTCTGCAAAACATTTTTTAAAGTGACCATTGAGAAAATACAGACCCATTCTTGATTTTAGAAATATCCTTCAAGTGTACAACGATGTTATCAATCACCCTGTATATCACCTGTAAATGGTGTTTGCCCTCACTTAAGACATCTTCACATATGTTCCTATATTATTTATATTTTCTGCTTTTTCATTATAATAAAATAAACATATTTGTTAAAGAAATAAGGAATTATTTTCAACGACCAGTGGAAATACCGCGCACAAATAGAGTTGAAAAATTGGAATAATCGTGAATATCAACTGTAAATGAATTTTATCACTATAAAAGACATCTCTACTTATCTCAAAATTTTGTGATCCTTAACGCACGCTCGTATCAAGTGACCGGAGATCTAGAAATGATCATGACAGTGCAGGAGAGTTCAAGGGAGAAGGGTAAGAACTGTTCTTCAAATATTGACAAAAAAAAAAAAAAAAAAAAAGTCAGCTTCTATCTCGGAAACAAAACCTTTATTGACTGACGTGAGTTGAAATTCAGTGGTGTCATTCGGAACATCAGGATTCGAATCAAAGCGCACTTGCCTTCAAACTTACCTCGCTGTACGGCTACTTCTGGACTAAATCCAACAATATTGGTACCATTGGGAAGATAATTTAATGCGCTACAAATTTAATTCGGGATGTTCTTTCTATATCTCAACTCATTGGTGAGATACAGAGCAAAAAAGAAAATATTAAGGACAACATATGTCAGTTTTTAATGTTTATGATAAATTTTCCGAAAAGCCGTTGAGTCTATCCAAAGCATGAATAGATAAAATCGTAAAGCACACCTTACAGATAAAACCGGAAAAAAGAAATTCGTTAATATCTTGATTAGTTTCGGAGATATGGCTTTTTATTAGAAACGATAATTTTTTAGCTTTAGTAGAGGGGGAGGGGGTGTACAGAGGGAACTTCAGCTTGTATCAAGCGACCGGCGGTCTAGAAATGATCAGGATAGTGGACCTGATTATTTAGGACCACCAGTTGCTTTTACCCTCTCGGGTTGAACGAAATCTAATAACCACGTGTTCTGCCTCCCGACTAATTTTCTGTTGTAGAATAAATTATCTATGATTGTGGTAAGTTGCATTTCATTATCTCCTTTCACTTATGTGAAACAAGCAAAAGAAAGTGGTAAATCTTGTATTATTTTTAGTACGTCTGTCTCTTAGGAATACATATTAGTATTTAGAATATGGAGCGTTTGCCACACATTGTCGGTTTCAGCTATAACGTCTAATTAATTGTGTATTAATTAGTCCAAATGTTAATTCTAACAAGTGGATCAAATTTATCTTGGACTCTGCTCTTTATATAATTTATGTACTTCTAGCTTTACTACTTATGTACACTTTTTTGTTTCATTAAATTGGGTATGTTAACATTACATGAACAAATCCTTAATTTTCATGTTGATTCTGCGAAACATATCTAAGTAAAAAAAGAAAAAGAAAATAAAAAAGTACTACTTAAATCATACGGAATCCTACATTAACTCCACTGCATTGCACAGTATCACAGAGATGAATTCAGAAAGTTTCAGTGAAGATTTATGTGAAGACAGAATTAATGTTGGAGTCTGTAAATATACGATGTTGTTTGCCGTCTGATATCCACGTGGAAAAGATTAAGTAGGAAGAGTTAATTAGCTGCGTTAGAGTCGTAACTTACCCAGACAACTATTCATTATGAATGCATCTAATTCGTATATTGTAACTAAGACGCAAAAGTTACTTCTCTTAATTTTAGATTAGGTTATCAATGCCTAATGACTCATCTAACTCAACTACGCTTATGACAAAGAAGCTTAGCTGAGGATTCAATGTTGCAAACGTTATCAATAGACGTTTCATATTTCATTTAATGAAGGTAAATCCACGTGAGTCAATCGCCTTAACTACGCAAGGGCGTGGAGCGTTTTGGTGGTACAGGTGTGGGCAGTGTTGTCAGCGCCTAGGCGTAGAGATGTCTTTTTTTTTTCCCTTGATACCATCAAGCCAGCCATTAGAAATCGAAAGAAGATCTTGTCTCTTCAAAGTTGCATCACACGGGGAGAGGCGGAACTACTGTAGAGGACAAGGTCACGGCGTGGGAATCGACTGTGGGCTCCACTTAGTCCGTCATTGACCTTACTCTAGAGTAATATGATTAAGTTCTTCGGTATTAAGTTAGATCAAGATAAGAAACGAGTCAGATAGAAGAGAAAGAAGTAACTTATCTATACATTTAAAGTAATAACAGATCTCATGCAATTTCATAAACAATTATATAGCAAAGTATGTCTTTATTTTCATGATTTCAATTTTAAAAAGTGTTATCGTCATATTTAAAAAGAGTAAAATAATATTAAAGACCTGTTTTATATTTGCGTTGGTTTACAAGCTATGAGACGTCAAATGTTCCTGAGAGAGAAATCTATGTATTAAAACGATATGTTTGTATGTTTGTAGCCCATTCCTTTCGACAATGTGATCTCAGAAACTACAAGCTCTAAAAAAGTGTCATATTTGCTGGTCGATTTCAAATTTTGTGTAGATTTACCACTTCTCATGGATTTAAAATTTAATAATAATAATAATAATAATAATAATAATAATAATAATAATAATAATAATAATAATAATAATAATAATAATAATAATAATAATAATAATAATAATAATAATAAAAACATAGGTCATTTTTCTGTTCAATGTTTTAGAGATCTTTTCGAGCCCATAAGATTAACATTGACGCTATGTAATTGCTAAGTTTGATATCCTTGTATTAGGCAATCGGGAGAAGGGCTACGTATAATCGGGACGGTGTTATGCATCAATTGATCAAGCGCCAAAACATGGTTCTGAGATATTGAAGGAAACATAAACATGTTATTATTACGATCCAGTTCTTGGCGGTTGGTCGAATAGCTTTTTCTGAACGTTTAAGCAAATAGTAGGGTTTCAAACAATATTTTAAACATTATTTACATTTTCTCCCACACACTGATGTAAAAATCTCGAAAATTGGAAAATGGCGCTTGGTCAATTGATGCATAACACTGTCCGTGGCTTGATGGACATTGTTAGCGCTTTGCTTTTATCTTAAATGGCAAAACATGCTGGCAACTTTAAAGGCCTGTAGAGCAGCATGGATTTTAAGAAAAAAATCTAAATAGTAGAAGTGCACTACGACACCTGGTTTCAGTACTGATCAAGGTCAGCGTTTCACAACCTTTTTCAACTTGCGGCACAGTACGGATGTAACTTGAATTCTCGCGGCACACTCATAGATATTATTATTTGTAAATATAAAATACCATGGTATTTTTTTTTTCTGTGATTACTGATATCCTTCTCACAGAAAAGAAATCTCCATCACTGGTTTTCCCCCGTGGTAAATCATTATGCTCATTTTTCATTCTAATTTAAAAATAGAAAACAATTGTAGTGAAATATTGGACTCAGGTTTTTAAAACTAAGCTTTCTTTTTCGAAAACTGTATCCAAGTTTTCACTAAGAAGAAAGATCACTAAATAATGAACGCACAAACAAATCTCTTTTTAGTTTAAAAAAAAACAAATGTAGGTAATTTGTATGCGTGTTTGCTTTGTCGAAAGGATTGAATGATATTTTAAAATTTCAAGTTACGAAATAGTCTGCTACAATAAAGAAGCAATAATAGTCATAACAATGATAACAAATACTTTTTTCAACATTAAAAATGTACAGAAAAGTAACACGGCTTGAAACTTAAAATTGTTGATTTATAGTAGAGGTTCATAGTAATGTGAAATACAAATATACATTTTTCCTGTGTCTTGCAATTTGATTGCTAAAGAATTAATAATTTGTTTCGATTTCCTCGCGGCACGCGATTTCCAGCGTTGGGAAACGCTGATCTAGGTGTGTATATATAGAGCAAAACCGCTAAGAGATAGCGATAAGTAGTTCTATGGAATCGATTTAATGTTCTGAGAGTAGATAAAATCTATACTAATCTCCTATACAAACTGGAAGTGGTAGAAGTCAATCACATCCGGTTTTGACATTGGTCGCTTTAAAATAAAAACCGTAACAGGTAGCGAGAAGCGATTTTCCGAAATCAACTAAGCGTCTCAAGAACATACACCATCTAGACCAGCGTTTCCCAACCTTTTTCAACTTGCGGCACACTACGGCTGTGACTTGAATTCTCGCTCATTCGTTAAGATATTATTATTATTATTATTATTATTATTATTATTATTATTATTATTATTATTATTATTATTATTATTATTATTATTATTATTATTATTTGTAAACACAAAACACCTTGGTAATTTTTTTTCTGTGACTACTGATATCTTTTTCACAGACAAGAAGGTTCGATCACTGGTTTCAATCCGTGGTAAATTATTATGCTTATTTTTCATTCTAATTTAAAAATAGAAAACAATTACAATGAAATATAAGACTCAGGTTTATAAAAATACATTTTCTCTTTCGAAAATTGTATCCAACCTTTCACTAAGAAGAAAGATTACTAAATAACGAACGAACAAACAAATATCTTCTACTTCTAAAACACAAATGAGGGTAATTTGTATGCAGGTTTGCTTTCTCGAAGTGATTGAATAATATTTTAAAATTTCAAGTTACGAAATAGTTTGCAACAATAAAGAAGCAATAATGGTGATAACAATTATAACAAATACCTTTTTAACATTAAAAATGTACAGAATAGTAACACAGTATGGAACTTAAAATTGTAGATTCATAGTAGACGCTCAAAGTAATGTGAAACACAAATATACATTTTTCCTCACAAATATAATGTGACACATAATGTCTTGCAATTTGATCGCAATAGAATTAATAATTATGTTTCGATTTCCTCGCGGCACACCAGCGGCCCATTCGCGGCACACCAGGGTGCCGCGGCACACCGGTTGGGAAACGCTGATCTAGACGATAATCTCTAGATTTAAACCGGAAGTGAATCGGAACCGATAATCTATATTTAGTACTCCTTCTAGTTTAAATCACATCATACAAACTAAACTTCTCCACTGGTGTACACGCGACACTGCTACTTATTTAACAATGCAGTTAAAACTTAACAAACATTGCTGTAGGTTCCGACGTAATCAATGAATAAGTGCTTAGAAGCCTGTATCAAGCACACAATGGATGGTACATATGATTCAATTCTTGGTCAGACGTGGTTTGGATCACATTTTAAACGGAATAATAAATCTATACCTAATGCAATGTTTGTTGGAAGGAGACATTAAAACACCCTCTGGGCGAGAGATTCCGGATTCGATTTTCTATGCGGGTAGTAATCCTCTGTTGGGATCCGAGTAGTGGTTCAGATTCCATTTTAACCAGAAGAAACCGTATTATATAGCCTTGGTGCTAAAAAAATTACCCTCATTAATCAATCAACTAATCAAATTAACTAAGGACCAGGCTGAGAGACATCATATACTTGGGCGGTGTCCACGGAATGAATTTTAAGTGGGAATCAAATTAACATTTTAAAAAAAGTAGGTTTTGATATTTTTACTCACATAACTTCGGATTCCGGGAACTCGTAGTTCTTGGTTCGACTTCTAGTTGAGGCACAAAAGTTTCCGGTGTTGGTCTAGAACTGTAAGACAATTCAGAAGCTTCTTGAATTACACTAGTTAACAAAGGTTTTGTTACATAAAAGGAAATACCTGTTCTTAAAGGAACTTTTTGCACTGAATTCGAATATGCACTCGGTTTTTCTCCATGACGTACGATTTTCCCGTAACAGAGGGATTTTCGGGAAATTCCCTCAAAAATTTCCCTTTTCGTTTATTTTACACCCCAAGATCTTGTCCCCTTGCATATACTAACATAGAAATTATACCTAAGTATACTTTGATTCATATTTAACAAACACTCCAAGTTTCGTAATAATCGCTTTATTCTTTCTAGAGAAATAAATATGTTTGTATGTATACTGTGTGTACTGTTTATTGCACCTTATAGTAATGCTTTCAGATCTCTTAAGTTGAGGTAAAACGTTTTGCTTTATTACCACAAACACATATATAAAATATAATACATTATAATTTACAAGTGTGACAATTTACAATAAACAATAATACAAATGTACCAAAAGGTCATGAAAAGACAATCAAAACTATCACAATATATGAAACTTCCATTGGGTTACAAAAACGTACACTACTTCCTTCTTTTGTAAGAAATGTTGGATTCTCTAACAAGACCCCAACAATAGTCCCCCATCATTGAAGGATCCCATCGTCCCTGGTACCTTTTCTCCATTGCCATTATATCTTGGTGGAATCTTTCCCCCTGTTCGTCGCTGAGAGCATCTAGGTTAGCAGGAAAGAAGCTGAGGTGGGAGTGCAAAAATTGGATTTTTAAAGACATCCTACAACCCAACTCTTTGTATTTCTGTATCATGTCCTGTACGATTTCTGTGTAACTCTCAGCTTTGTTATTGGGCCCAGAAAGTTGCGCACAACACACTTAAATGCTGTCCAGGCAGCTAGCTCAGCACTGTTTAACTTGCTGTCAAAGCTATCATCAAGCATTAATTTCCTAATTTGGGGACCAATAAACACTCCCGCTGAAATCTTAGCATCACTCAGGTTAGGGAACTTATGTCGCAAATACTTGAAACCTTCACCAGATGTGTCCATGGCTTTGACAAAGTTTTTCATAAGTCCTAACTTGATATGAAGTGGCGGTAGTAATATCTTATTAGGATCTACCAAAGGAGCGTATTTGACGTTGCATTCTCCAGGTACGTAATTCACTCTAGGTTCCCATTCCTTCACTTCATAATGTTTGTCATCAGCTCGGCTATCCCATAAACATAAAAAACATTGGTACTTCGTGTAACCGCACTGCAGTCCTAATAAAATACCAACTACCTTGAGATCACAACATATTTGCCAACAATGGTCCTTGTAATTTATAAGATTTAGCAAAGTTGACATGGTGTCATAGGATTCCTTAATCTTCACCGAGTGCGCAAGTGGTATAGAAGGTTTTTTTTATTTCCATTATGTAAAAGGACAGCTTTAAGGCTGACCTTTGACGCGTCGATAAATAACCTCCATTCTGGAACGTAAGAAATTCCTAGCTCCGCCATCAACCCATTTATATCCGTACATACGCACACATTATCTTGCATTGAGAAATAGCTTGAAAATTGAACATGCCTTTTCCTGTACATTGATATGTTCGTTTCTGCATCCAATAAGTTCCACTGCTAGAGCCTTGATCCCAGAAGTTCCGCCTCTTGTTTTGTCAGGTGCAAATCACGGACTAGGTCATTAAGTTCACATTGCCGGATGAAATGTGGCTCGCGAACACAGTCAGGGATGAACGTTGGATCCTTGGATGTACATGTTGATGTCGATGGTTCATCAAGGTCATGATCATCACCAGAGTCTTTTGGCCATATCTCTTCCCAGTTGGTAGGGGGCTCGGGAAGTGGAAGTTCATCCCCGTGCGGAATAGGTCTAATTGCGGATTTAACGTTGGGATAACTTATTGTGTATTTGCTTTTTTTTTTAGAATGTCCCTTAACTACTGTGAGACAAAAATAACAATCATCCAGATGGTTGGTGGGTTCTCTTCACACCATTGGTACAGCAAATTTCATGAACCTCCGTTTCCCTTTGGCCCATGCAAGTAAAGTGACGTAGCACGACGCACAAATTATGTTGGGTGCCCAAGTTTTGTCCTGATCTCCCACACGACATCCGAAATATATATAATATGCTAGTTTCACCGATGGCGTAATGGATCTACACTGTCCTTTAACTACAAACTGGCCACACACATAACAAAAACTATTTGGTGAGTTAACACACGAACGCCGTCCTCTTGACGCCATTGTACTGATCACAAACTAAACTTCTGGTCTTAGTTGGGTATAATGCCGTTAAGATCAAACATGAAAGCACTCTTAGCAGCAAAGACAACTTTGAAAGTGAAGTAGTGTTAAACCACACGTCAATATAAAAATGTACAAAACTCCCTCACCAGGTGTCAAGAACACAAGAAAGAAAGAAATGCGCGGGGGGAAGGGGGAAACGATACCGTAGTGGAAAATTCAGACTGCATTAGTTCATTGTTGTCAACAATGAGTCTGTATTCCATTCTTTCTTTCTTTTGCATTCTGTTACATTTGATAACAAATATTGATAACCATTTCATGAACAAAACGAAAAAACTTGGAGAATTGTATATATATGTATTAAGATATACATATACTGTACGTTTAAAAAAAATATACGTTGGAAGTACATTCTATTTTTATACACGTTTCTAATTTACAGAGAGCAATACAAGTGTGTTGTTGACTATCTATATATATAAAAGAGAACGTACAAATCCTTTGTCCGCTCATCACGCTAATACGGCTGAACCAATTTCTTTTATTTTTGGGGGGTTATTAGGATTTGGACCCTAGATGGTTTTTATCATATCACTTTAATTTTCAATTACCAGTGTCTTGAGATAATTGACCATTCAGGTGTCCATTACGTACAAATCCTTTGTTAGTTCATCATAGGTATAAAAATAAACGTATTTATATGCAACCCGCATGACCGTGTCACTCGGCGGGTTAACATAAATGACAGGCGTTATAATGGTTTTTATCATATCACTTGAAAGCGAAAAAGTAAAAATTATCTAAGTAACAAAGTTTATTGCGTTCGGGGGTGACCGCAGCGAAGCGGGGCGGGTTAACATAAATGACAGGCGATATAATGTTAACATTTACTGCAATCTTCTATGGTTTTTATCATATCACTTGAAAGCGAAAAAGTAAAAATTATCTAAGTAACAAAGTTTATTGCGTTCCGGGGTGACCGCAGCGAAGCGGGGTGAACGCTGCTAGTTGTAAATATTCATTTTTATGTCTGTGTTTGTAGTAATAAAGCAAATCGTTTTTACCCCAACTCAGGAGATCTGAAAGCATTACTATCAGGTGCAATAAACAGTGCATACAGTATACATACAAATATATTTATTTATCTAGAAAGAACAAAGCGATTTTTACGAAACTTTTAGGGTTTACTAAATATTAATCAAGGTATACTTAGGTATAATTTCTATGTTACTATATGTAAGGGGACAGGAGCTAGGGGAATAAAATATCTGAAAAAGGGAAATTTTTGAGGGAATTTCCCGAAAATCCCTCTGTTACGGGAAAACTGTTCGTGATGGAGAGAAACCGAGTGCATATTCGAATTCAGCGCAAAAAGTTCCTTTAAGATCAGGTGATTTTTCTCATGTAACAAACAAAAAGTTTAAATTTGTTAACGAGTGTTATGAATGCAAGTAAACATTTCTGTGCAAAGCTAGAAATAATGTAGATGGGACCAATATCCTGACCGCAATCGTTCAACTGAAAAGCCCTTTGATCAGTTATAGGCAGGGATGTAAAGTTTTCGTTTTAACGATAACATCGAAAACTTGAAAAAGGCAAAGTATATAGATATACCTAAATATATAATAGAGGGTCGTTTTTGGTGTTTTTAAATCGCAAAATAATGCGAATTTGGTACTTTTTTTCAAAATAACATCGCAATACACTGCATAAAGTGATATATTCGCGAAATCCCCATGTTGGCCGGTGATACTAATAAAATAACACAAGTTTCCTTTGCAACAAAATGTAATTTACCGAACACCATCAGTCCTGTTATTTTTAGATCAGTTGTTTAGTGAAAGTATGCCCCTGAGATTTTGCTGCCTGTGCTCTTGAAGCAATATCTTTGCCAACTTCCAATGTTGGTTCTGAAAGATATTTTTCAGAATACAACTCCGTAGTTACATTAAGGAAGCAAAACCTTAAATAAGGAAATGTGGAAATATTCACTTTTTTTTTTTTTTTTTTTTTTTGTCCTTTGAAAAATAAGGAACTATAAATTCACCATTAAGTGAAAATGTGTGTTGATAATGATAGGAATTGCGTTTCAAATAAGTATATTGTAAATTAATTTTTTTGAAGTGAAGAAAATGTTAAGAAACACTATGCTATGAATTGCGTTTTAAATAAGTGTATTGTGTAATTTTTGAAGTGAAAAATGTTAAGAAACACTGCAATGTGGTTTTTAGTCTATATATGTATTCAAACTATACATTAAATAAATACAAGTTTGGGAGGGATATCGAGCCATTTTTCTCAGATGGTAAGTGCAAAAATATAATTTATTCTTTTAAATTTAACATGTAAAAATTTAAAACCAATTGGTTTAATTTTAAAATTATATTTTATTTTAATTAGCTTTCACAGACCATTTTCTCTACGTTTACGATATCCTTGCTTTTCAAAACCATTACAAAATCAATGAAAATTTACAAAATAAAGCAAATAACCCCTATTTGCTTTTATTAAACACCGATTTTGGGCAAAAATAACACCGATTTCAGGGATAAAATAAAACGAAAACTTCACATGCCTAGCTATAGCTGCTTGCAGGGGCGGATCCAGGACCGACTTCTGGGGGGGGGCGGTGGGTTGTCATAATGCTACTTTTAAGGGCTCCAAACTCTGGGATGGATTTTATTTGTATATATAAAACAAGAAAGTTTCCTCTTCTGGGGGAGGGGCAATCGCCTCGATCGCTCCCTCTGGATCCGCCCCTGGCTGCTTATAGCCTTTAACCTAAGGAATTTAAATATATTCAACTTTCTTTCGTTATTTACTACTGTAAGCTTAGTATCATGTTCTCATTATGTGCAATGTTAACATCCATCTGTACGAAAGACAAAAGTTACATGAAACACAGTATTTAAGTTTCAATAGAATTCCAAATTTAATCTTACCTAGGCTTGTTGTGTAAGTATACCTATAATTTATTTTTAGTTATAATTTAGATATTATAAAATTAAAGAAAAAACAATATTTAGTGACTTCAACAAAAACACTAAAAGTTTAAAATAATAAAGACTCTAAAAAGCAGATAATAATAATAATAATAATAATAATAATAATAATAATAATAATAATAATAATATAATAATAATAATAATAATAATAATAATAATAATAATAATAATAATAATAATAATAATAATAATAATGATGATGAAAACTGTCAAATATTTAGGAGTTTCAAAGTCTAGCTAAGAAGACTAATTATCCTTATGGACTTTACACGGAACCATAAAGAAGGACATTTCTTTAAAACAAAAGAAAAATCATCAAAATTGGTGCATCTATCGCAAAGTTGTACGTAATCATACACATAAATATGTTATAAACACTGGGAGCCAATGAGGAGTTTCATGGTCAACAATTAAAGCATTATCAAAATTGGTGCACCCTGGTTGAAGATATGAGTGATCATACACACAAAAAGTTATGATGAACACTGTAAGTAATTGACGAGTTTTATATAAAAAAAAAGGGAAAAAAAGAAAAAGCTCCAAAGACTATGAGATATTTATGAAGTTTACATGGTACTACAAGGAAAGAATTTTCTTTCAAGTGAAAGAAGAATCATCCAAATTGGCACATCTTTGTCAAAGTTATGAGTGATCGTACACAGAAATTTAATGATGGACGCTGTCAGCCATTAAAAACTTTCATGGTCTAGCTCCAAAGACTATCGTTATGGAGTTTACGTGGGATTAATACAAGAAATTAATGGACTTTCAAACCAAAAATAATCATCAAAATCGGTTCACCTTTGTTGAAGTTATGAGTGATCATTAGACTTCGGATTTTAAGGCAAATGCCTATTTTGTTCCCTTTATAGGAAGTAAAAAATACTTCGGATCTTTACGAATCATGAGGAATTAAGCCTATTAAAACACTTTATAAGTGCCCTAAAAATGCCTAAAATGGAGTTTAGCGCCTATTTTGGCCGTTTTGGCCTAAAAATGCCTAAAACTGCAAAAAATACAAAATTCCTGTATTTTTTAAATAAACTTTTTTTTTAGTGTTGAGTGAAATTTAATTGACAAATCTGAAGGCAGAGTGAGTGTGTTTGTCGAGGCTAATTTTAGCCTAACTCGTATGAAGAAGTGAAACGCAGAGGGTGGTTGTATGTAAAAAATTGTTTCTAAAAGTTGAGCTATTTCTGCTCAAGGTCAAGCCCATTTGTGAAAGACAAAGACAAACCATCCCTTTGCATCCTGCAGACACTGTACTGAAAGATCTCTATCTCTTTCTGTCTGTCTCTCTTTCCCCAGGGGCAAAACCAAAGCTATTGCTAAGTGCATATCGCAGTAACCAATATTCCCCTCCCTGCCGTTCTGCATTCTTGGAACTATTCCACCTTTTCTCTTCTGTAGCGGCTCACTTCAGCTCTTCTGTGATCCGTTCAGCTCTCTGGAATTTGGACAATAGTTTACACACACACATTCACAAATCAACACACAGCTCTATTGAAGCAAGAATCTCTTCGGGTCTTCGCTTTCAATATTTGGGAAAAACCAAAGTCCACGAACAGAAACGATTCATGAAGTGACGCGGTTCAGTTGACTGGAGTATCCATCCATGTATCATTTTCGGGTCAGTGCAGTGATTTATCTTAAACACGTAGTTCAAGAACGATACATCGTCTCTACAACGCATGAACAATTGGACTCAACGGCTTACAGCCCAGTCACAGATCTTGAGGATTCTTAAAAAGAAGTTTTGTATCATACGCAACAATGCCAAAGGAGAAGTCTTCAAAAAGTACCTTGATTCGCCAGTGGTTGCAAGAATTTCCAGATCTAACATACGATGGAAGAATAATCTTTTGTCCATTGTGCAGCAAGCAGGTAAGAAAAGCTATTTTTATTTACAGAATTTATAAATTTAATTAAATCAATTGTACACCCCCCCCTCCTTGTTTCTGTATAGCTAGCTAAAGTAAAACCTTTATCAATGGGAGGTTAACTATTTTAAGAGACAACGTTACTGAGCTGCTGAACTCGTGAAAATCTAATTTACATGGAATTTAGATCAGTTAAGAAAAAACATAAAAATAATCCTGTAACACAGGAAAATCTTTAAAATGTAAAGACTTCTAGCAGCCTGCTTAAATGAAATATATGAACGATGGTTTTGAAAGTGCTAATGGAAGAAAGTGTCTAGACTTACACATTCAACAGTTTTAGGGATTCTCGGGGATCTTGAGAAAAGCGGACATGGCATTCTCGGTTCTTTCCGAAGGACTCCCCCCCCCCGAAAAAAAGCGGTAAAGGTTAAAAACAATGTAAGTTAAAGTTGACATATTGTGTCAGTAACTCCAAAAGGGGTCCTCTTTTCGGAGAAAAATGTTTAATGCCAGCAATTACTCGACAGTTTCAGGAGCTTAAGAAAACATATTTTTGCTATCTCGTTTTTCAAAAGAAAAAAAAAATACGAAAGAAGTTAAGAAAGGCGGGATTCAATTTTTTTTAAATGCCAACAGTTCCAAAAGTTTGAAAGAAGAAATGTGCAATGCCAATATTGATTATCTTTAAAAAGTTAAGGAAACTGGATATATCCTTTCATCCCGAAAATATCTAAAAACGAGGATTTCAGTTTGAAAGAAAAACTAGAAATGTCAATATCTTGAAAAGCATAAAAGATAGGAAAAATGTTTAAAGGCCATTTTTTTTTCTTTTTTTTGTTATTTTTCTCGAAAAAGAAAGAAAAGATCTGTTAATAGTTAAATAACGGCGTTTGAGGTTCATAGATTGTCTCAGAACTTGTTTTACGAAGCAGAAACTTGTTTGTCTCTTTGTTTTTTTATTTATCAATTTTGCTCGAGGTGCTACTGTCTATTGTCTTAAGATGCTATTGATTTCCATCCATAGTTACAGACAAATAAATTCCACACAGGGGCAAGAAAAGAACAGTCTGACACTCGTCTAACAAGAATTACAATTGCGGATAATTTTATTTTAGGACAGATCTTAAGAAAGGAAGAATTTGTCTCTGATGTTCTCTCCCCAAAGCCAAAAAAAAAAAAAAAAAAGGAATTCTAATCGATTGCTCTCTCTCTCTCTCTCTCCTGATGAAGAATATCCATACACCTTTTGTCGCAGGGCCGCAAGAGACAACTAATTTCCAAAAAAAAAAAAATTAAAAAACGCCAATTTTATTTATTGTATCATGCTGATGTTCACGCTCAACTAAGGCATTGCTAATACTTTATTTTCGTTCTAACTTTGGTTTCTGTCAGTTGATAGTTGCAAAAATTTTGAATTTTTGAAATTTTAAAACGGCCCTTATTTTAAATTTTTGACAGGTCACTGATTTTCACACTGAAACATTTTAATCATATTTTGGGGAAAATTTGGTTCAAATCAGTTAAAAATTTTGTAAATTACAGTTTTAAAGAAAATTTTAAAGGGACGATATTTTGAAATTTTTCATGCAATTATTTTGGCATCCAAATCTCAAACAAAATATTGCCAAATTATGTTTTAATTTTTGCCAAGTTGGAGTGTGTCAGCATTCGAAATTAAATAAAATATAGTGCTTAAAATTAAATTAGTTACAGTGCTTAAAATTAAATATTATTTCTCAGATATTGATATACAATTTTATTGCTTCTGTCTGTAAATTGGGGATTATTCTGAAGTAAAATGCTCATCGATTAGTCTTTTATTTGATCTGTTCTGATTCGAAATGGGACTGGGGTATATTGGTCTTTAACGAGGTAGACCAACAAGTTTGCCTTTTTGTCAACTTTAAATCAATAATGTAACGTTCACCGATTAAAAAAAAAAAAAAAGCACATTACGACCAGAAAGGCAAGCAAACAGTGATGGTAGTTGTCGCAATTAGTGCTCTCAATCGGGTCAGTTCGGGTCGACTTTTGGTTGGACACCCTCGAGTAACGGGTCGGGTCAGGTCAGCCTAACTCGGGTCACGGGTCGGGTAGCGTTAGACCAACTCAGTTCACCGGTCGAGTCGGGTCACCCGAGATAGTTTGACCCGACCCGACTGGTGAACTGAGTTGGTCTAACGATACCAGACTCGTGACCCGAGTTAGGCTGACCTGACCCGACCCGTTACTGAGGGTGTCCAACAATAAGCTGACCCGAACTGACCCGTTTGAAAATACTAGTCGCAATGTACACGAAGAAAATTAGAGAATTTGAAACCGAAATTAAAGTTAAAACGCCACCATCTTCACTAGTTTTGTAAGAAGCATTTGAAAATATATTTCTAAGCGTTTTTTTTTTTTTTTTTTTTTTTAAGGTTTCTCAGGAAAAGAAGTGCCACTTAAAGCAACACATTGATGGTGCTGGACATCTTGCCAAATCTAAAGCGAAGAAACAACAGAAACAGACACAGTTAACTCAGCCTTCTGGATCTGGATCTGAATCTGGAACTGCGAACACATTTAATGCGGATCTTGCTAGAGCCCTTGTCGCTGCCAACATCCCATGGAACACACTTCAAAATGAAACATTCCGACAGTTTTTACAGAAGTGGTGCCAGCAATCGATACCGTGTGAGTCAACACTCAGGAAAACGTGTTTGGATTCTGAATACAACAATACACTTGATACAATCAGAAAGGATATTGGCGATTCCAGCATTTGGGTAGGCGTCGATGAGACTACTGATGCATGCAATAGATACATAGTGAATGTTGTTGTAGGAAAACTTGATGAAGATGGACCTTCAACTCCTCACTTGTTAAGTAGCAAGGAAATTAAGAAAGTGAGTGCCCAGACAATTGCTTACACCGTGAACAAAAGTTTGCAACTTCTGTATCCTAGTGGTGTGGATGATTCTAAAATTCTTCTTCTTTGCACAGATGCAGCTTCTTACATGATTGCTGCGTTTAAGAACCTAAAACCTTTCTACCCCAACCTCATCCATGTTACCTGTGTAGCACATGCTTTTCATAGAATTTCTGAAACAATCAGGAACGAATTTCCTCAAGTCAATGCCCTCATTTCTAACATGAAAAAAACTTTTTGCAAAGCCCCATCGAGAATCGCTGTCTTTAAAGAAAAACTGCCTGGCATTTCTCTTCCTCCACAACCTGTCCTAACGCGCTGGGGAACATGGCTTGAAGCAGCTTTGTATTACGCAGAGAACTTGGACGCTATTGCTGGTGTTGTTGGCGAACTTCCTGGTGTGGAAAACATTGCAAGTGTTTCAGTTTTGAAGGAACTTTTCAAAGATCCCATTCTCAAAAGAGATCTTGTATATATCAAGTCAAATTTTTCATTCTTACCTACGACGATCACTAAGTTGGAAGCTACGGGAAAGCCACTTAGTGAACAGGTGTCAGTAGTTAACGAAGCCGAAAAGAAAATCCAAAGTGCTACGGGGAAAGTTGGGGAAAAAGTGCAGTGTAAGTGGGAAAGTGTAGTGAAGAAGAATGAGGGATTTCTTGTGTTGGCTCGTATAGGGAAAGTTTTGATGGGAGAGGATGAAACCATCCCCGACGAAGTGGAAATGAAAAATGTATCGAAATTTAAGTATGCTCCTGTAACATCTGTCTCAGTGGAAAGATCGTTTTCGGCAGCAAAGATGATCCTTACAGACAAAAGAGAGAGATTGACAGTCGAAAACTTTGAGAAACTGTTGGTAATTTACTGTTTCCAAAATTACGAATGAGCAAGTTGTGTACTGAATGAATCACCTGATTCACTGAAAACAAAAGATGTTAATAAAAAGGGGTATGTAATAATTTATACTATTATTTTTAGAGCCTATTTTTAATTTTTAGCGCCTATTTTCCTATTTTTAGTACCTATTTTAGGCGCCTAAAATTAAACTTTTTGGTGCCTAAAATTCCGAAGTCTAGTGATCATACACATAATTAATGATGATTACTGTCAGGCATTGAGGAGTTTCATGGTTTAGCTTCCAAGACTCTCATTATGTCCTAAGAAAGTTATAATAGACTACCGGCAAAGTATATTCCTTCAAACAAGAAGGAATAATTAAAATCTGTGTACCCGAAGTTATGCGTGAACGTCGACATAATGGATATACCTAGATATATTTATATACAGTATAAGCGGGCCGAATGGAAACCTGCTTTTTTTTTTTTTTTTTGAAATGGGTTATCAATATTTCTTGTAAGTAGAAGGGATACATTAATTTTATTTTTGTGTTTAACTTGACTATATAGCGTGCAAGTAATAGTATGATAATATTATAGATATCAGCGATAATGTTCAAAATGCACTTAAAATGTCAGAGGGGGGAGGGCACAACTTTTTTGGGTCTCCTGAAGCGTTTGGTTATACACTACGGTATATTTTTATCTACCTATAATTGTTTAATACTTTGCAGTCGATGAGGAGTTTTAGCTTTTTTAATTTTTTGAGCGGCAATTTGGCGTTATTCGAATTTACACACCAAATTTGAAATGAAAAAATATAGGTACTTTTAGGATTTAAAAAAAAAATGAGTTCGAGTTCGATATTATTGGATGCTACATGTCAAAATATCTACAATCCTAATTTCAACTTGCGCAAAGTAAGGGATCAAAAGTGTCAAAGCTTTCCTAAAGAAATACGAAATTTCAAGTTTTTCTTGTGTGTGTTTTAAATTCGAGTTTGATTTGAATGAATTGTTTACTTAGTTTATATATCAAATCTTAACCTGGGTAAACCAAGAGATCCAAGCTAATGGAAGGTAATTTTTTTCAAACATTGCGTGCAGTTGTTTCATTGGGAATATGAGGAAACATTTTGTAACTTCACATAAAATGTATATAAAAAGGTAATTTGCACCCTTAGGCGATCGAAAGAAGCACTTCTAGCGAATGTAACGTACTACTAGCATCTCACTCTCACAATTGTTTCATTTTTCAAAAAGATTTTGAGATTTTATTTTTTAAAAAGTTCTCATTCTTTAGCAGTGTTCTTTAAATTAAGGTATTGAAACAACACTTACGAATCCCTAGAATTAAAGAATGATTATATAGATGTTTTAATTCAATCTCTGAGAAGTAGAATGTGTCTAATTCAAAATATTCTATCCATCTACATTAAATCTGAAGAAGGGCCACAGTTATGAAGAGCAACATTTTGGAAAATAATTTAATATTGAGCGTATATGTTTCAAAAGGACATGAGTTGACTATTTGCCAATACAGCTTTAACGCATAAAAATATACAAAACATGGCAGCCTTTACCTTGCACTCTCTTCGGTTGGTTTACAGATGCGATTATTTGGGGCGCTGAAAGGACAAGGAAATCAAATTCAATTACCAAAGTTGTGGGAAGAAGAAACATAAAGTTTGTACGGTAGGCTTAAGTACATTGAAAAGTTGACGTTGTTTTTTTTAACATTATAGGAATTATTTACAATGTCTGGACATAAATAGCTCTGAAAGGAGTTACAGATAAAGATATTAAAGATTAAAATATCCAAAGTGGCTTAAAAGGTGGACTTGACTCCCTTGCGCACTGAATGCACCATTTAAAGTTATTTAAAGTTATTATTGTTGGAATGATTGTTAAAAGTTTTCACCGTTTTTACATAGATCTGTATTTCGCTACCGAATCTCCATTAGTATCCTGTTTATTGTTGACAACGATGGAGAGGTGGCCAAAGCCAGGAGGCATCGATCAAACTAGTCTCATTGAGCGTTTTAAGATCGAGTTCTGGTGTGCTCCACGTCAGCATCGTTAGAAGTTGTAGTTCTGATCAGATGACTCCGATTTTTTTAATACTGATTTTATAAGAATGAATCATAAGTGTTGTAATGTTTCCAGAACCCAAAGAATAGGCGTATGTATACTCCGTGATCGACCGTGAATACAAGGTCGAACTGGTGTAGCAAGAGGTCTATTGAACACGGAGACAGGCAATTCGTCAGTATTTTCAGTCAGTTTTTAGTGACAGTGACGATGAGAGCTCAACAACATCTGATACCTGAACAGTTTCTGTATGAGTTCGAACTCAGAGGTATCCCAAAACATTTGTCACAGAAAGGAGAAGATGGAACAGGATCAACCACAGCAATTCTGTTGGTTCCAGAAATTTCCTACATTGCAAAAATGTCGAAAATCACTCAAAGTTCGACCATCCCAGAGTAACAGATTCTGAGACCACACCACACGCTATTGAGGAAAATATGCCCACCAGTACACAATGATTGTCAAAGCAATTAGTCATGTCCTAGTCCACTGTAGTAGTGCATAACCTTGACGAACTCGGACAACCCACCAGGAGGTGCTGCATTGTGCCACACGAGTTGACCCAAAGTCAGGCCCACAGAAGAGTGTAGTTACGTGTGCCGACAACTGTTGCAAAAATCTGAGTAATGTGCGTTTCCTGAAACGGATTGTCTCATACAACAAATAATGTGTTTTCCTGAAAACCAAATACGCAAAATCAGTGGTTGAGCAAGGACTAATTTCCAGAACTAGTCTTGAAATAGAGCCATTTCGAGCTAAAAGTGATACTATGCGTATGGTGGACTAGAAGAGGGTAATTCCCTTCTAGTTCGTTCTTAACAGTCGTACCATCAATGCCGATCTTTATTCCAAATAGTTGCAGTGGATGTATGCTGCACTACATATCCTGCATTGATGAACGGAAAGTGCACTGTTACAACAGAATAACGCAGATCGACATTCGGCTCTAGAAACACAACAAAACGTGCAGGAACTTGACGGCATCAAACTGATGCCATACCCGACATATTGTTTTAACCTCGCCACTTCGGATTATTACATGTTTCGGTCCATGGAGCACTTCTGGTTCTAAAAATCACCAAGAAGCAAAAGGTACAAACATCGGTAAATAACTCCCTTACCTCTAAGGACAAGACGTGGAAAAGAGAAAGTGACATGGAGAAAGCTGTAGACAGTCCAACACAAAGGGCTTTACTTTGAAAATTAACCTTGTACGGCAATAAATAACAGATATGTTGTGACCGGAATATTGCAAGGAGTATGACTCACTCTTGTCAATAAAATGGTTCCCAAACTTAAAATTAAAACCAGGGGTGAAAGTGGATCTGAAAAGGTACAATCCTTCAAATATTTTGTAAAATTTTACTCTCTGTTAGTATCGATTCGTTGGTTTATTCATGTTGAAATTTGATATGAAAACTAAGTAAATAATCCGTTAAAATCAATATGAAAAAGCCTACAAGTTCCTTTTCTTTTGTTGACAAAACTTTGACTCCCATAATGTTTGAGCTCTTATTTTGTGGATGTTAAAATTTTCGTGTGTAGACCAAGTAAGAGCGGCAGAATCGAATAACATCAATTTTGAACTCAGAAAATCAAAAAGCTATAACTTGTCACTCGTCACCGACTCTTTGAACGATAAGATTACTTACCTATTTATTTTTTTTTTATCTAATAATATAGGTAGAAGTTGAAACGTACAAGTATAACAAAAGTTTTTAACGCTTCCATATAATATTTAACACAGAAAATACAGTACATAATCTTTTTTGGGTGCAAATAAGACAGAAATGAAAATAGTAATAGTGATAATAACGAAACATGATCATCGTTGCAATCTGTTTCAAAATAAGGCGTCCAGACATCATGTGTTAAAAAAGATCCTGTTTTTCTTTCTTTCTTTCTTTCTTTTTTTTAAAATCAATTTATGAAAATGATAGTAGGGTATTATTGTTTAGCTCTTTCCATTCCTTATTCTGCTCAGAAAGTACAAAAATCTCACTGGGCATGTGCAATATAAGGCATTGTTCTTCTCAAAACATGTAATGCTGAGTGTTGTTATCTTCCCGCTGTGCGATGTTCTTTCATCAATACCGTTAGCATTCCTTTACACTTGTTTAGTCAACCGCATGGACATTGTCCAGTAGAGATGTTATGACAGACAACTATAATTACTAATGTCAGGCTCAGAAACGCGAACTTCAACAACTACAAAGAGAAAATGGCCAATAAAAGACTAAAAAAGAAAAAAAAAAACTTCAATTTTCTTACTAACAACTAAAACTTGGTCTGCCACTTGCAGGCAGAAATTAGTGCTTCTTTGCAAAGGACTTGATACCAATTCCGACCAATGAAGACAGTGTTAAGAGGGAGTGAGCGTGCTACATTAGTTGGTTTGTGAGTCCGACAATTTTTCCAGATCGTGCAAATGTTAAAACGTTTCCTTTAATCTCTTTCCTAGCGATGTTATCAATTTGGTAAAGAAAAGTCGCTCAATCTAGGAGATTCGACTTTGAAGATAAAAACAAAAGAAAAAAATATGTATTCGGTTGGCGGCATTTTGGTGATACTTAAATGGCGATTTATCAACTTATTTACAAATCTAGCAACTTTTATACTGCAAACAACTTTTCCTCCTGTAATCAAGCACTTTTAGTTCGAAACAGTTTTGATATGTTCATTTTTTTCTGCTTGTTTCTTTTAACCAGCTGAAGCGACGAGGATTTGGGCAAGTATACAACTGTACCAGCCCTCTACAATTTCGTTTTGATTGCCGTTACACCTGTTTGCCATCTAATGGAGAACAAACCCCTTTAGTTTGCAATCTTCCACTGAGAGGCACAAGTAAAATAGCATTACCAATTAGGGATGGCCGGAACCGGTTCCTGGTGGAACGATCTTAAACTCTGAACGGATCTGGTTCTAGAAGATTCGGTTGCGGAACAGGGTTTTCGGATCCAGGTCTGGAACCGGTTCCCAAGATCCGGTTCCCGAACCGGGTTTTTGGATTCAGGTCTGGAACCAGTTCCTAAGATCCTGTTCCAAAATCAGGTTTCCGGATCTAGGTCTGGAACCGGCTCCTTAGATCCTGTTCCGGAACCGGGTTTTTCGGATCCAGGTCTAGAACCGGCTCCGGAACTGGTTCTGAAAACCGGATCTTCACCGGATTTCCAAGAACCGGTTTCTTGCGGTAATAGGAATGGCCAGAACCGGAACTTTGTGGCCATTCCTATTATCAATAAGCAAACCGATTAGCAGTAGAAATGTAACAGACTGAAGTGGATGTTATATTTCAATTGATAAACTTGTCCCTTGTGACAGTTGCTTTCCTTTGTTTTATCCTTCCTGCACGTGCTCATAACAATCAGCCAAGAAGGACTGTTTCTATGACAACAGTACGTTCAGCCAATTTCAGTGACTCATTTCCAAAGGTCAGAATTATTGTGGTTTGATTCATGTGGGGTAAATTTAAGGCGGAGAACACTTACAGAAGCTCAGTAAATTCGTTCCTTATTAGACTTGCGGAACTAAATACCTATTTTGGAGCTTTCATGTGAATATATGATTTCCAAGCGCATCTTTAATATGAAATACCAGGGTTCAATTCCCTTTAGAAACGCATGTGATTTACAGTCTATGTTAAGCAGTAGTGAATTACTCATTTGCGTTAGAAGTGATAGAAAGCAAGTCTACTTGAATTTCAATTCAACATGAAAGTATTATCATGTCCCTATTTTACAAATTATTAAATGTTATAAATGTACGAGAAATGAAGCTAGTAACTTTTTATTATTACTTGCCTTTTTTTTTTTTTTTTTTTTTGGTATGAGTTTCTAATTACACTGTTAAGGTATGTATCCGAATGATTTTTACAGAATCGAATAAGAAATTCAGTGATCTCTCCACTGATCTGCATGTTAGTGTGTGTGCCTAATCTAGGGTTCAGTTCCCGATAGTAGAGCACAAAAATTTAATTTCACAATAATTCACTTTTATTAGTCATTCGTCTCCTTTAGCCAAAGGGCGTAAACGTGGGATGTTAAACTAAAATTTCACTTGATTAAAAGATTCTAACTGAAAAAATAGGATGATCAGTGTTGCCAACATTAACGTTTTCATTTCATGAATTCTTGGTGCTGATAATTGTATTTAACATTAAGTTCAAATAATTCTGTGTGTAAAATAATCACTGAACACATGATTATGCAATGCCAAATCCTTGTTTTCCTGTAACGTTTATACCCAATATCAGAATACAAAGAATACCTTGAAAGTGACACATCAGTAGATGGCCCCAAAGTGGGGGATAGGGGTGTTACAGACTTTACTGCCACTACCAATGTGACTACCAACTTATAAAATTCTGATGTCGACACTGGAATGAAAGGTCTGAATTACAAATACTCTCTTCTCCGTCATTTGACGTGACTCTGGTGTCGTGTTTCCTGTAATTATGCTCAGAATCAGAAGATATATCGAGTCTGCAGACGGAAGTGCTGAAATTACCTACACTATTTGTGAATGTGTCGTAGAACCTCTCGTGACATTTTAACGTTTTGGAGTATCTGAATGAGATCCCTTCGTAAAGGAAAATTGGTTGAAATAAGATGTCTCCAAACCTTCGAACTACAGACGAAACATACTTCGACAGTAGACCTAATCTCTTTCTCATCGCGATGAATTACAATTTTCAGCACCGTCTTGCCTTGGGATGAGTGAATAGTTGTGCCGTAATAAAGTGACCGATATCCCTGTATGTCGTCAAGAAAAAGTTTTACCATCTTTGCTCCACGTTCTGCTTATTTAACAGATCTTTCGAAAATTTTAAGGAGTCGACGCCCAGTGAGGTTCGGGAAGACCAGGACAATTTAACATGCCCGTTCTTGTTTAAACTTGGGCTTAAATGCCATAAGGTTTGTCAGTACCCAGCATAGCTAACCTAAAAACTATGGATTTGACACTAATGTCGGTTATTTTGTACATGCCATTTCTCCCTTTCTCTTTCCAAGTGGATGAAGCCAAACCTGGGCTTAAACGGCATCGAGAGTGTCACTATACATTTCAGGAAGCCTGAAAACCATGGATACAACACTAATATCAGTTATTGTTGTTTATTTTTACACCTCACCCACATCCCACTCCACTAGGATTGCTAGGATATCTTACCCCCAACGTAGGCCTATTGGTTTCCAGATTGTAAGTCATATGTATACCAACTTTGGGAAATTACTTCAGGTGTTCTACAGTTATGCTAGAACATACACACATACATACATTTATATGCAGTATAGTTTTTTTTTTCTATTTATTAACTACTCCCTTCAGTGACGTGGCGTGACACTTTGACGATTGTTACCGGTTGCTGATACTACAAGTAACTCTTGTTTCTCAATAACAGAAAATCTAGTACTCACTTTTTCTTTCAGAGTATCAACCATTTCAAACTATAGGCATTGGCAAAGGGGTCAAATCCCACTTCACCTTTTTGAAATTTAGCTCTTGACCTTTTTGAACAATGTGACTCTTCAGGTTCTTTCATTTTTTTACTAAATATTATTGAAACTGTCTCTCAATGATCTTACACTTGTTAGACATTCTTCAAACTCAACTGTTTTCTTTCTGCAGTAACCTACATCATGAACTTTCTTTTGTAAGATATTGAACAAGATTCCTTATCTTGATGCTATAACAGAAAACAGTTCAAGTAAAAAATTGAAGTCAAAACTGAAATGTTTGATAGAATTTTGCTACACAAACTCTGGTTTGAGAATCCTATTCGTCCGTTTTATCCATCATGGATTTAAAGACTCCTTTCATCTTTAAAGACATACAGCACATCATTTACCCTACTTCTATAGTTCCATACCCTGTGTTTGATACTGTTGGGATACTTTTGTTGACTAAATAATCCAGAGCATTTGTTCTTTTTGAAGACTTCGAGGAAGAAGAAGCAAGTCCCAACACAATTTTTTTTAACAAAAAAAAAAAAAAAAAATACCCTTTTCCAGTAGCGTAACTTGAAGCTTCAGTGCTCCCGCAACCTAGTTATGCACCCCTAGTTTCGATATATTTTGCGACCCTGGAGCTCGTGCGACCCCCTTCCGCCACGAGGGTTGCGGGGGTGCTATTTACGCCTGTGCCCTTTTGCATAATCAACGGACTTTTCTAAAACTAAATTAAGTCTACGGGCATAAGAATGAAAATATAGGTCTAATTAACAAGAGGCTGCAGTTTCCTACCTCACCAACCATAACTGGAGTTTCATCGTATGTTTGAGCAACAAGTTTTCCGTATTGAAAATTAGTTAGACAGTCAAACTGCGGCACGATGAAGACGATTGCATAGTTCTTTTTCAACACATCAAACTGCATCAAAATGCAAATTCAACTAGTAGGCTAGCGGCTAGAGTTGGAATTTTGTTGCATCGAAAGTTTTCTATACTAAATTAAAAACAAAATATTTTCAACTTAATTACCATAAATCCTAAATAATAATAATTACTCGAATTGGAAGGAGCGCGGGCAACATCTCTGCTCGCTCTAATTATTACTATTCTCCCTTGCTCCTGAAACAGTTCCCATATAGCACAATGTGTTTCATCGATAGGCATTTCTATATATTTAATGACACTTCAGGGACTGATAATATCTTTGCTCCTTCAGGCATGAGATAACCATCTAAATTTATATATACCGTTTAAACAGAAATAAAATCTCAATTTAAAAAAATAATGTCCATAAGCTCATATTAAAATTCAATGAGAAACTTTATTTTGAACCGTTAGGGTATGTTGATCTGTGGTAGAGGATCGAGCGGGCGGTAACTCTACTATACTGTTTCCCCATTCTAAGGATAGAACCTTGGCTGTAATTTCAGTATTCATAAGGTTATTTCACTGTCTTAACAGCATACAATTTCGGACAAATAAAAGTACCAGGTTTTTCATACTAATAGCATTTAACACGTGCTACTGTGAGACTGATGTTCCAGTGCATTATTTATATGTTAATCTATCATTTTTACACGACTTTTGTATGTCATACGTTATCTTTAAATTTGAATAATACTGCAACAGTGAACAAGACGAATATATTCCATAGGATAGTCTAACAAAAATTTAATATAGGTTTGCTCCTACAGCGAGAGGAGAGCAAATAGACTCCTAAGCGGGCGGTGAGTAGTATACATGTTGATGATATTCTAGATTCTCCTTATTTTGACAGGGAACGTTCCTTTTTTTTCCTGTTCCACTCAGCCGAACGGTAACATAAGGGCTATTCCGAAAGTCCAAATACGAGCTCGCAGGATGCTTCTGACTGGCACGCTAAAAGGTGCTTCTGGAGTGAACGAACGCTATCGGGGTTCGCGTTACCTCTGAAATCTGCGGTATCAACAACAGTATGCTTCTATTTGGTGTTGCCATGTTGCATTCGTTCACAATGTAAATGAAGCATAGGCCATCCAAACTTTTTTTAAAAAAAAAGAAAGAAAGAAAAGAAAAAGGAAAATGTAAACATCTTCCCATGTCGATAATGAAATTTGAAGATATATGAAAATAACGAAAAACTAATATTTTTACCGTTACCGCCGGTAACAACGGTAATATGCACTACATGTCCCTGACTCCCTTACTCTTAACCCATATTCAGTAGCGTCCTTTCACTCTTGAGTATTCTTCTGTATGCCAAATTTTAGCTGGATCGGCTGAGTCCTTTTCGGTGTAGCGAAGCGCAATTGATACCACTGTCATTCACTGGAAAGATTCTCCCTGCAATCGAACAAATTATTTTTAATTTCCTTCGAAACCTGCGGATTTTGCTAATACAGTCTTTGTGTAGCTTATTAGCTAGAACAGCAGTCGTAATAGTATATGAGTATTTCTATGCGAATTAATGAGTAACTAATTGTATGGTAAAATTATACTAGTTAATTATGTGTTACGACAAAATGAATTCGAATCTTGTTAGTGTCATAATGAAGAGCTTAATGAATGTATATCTCAGTATCAGTTTATCCGTAATAAGTGACATGGTTCTTGTACAGCATAATTTTTTAGGTTTACATAGAAATTCGTGTTTTCCATTTTATCGAAAACTACGCATGAGGTTTTACACTCAGGTATATTATTTTGTGCAGTTAAATAAGATCGATCAAATGGTTTATGCCTCATCCTTGCATATTTTTTTTCTAGTTAAACGCTAACAATATTTTAAAAATTTGTTTTGGAAATATTGGTTTTTGAAACTTGAGAGAAAGAAGAGGTGAATTCCTGATTAACACCTTCGTCTAGGAGCAAACAGAACTTTTAATTTGCTCAATAATTCGGATATATTGAGAGCAGCAACTATCATACTTTTGCTAGCGATATACACGTAAATCATATATATATATATATATATATATATATATATATAGGGAGAGAGAGAGAGAGAGAGGTAGAGAGAGATATGCTCAGTTTGAAATAAATTGATCGGATAATAATTTAGCTGTCGACTGGGACCTGCTTGAAACAGATAGATAAACCTGTTAAACAAGTGCTAAGTAATATCGCAATACTTGCTGCATAATTACTGTACAAAGATGAAAATTACATATATTCCAATTATCTTTTCCCTTCGAACGCTATATATACTCATTTCAGCAATGTCACAATATAGCAAACAATCTCTCAAAACATAGAAATTTCAAACAAGTTTGTACTGTTATGTGCATTTGGTTTTTTGCACATTTAAATATGTAATAAACTTGATGTATGTCCGTCTGTCGACAGGTATAAGTCCAAGAATTATAACTGATAACGATAACTACTGTGTTCTAAGATAAGTTTAGCTGCCCAAGAACAGGTTTCATCTCCATCCTTATCTTTCTATTCCAACTGGAATGGGTACAAATCTACTCTTTCCCGTTTCGATGTTAATCGCAATAGAGCATAAGTTGTAAATGATAGCAAGAAATGTATGTAAGGAGCTTTGTTTAACTTCAGACCAAAACTCCTTTATACAGATTTACTGTGTTAGAGTGTCCATCCGTGTGTCGATCCGAGATACACACAAATATCTCAAGAAATTGCTTGAATGCCACTCATTCTAGCTTTGAAACTGCTTTTGTCAAATAAACGACAAATTCTGACCAAAGCATATTCTATCTAATAAGTAATAGCGTTACAGTTTCGGCTAATATCTTTGCGTTTATCAGACACATTATGAATTATAATTTGTAAGACTACAACTTACATATCTTAGAAAATGAGAGGAGATCATATCTATGAACCAATAAAATGAAAGGATGGATCTTATTATTAGTTCCTAGATATGACCTCCTTTCATTTTCTAAGCTATACAAGCTGTAGTCTTTATAGAAATTATAATTCATAATGTGTCTGATAAACACAAAGATATTTGCCGAAACTGTAACGCTATTACTTATTAGATAGAATATGCATTGATCAGAATTTGTCGTTTATTTGATAAAAGAATTGATTGATGGATAACCATCAATTTTGGCCAGTATGTAAAGAGTCAAAACTTAGGAATCGAGCCAGTTGACATAAAATAGAAATCAACCATTTTCGGTTTTAACGATGATTATCATATAGAAAACACGTAACAGAGAACGAGAATCGATTTCCTGCAATCGATTAAGGGGGCAGACTACTAAATATGTTTTTTAAAAAAATATCTTCATAAAATAGTGAATGGAGACTTAAGATCGGAAATATTACTTCAGAAACTATCCTTACGTGTCCCTTCTCGCATCACCCGAAATACCCACCTATTCCATCTTGCCCGTCCTAGGTTAGCAATTATGCAGAATTCTCTTTTTTACAGAATACCAAACTGTTATAATCAAATAACAACTAATGTGGACATGTTTTCGAGCTATCCGGTGTTTGATAGAGCAATTAAACGAGTTTTGACGGAATCATATTACTTTTACACTCTTTTTTTTGATACTGTTCTATGTTGTTGTTCTTATTGTTGTCTTGTTTTCTTTTTATTTCTTTTGTTAACATTTCCCTGTGTAAAATGGCAAAGTTATGCTGTATTTGGGAATTTGTTCAATAAATAAATAAATAAAAGCTAACAATTTTTCTTTTGCCCGTTTTTCGTAAGTGAAAATAGATAATGAAATGTAACTTACCCCAATAATAGATAATGCTATTCTACGCTTGAAAATACAAATCGGAAGAGTTTTCAGTGTTGCTATCCATAGAAATTACGGTGTTACCAGAATTTGAATTACCCAAAAATCTAGGTTAAGGCAGCAACTAGAAAAATGAACTCAACGGTAACTGATGACTTATAAGGCTGGCTATGTTCCTAGTTATTTACTTTTTAAATAATATTTGTATTTATTTTGT
This sequence comes from Thermobia domestica, assembly GCF_964235325.1. Classification (NCBI taxonomy): domain Eukaryota; kingdom Metazoa; phylum Arthropoda; class Insecta; order Zygentoma; family Lepismatidae; genus Thermobia; species Thermobia domestica. The sequence continues at coordinate 147,033,499 of NC_137465.1, read as the reverse complement.
AATAACTTACAAAAGTTTTAGAAAATAAATAATTTATTACAAAACTTGTAAGTTATTACAAAACAAATACAAATACTATTTAAAAAGTAGATAACAAGGAACAAAGACAGCTTGATAAGTCATCAATTACCATTGAGTTCATTTTTTAGTCGCTGTTTTAACCTAGATTTTTGGGTAATTCAAATTCTGGTCACACGGTAATTTCTGTGCATGGCAACAGGGAAAAGTGTTCCGATTTGTATTTTCGGGCCTAGAATAGCATTATCTATTATCGGGGTAAGTTACATTTCATTATCTCTTTTCACTTACAAAAATGGACAAAAGAAAAATTGTTAGTTTTTGAAAGATATTTAGTAGTCTGCCTCCTTAAGTGTCCCAAGAATACACGTCACCTCCATCCTTTAACACTCAACTTAAACAGGAAGTGATATAAATTCATCACAACTTCTTGTCTCATATATTGAAGTAGATATAAACTATAGCGAGAAGTAGATTTTTCGGAATCGATTTAGCGTTCTAAAAATATATGCCATGTACTCTCTTAAACCATTTTAATGAAACTGGAAGTGGCAGAAACCAATCACTTGACATGAGGAATGGTTTTCTGTAACCAATTAACGTCCCAAGAATATCTCCAGCCTAATCTCTCTACTAAAATCGGAAGTGGTCAGGGTCGTACTGGCCAGGTGGGAAGCCGGTAAGTTTTTAGTGGGCCCTCTGCCTCGTATCGTAAGTAGCGGTATATGTATAAAAAGGCACACATCACGCACTCCTGGCATACGAGAGTAACGGAACGAACGATTACACGTCGAAGCACCGGTAATATAGTCAACTAATCCCAGACCAGTGTTGCCAGCCCATGATGTTGCGAAAACAACCTTCGTAATTCCTTACATGTTTTTCGTAATTAAACCCTTCAAAGGTTTCTGACTACCCACTCTGTTTTATAATTTTGCTAATATTGAAATATTCAACTAAACTGAAATCTCATACGATGCCATAACTTAAAACTAAATAATAGTTTACGTTTTACAGCACCGCTATTTTCCGTGTAGAAAATATACAGGACCAGATTAAGACTATTGGAGGCCCTGGAACGGGAAAAGACAAGGGGTGGGCATCAAAAACTTTTATGAATGGCCCTCTCTCAACAAGGTCTATGAATAATATAGGAGTGACTTATGTCATGTTTTATAAACTTTTATAATAAAAATGTTTTCAGAAATTTTAAAAATTTTTGGGGCCCCCTTCATCACGGAGTCCTGGAGCAAAACATGAAAACTCAACAAGATTTTTTCCTTTTTTTTAAAAAAAAGGAGGAAAATATTTATATCTTTAGAGAAATCGGCATTATGTCAGATAAGCCAGTGTCAGGAGAAACAATACTGCCTTAAAAAAGTTTCAAATCTGCATTTTAAGACTTGAACCGAGTGACACTCCTGAATTTCCTTTTATTGTCGGAGGGAGGAGGCAGTACGTTCATGTGAGTGGGCCTCCTACAAAGTACCTTCCCGGTGGGCCCCTACATTGCAGTACGGCTCTGGAAGTGGTAGAAATATAATACTGCTTCCGGTTTCAATATTAATTGAAAGATATACACGCCATATAAACTAAACTTCTTCACATGCTGGAAGGATTCAACAGCTCAAGGATAAACTCTTTCTAATATTATTCTAGAGTGATTTCTTGAATTTCATATATTAATTGCGTAATATTGAAGCGTCTTCAATACGACCCTAAATAATGAATTCATACAAGTAATTGGGTTTCCTCCTTGGTCTTGTAGTATCCAGTGACTAAATTAGATAGCCTCTCTATAGTTGTCAGTATCGGAGGTGACTTGTTAGGGAAGTCACATCTATAAGAATTGGTTTTATCGCTGTAAGCTACGAGAAAAAGAGTAACCTGATGTACTAATTGTTGTATACAAGAATATGCACATTAGATTAAGTTCTCTTTTCTTACTTTGAAGCACAATAAAATTAATTTCCACTGATCTGATTTCCCTCATGAGTTACCTCTAAAGTATCTTCTGATTATTCTTATAAATGTGTGTGGCCATTGTTCTAAGGGTGTGTTGCAGGCCACTAAAAACCTTAAGATTCCTGAAAGTATTGTGCATCTTAAATTAATCTGAACTAGTACAGTCAGTTCTAGAAAGGAGTTTCAGAAGTAAAACAAAATGAAAGTGGCAGTAATCAAATCTTCCATATAAATAATTAGAAAGAAAGATCGATTATGTCATAACAATAAGTTATACAGTGTAATCAGGAGCGGAATAAGGGCGGAGCCAATGGAGCCTAGGCTAGGCCTTCCCCCTAAATCCCTCTCTTTGATACTAAAATATAGCAATCAACTTATAGGCTTCAGACCCATGCTAATTCTTTTTTCCGCTCGTTACGCTCGCGGTATCGCTAGAGTTAAGTCTTCTTCCACCAGCGTCTTCACGATATTTATTTTGTGAGGGTGTGACCTATTTTGGACCCCCATTACAAACCAAATAATTAACTTGTGGTGGCAATTCCTTTGAAATATCTCTGTCATTTAATGACATAATAGAATCATTTGCAGAGCAAAAATGTAGGAAGAAACCTTTTCTAACAATGTAGCCTTCTACAGTTTTACCTGATTGTATATGATTTTTCTCCTTTTACTCAATTTTATGTTTTTGCAGGGACTGTTGACCATTTGGCTTCTATTTGACATTTGTTGAGTTGAGTTGATTTTGAGTTTAACGTCCCGTTCAGCAGCGAGACTATATGGGACGTGGACCTACTGATTAACGTGGAATCCGAACCACATGAGCTCTCACCGGGAATCGAACCCGGGTCTCCCACGCCATAGGCGCGAACGCTAACCTCTTAGCCACGGAGGAGCTCTATTTTACATTTAATGAATGCAATTAAACTAATTATTGTAAACTTGGAGCACATTAAAATATTACAGCATAGTTCTCGGTGTTTCGATAAGCCTATGAGACTGTGAAAGGCAGCAAAGAAAATTTATGCGCTGGAATTATTTGTAACATAGAGTCTCTTTGAAATAGTCGGCTCAAGGGCCCAAAAGTCTTAATCCGCCCCAGTATATAATACAATAGGAAACAAAATTATTTTGCAGTCACAAATTATGTGAACTAGAAGGGTGGATCTTCTTTTCTTCCCTTGTCTTGCAGCCAGGAACGTACGCAGTAATTTATTTCGGAGGGTCCAACTCCAAATTCAATATGGGAATAAATCATATTACAATATGTAAAATCACCTCTAAAATTAGACTAAATTTACAGAAAAGTCGGGATTTCCGAGGTAGATTCCTGTTTGCAGCGATAAAATTTTAATTTTTACCGGTATGACCTCCCTCAACAACCACCACTGGCACCTACTTTGCGACTGCGAATAACAACTCATCGGAATCCCTCTTTCGGCACAAGGCACAGCAGTGATTAGCATAGTTATACGGAGCGAGAAAATCTGAACATTTAAATGGGCTCTAAATGGGCTTTTAAGTTCTTATTAAACTCTTCTACGAAAGTATCCGCCTTTCTTCCAATAGTTTAAATTGGTTGCAACTGTACAGAAGCTTCTCTCTTTCTTTCATAAGACTTGTGGGGATTGGGAGTAGTCGTTTCGCTATTGATTGACAAACTAAAATAATAAAGTAAGTTGAATAATAATTAAAAAGTAAGGCATAATGCTCTAATTTTGCGTAAAAGATCAGAAGTTTAAAATGCGGGCATTGCAGAAGATTTGAACCCCGGCCGCTACCTCATTTTGTATAAGTGTAGGTCGAATTGAACGAGATTCTTGCGTGTTGAGGAAATGTGCGTGGTAGCAGTCGCATCATCACACTTGGTGTGATGTGATGGTTACGTTTCCGTGTGCCCAGCGTGTTTCAACTTTTGTTGTGTACTATTACATGTGTGTGTGTGTTTCTGTATGTAATATATGTGTTCAATAATAAAAAAAACAAGAGAAAAAAACAAGGAAGAAATGCGTAGGTGGCTGGATGGTGGTCTGCCTGCAGCCGAAGGAAACCGATAGAGTGCGCGCATGCGTCTCCGCCTGGCTGCCTGCACCACGCTGTCTTCCGAAGTGCGGGAACGGCTCGCTCGGTGCTGCTCGGAGTTGAGAGTCTTTTTTTCAGTGTCACACCTAAGCGGCAAATCGGGGATTCCTCCGGCCGGCCGTGCGGCGGAATGGAACAGCAGGTGCGTGTCCATATTTAAACATAACAAGGCGCGTAATTCCATTTAAAAAAATGCCCGATAATATGTGAAAACAGTGATAAAACCGAATGACAACTTTGTCTTAAGAATATCTAGACCTTTAATAAATGTTGGAGAAGTTTTATTCTTGTGTTGCGTGTAATATTTATATGTAATATATCATAATCTACTTAAGTGTGTCAATACTATTTAATCGTTACTTGTGTATATATGTTATTTGTGTAATGTTCAATTTGTACTAGTGTGTGCTATTATCGACGTTAATTTTATCTGACTGTGGCAAAAACTAGGACGAAAAGTTTCACCTGTTGCTCTCGGCTTTTACCGCCTTCATCAACCAACCGACGTTACTTCAGGTAGGATTACTTAATTATTTTCTTCTTATTTCAGCTTCTTGTAGTTCCTGTGCTACTCTATTATGCCTACAACTAAACCTGTTTTGTCTTACTATGTTTAGTATTGCTACGTTATAAATTTGTAGCAAGACAGAAGGCACGGATTTTGATATCGAACAGAAACTTACATATCCAATTATAGGATAAGATGAAAGATATTGTATGCTCAAATTAATACAGAAAATTATTACTATTTTTTTTTTAAATGAAAAGTTCTTACGTTTAAATTTTCTTCAACGTTTTAACTTAACATCTTCTTTGAAACTAGTAGAATGTGTTGAAATGAAATATTTAATGTCCGATTATCAACCTGCGTGCAGTTAGCCCCCCCTCATGCTAAATTTAAAATTATTTTTATGTCAATCGTTTGATCATCGTTTGATCAGGTATGATCAACAATTTTTAACGTTTGATCAGCTTTACTAACAGAAATATAAGCGATATTTAGTAGGGGGGGCTAACTACACGCTAGCCCCCCCTTCACGTCAGATTCGAAATTTTTTGATGTCAATCGTTTGATCATCGTTTGATCAGGTTTGATCAACAATTTTCAACGTTTGATCAACTTTAGTAACAGAGATATAAGGGTTCCAAAATGGGGGGCCAGCCCCCCCTTCACCTCCGATTCGACTTTTTCTTATGTCAATCGTTTGATCATCGTTTGATCAGGTATGATCAACAATTTTTAACGTTTGATCAGCTTTACTAACAGAAATATAAGCGATATTTAGTAGGGGGGGCTAACTACACGCTAGCCCCCCCTCACGTCAGATTCGAAATTTTTTGATGTCAATCGTTTGATCATCGTTTGATCAGGTTTGATCAACAATTTTCAACGTTTGATCAACTTTAGTAACAGAGATATAAGGGTTCCAAAATGGGGGGCCAGCCCCCCCTTCACCTCCGATTGGACTTTTTCTTATGTCAATCGTTTGATCATCGTTTGATCAGGTATGATCAACAATTTTTAACGTTTGATCAGCTTTACTAACAGAAATATAAGCGATATTTAGTAGGGGGGGCTAACTACACGCTAGCCCCCCCTCACGTCAGATTCGAAATTTTTTGATGTCAATCGTTTGATCATCGTTTGATCAGGTTTGATCAACAATTTTCAACGTTTGATCAACTTTAGTAACAGAGATATAAGGGTTCCAAAATGGGGGGCCAGCCCCCCCTTCACCTCCGATTCGACTTTTTCCTATGTCAATCGTTTGATCATCGTTTGATCAGGTTTGATCAACAATTTTCAACGTTTGATCAACTTTAGTAACAGAGATATAAGGGTTCCAAAATGGGGGGCCAGCCCCCCCTTCACCTCCGATTCGATTTTTTCTTATGTCAATCGTTTGATCATCGTTTGATCAGGTATGATCAACAATTTTTAACGTTTGATCAGCTTTACTAACAGAAATATAAGCGATATTTAGTAGGGGGGGCTAACTACACGCTAGCCCCCCCTCACGTCAGATTCGAAATTTTTTGATGTCAATCGTTTGATCATCGTTTGATCAGGTTTGATCAACAATTTTCAACGTTTGATCAACTTTAGTAACAGAGATATAAGGGTTCCAAAATGGGGGGCCAGCCCCCCTTCACCTTCGATTCGACTTTTTCTTATGTCAATCGTTTGATCATCGTTTGATCAGGTTTGATCAACAATTTTCAACGTTTGATCAACTTTAGTAACAGAGATATAAGGGTTCCAAAATGGGGGGCCAGCCCCCCCTTCACCTCCGATTCGACTTTTTCTTATGTCAATCGTTTGATCATCGTTTGATCAGGTATGATCAACAATTTTTAACGTTTGATCAGCTTTACTAACAGAAATATAAGCGATATTTAGTAGGGGGGGCTAACTACACGCTAGCCCCCCCTCACGTCAGATTCGAAATTTTTTGATGTCAATCGTTTGATCATCGTTTGATCAGGTTTGATCAACAATTTTCAACGTTTGATCAACTTTAGTAACAGAGATATAAGGGTTCCAAAATGGGGGGCCAGCCCCCCCTTCACCTCCGATTGGACTTTTTCTTATGTCAATCGTTTGATCATCGTTTGATCAGGTATGATCAACAATTTTTAACGTTTGATCAGCTTTACTAACAGAAATATAAGCGATATTTAGTAGGGGGGGCTAACTACACGCTAGCCCCCCCTCACGTCAGATTCGAAATTTTTTGATGTCAATCGTTTGATCATCGTTTGATCAGGTTTGATCAACAATTTTCAACGTTTGATCAACTTTAGTAACAGAGATATAAGGGTTCCAAAATGGGGGGCCAGCCCCCCCTTCACCTCCGATTCGACTTTTTCTTATGTCAATCGTTTGATCATCGTTTGATCAGGTTTGATCAACAATTTTCAACGTTTGATCAACTTTAGTAACAGAGATATAAGGGTTCCAAAATGGGGGGCCAGCCCCCCTTCACCTCCGATTCGATTTTTTCTTATGTCAATCGTTTGATCATCGTTTGATCAGGTATGATCAACAATTTTTAACGTTTGATCAGCTTTACTAACAGAAATATAAGCGATATTTAGTAGGGGGGCTAACTACACGCTAGCCCCCCCTCACGTCAGATTCGAAATTTTTTGATGTCAATCGTTTGATCATCGTTTGATCAGGTTTGATCAACAATTTTCAACGTTTGATCAACTTTAGTAACAGAGATATAAGGGTTCCAAAATGGGGGGCCAGCCCCCCCTTCACCTCCGATTCGACTTTTTCTTATGTCAATCGTTTGATCATCGTTTGATCAGGTTTGATCAACAATTTTCAACGTTTGATCAACTTTAGTAACAGAGATATAAGGGTTCCAAAATGGGGGGCCAGCCCCCCCTTCACCTCCGATTCGACTTTTTCTTATGTCAATCGTTTGATCATCGTTTGATCAGGTATGATCAACAATTTTTAACGTTTGATCAGCTTTACTAACAGAAATATAAGCGATATTTAGTAGGGGGGGCTAACTACACGCTAGCCCCCCCTCACGTCAGATTCGAAATTTTTTGATGTCAATCGTTTGATCATCGTTTGATCAGGTTTGATCAACAATTTTCAACGTTTGATCAACTTTAGTAACAGAGATATAAGGGTTCCAAAATGGGGGGCCAGCCCCCCCTTCACCTCCGATTCGACTTTTTCTTATGTCAATCGTTTGATCATCGTTTGATCAGGTTTGATCAACAATTTTCAACGTTTGATCAACTTCAGTAACAGAGATATAAGGGTTCCAAAATGGGGGGCCAGCCCCCCCTTCACCTCCGATTCGACTTTTTCTTATGTCAATCGTTTGATCATCGTTTGATCAGGTTTGATCAACAATTTTTAACGTTTGATCAACTTTAGTAACAGAGATATAAGGGTTCCAAAATGGGGGGCCAGCCCCCCCTTCACCTCCGATTCGACTTTTTCTTATGTCAATCGTTTGATCATCGTTTGATCAGGTTTGATCAACAATTTTCAACGTTTGATCAACTTTAGTAACAGAGATATAAGGGTTCCAAAATGGGGGGCCAGCCCCCCCTTCACCTCCGATTCGACTTTTTCTTATGTCAATCGTTTGATCATCGTTTGATCAGGTTTGATCAACAATTTTCAACGTTTGATCAACTTTAGTAACAAAGATATAAGGGTTCCAAAATGGGGGGCCAGCCCCCCCTTCACCTCCGATTCGACTTTTTCTTATGTCAATCCTTTGATCATCGTTTGATCAGGTATGATCAACAATTTTTAACGTTTGATCAGCTTTACTAACAGAAATATAAGCGATATTTAGTAGGGGGGGCTAACTACACGCAAGCCCCCCCTTCACGTCAGATTCGAAATTTTTTGATGTCAATCGTTTGATCATCGTTTGATCAGGTTTGATCAACAATTTTCAATGTTTGATCAACTTTAGTAACAGAGATATAAGGGTTCCAAAATGGGGGGCCAGCCCCCCCTTCACCTCCGATTGGACTTTTTCTTATGTCAATCGTTTGATCATCGTTTGATCAGGTATGATCAACAATTTTTAACGTTTGATCAGCTTTACTAACAGAAATATAAGCGATATTTAGTAGGGGGGGCTAACTACACGCTAGCCCCCCCTCACGTCAGATTCGAAATTTTTTGATGTCAATCGTTTGATCATCGTTTGATCAGGTTTGATCAACAATTTTCAACGTTTGATCAACTTTAGTAACAGAGATATAAGGGTTCCAAAATGGGGGGCCAGCCCCCCCTTCACCTCCGATTCGACTTCTTCTTATGTCAATCGTTTGATCATCGTTTGATCAGGTTTGATCAACAATTTTCAACGTTTGATCAACTTTAGTAACAAAGATATAAGGGTTCCAAAATGGGGGGCCAGCCCCCCCTTCACCTCCGATTCGACTTTTTCTTATGTCAATCGTTTGATCATCGTTTGATCAGGTATGATCAACAATTTTTAACGTTTGATCAGCTTTACTAACAGAAATATAAGCGATATTTAGTAGGGGGGGCTAACTACACGCAAGCCCCCCCTTCACGTCAGATTCGAAATTTTTTGATGTCAATCGTTTGATCATCGTTTGATCAGGTTTGATCAACAATTTTCAATGTTTGATCAACTTTAGTAACAGAGATATAAGGGTTCCAAAATGGGGGGCCAGCCCCCCCTTCACCTCCGATTGGACTTTTTCTTATGTCAATCGTTTGATCATCGTTTGATCAGGTATGATCAACAATTTTTAACGTTTGATCAGCTTTACTAACAGAAATATAAGCGATATTTAGTAGGGGGGGCTAACTACACGCTAGCCCCCCCTCACGTCAGATTCGAAATTTTTTGATGTCAATCGTTTGATCATCGTTTGATCAGGTTTGATCAACAATTTTCAACGTTTGATCAACTTTAGTAACAGAGATATAAGGGTTCCAAAATGGGGGGCCAGCCCCCCCTTCACCTCCGATTCGACTTTTTCTTATGTCAATCGTTTGATCATCGTTTGATCAGGTTTGATCAACAATTTTCAACGTTTGATCAACTTTAGTAACAGAGATATAAGGGTTCCAAAATGGGGGGCCAGCCCCCCTTCACCTCCGATTCGATTTTTTCTTATGTCAATCGTTTGATCATCGTTTGATCAGGTATGATCAACAATTTTTAACGTTTGATCAGCTTTACTAACAGAAATATAAGCGATATTTAGTAGGGGGGGCTAACTACACGCTAGCCCCCCCTCACGTCAGATTCGAAATTTTTTGATGTCAATCGTTTGATCATCGTTTGATCAGGTTTGATCAACAATTTTCAACGTTTGATCAACTTTAGTAACAGAGATATAAGGGTTCCAAAATGGGGGGCCAGCCCCCCCTTCACCTCCGATTCGACTTTTTCTTATGTCAATCGTTTGATCATCGTTTGATCAGGTTTGATCAACAATTTTCAACGTTTGATCAACTTTAGTAACAGAGATATAAGGGTTCCAAAATGGGGGGCCAGCCCCCCCTTCACCTCCGATTCGACTTTTTCTTATGTCAATCGTTTGATCATCGTTTGATCAGGTATGATCAACAATTTTTAACGTTTGATCAGCTTTACTAACAGAAATATAAGCGATATTTAGTAGGGGGGGCTAACTACACGCTAGCCCCCCCTCACGTCAGATTCGAAATTTTTTGATGTCAATCGTTTGATCATCGTTTGATCAGGTTTGATCAACAATTTTCAACGTTTGATCAACTTTAGTAACAGAGATATAAGGGTTCCAAAATGGGGGGCCAGCCCCCCCTTCACCTCCGATTCGACTTTTTCTTATGTCAATCGTTTGATCATCGTTTGATCAGGTTTGATCAACAATTTTCAACGTTTGATCAACTTCAGTAACAGAGATATAAGGGTTCCAAAATGGGGGGCCAGCCCCCCCTTCACCTCCGATTCGACTTTTTCTTATGTCAATCGTTTGATCATCGTTTGATCAGGTTTGATCAACAATTTTTAACGTTTGATCAACTTTAGTAACAGAGATATAAGGGTTCCAAAATGGGGGGCCAGCCCCCCCTTCACCTCCGATTCGACTTTTTCTTATGTCAATCGTTTGATCATCGTTTGATCAGGTTTGATCAACAATTTTCAACGTTTGATCAACTTTAGTAACAGAGATATAAGGGTTCCAAAATGGGGGGCCAGCCCCCCCTTCACCTCCGATTCGACTTTTTCTTATGTCAATCGTTTGATCATCGTTTGATCAGGTATGATCAACAATTTTTAACGTTTGATCAGCTTTACTAACAGAAATATAAGCGATATTTAGTAGGGGGGGCTAACTACACGCTAGCCCCCCCTCACGTCAGATTCGAAATTTTTTGATGTCAATCGTTTGATCATCGTTTGATCAGGTTTGATCAACAATTTTCAACGTTTGATCAACTTTAGTAACAGAGATATAAGGGTTCCAAAATGGGGGGCCAGCCCCCCCTTCACCTCCGATTCGACTTTTTCTTATGTCAATCGTTTGATCATCGTTTGATCAGGTTTGATCAACAATTTTCAACGTTTGATCAACTTTAGTAACAGAGATATAAGGGTTCCAAAATGGGGGGCCAGCCCCCCTTCACCTCCGATTCGATTTTTTCTTATGTCAATCGTTTGATCATCGTTTGATCAGGTATGATCAACAATTTTTAACGTTTGATCAGCTTTACTAACAGAAATATAAGCGATATTTAGTAGGGGGGGCTAACTACACGCTAGCCCCCCCTCACGTCAGATTCGAAATTTTTTGATGTCAATCGTTTGATCATCGTTTGATCAGGTTTGATCAACAATTTTCAACGTTTGATCAACTTTAGTAACAGAGATATAAGGGTTCCAAAATGGGGGGCCAGCCCCCCCTTCACCTCCGATTCGACTTTTTCTTATGTCAATCGTTTGATCATCGTTTGATCAGGTTTGATCAACAATTTTCAACGTTTGATCAACTTTAGTAACAGAGATATAAGGGTTCCAAAATGGGGGGCCAGCCCCCCCTTCACCTCCGATTCGACTTTTTCTTATGTCAATCGTTTGATCATCGTTTGATCAGGTATGATCAACAATTTTTAACGTTTGATCAGCTTTACTAACAGAAATATAAGCGATATTTAGTAGGGGGGGCTAACTACACGCTAGCCCCCCCTCACGTCAGATTCGAAATTTTTTGATGTCAATCGTTTGATCATCGTTTGATCAGGTTTGATCAACAATTTTCAACGTTTGATCAACTTTAGTAACAGAGATATAAGGGTTCCAAAATGGGGGGCCAGCCCCCCCTTCACCTCCGATTCGACTTTTTCTTATGTCAATCGTTTGATCATCGTTTGATCAGGTTTGATCAACAATTTTCAACGTTTGATCAACTTCAGTAACAGAGATATAAGGGTTCCAAAATGGGGGGCCAGCCCCCCCTTCACCTCCGATTCGACTTTTTCTTATGTCAATCGTTTGATCATCGTTTGATCAGGTTTGATCAACAATTTTTAACGTTTGATCAACTTTAGTAACAGAGATATAAGGGTTCCAAAATGGGGGGCCAGCCCCCCCCTTCACCTCCGATTCGACTTTTTCTTATGTCAATCGTTTGATCATCGTTTGATCAGGTTTGATCAACAATTTTCAACGTTTGATCAACTTTAGTAACAGAGATATAAGGGTTCCAAAATGGGGGGCCAGCCCCCCCTTCACCTCCGATTCGACTTTTTCTTATGTCAATCGTTTGATCATCGTTTGATCAGGTTTGATCAACAATTTTCAACGTTTGATCAACTTTAGTAACAAAGATATAAGGGTTCCAAAATGGGGGGCCAGCCCCCCCTTCACCTCCGATTCGACTTTTTCTTATGTCAATCGTTTGATCATCGTTTGATCAGGTATGATCAACAATTTTTAACGTTTGATCAGCTTTACTAACAGAAATATAAGCGATATTTAGTAGGGGGGGCTAACTACACGCAAGCCCCCCCCTTCACGTCAGATTCGAAATTTTTTGATGTCAATCGTTTGATCATCGTTTGATCAGGTTTGATCAACAATTTTCAATGTTTGATCAACTTTTGTAACAGAGATATAAGGGTTCCAAAATGGGGGCCAGCCCCCCTTCACCTCCGATTCGACTTTTTCTTATGTCAATCGTTTGATCATCGTTTGATCAGGTATGATCAATAATTTTTAACGTTTGATCAACTTTACTAACAGAGCTATAAAAGTGAGATAAGTTTGAGAAAGAAACAATGATAAATTGCCACCTACCAGGGGAAACATTCGGTTATTTACCCAGCGACGCAAATCTGTATTCAACATAGGGGGGGGGGGGGAGTGACGGATAAGACCGTTAGCAATTTTTTTAAGATGTTTAAAATGTTTATGAAGTTGAAAAACAATGCTGTGGAGTATCAGAAAACTAGAATTGTCTTTAGGGATGCGTACGAGACAAGATTTGTGGCTGTCTCGTCTCGAAAATGTTCTGTCAAAGTGATGTCTCGACTCGAAAAACGTATATTTTTCTATTGGAAGAGCCGTGTCTTTACTCGAATTTTGTCAGGAAATTCCTGTCTCGACTCGTCTCGTGCGCATCGCTAATTGTCTTCAACATTTTGAGACCTGCAGGGACAGATTTGAGGCTATTCTGAGAGGACTTAAATTTCTTCTCACTTTCCTTTGTGGTAATCGGACACAAATAATCATATTTTCCCCAAAACACATTTCAAATCGAATTATTGGGGGAACAGTCCGCCTCAGTTCTAAGATTGGAGGGGACTCATCCCCCCGGAGTTTTGCCAATGTATCTACCTATGCAGAAAATTAAAGTAAATCGTAATTCTGTATGCTAAGATGATGGACCAATAAAAATCTCTTCCCTGAAGGAAAATGAGTGCAGAAAGATGGAGAGTATAAATTCTCTTCTTTTCGTTTCAAGTGATTCAAATAGCGCGTTGTTCGTTGTTTCACAATAATGAGACAAAGGGAGTCAAGATAGGTATGTAAAACTAACATGAAAAGTTTTTTTTTTTTTTTTTTTTTTTAACTCTCTTGGACCATGGAGTAGTGAAGAAACTCCTGAATCAGCAACATCAAATAACAGCTGAAGCATCTTCATGCATCAATTTACGGTAAGTACCGTATTGTGCTCTTTCGTGTACAGTCGGAAACAATAATAAGTAAAGGTAGAGGTATAAGAAACAATAGGTCCAACCTATACTTAATATTGTTTCTGACTGTACATCTACTCTTGCTTACTTCTTACTTATTTCTGTATAATTTCCTTGTGTGGACTGCTAACAAACTTTAAACGTTTAGATACTTGTGTGTCCAAGGACGTAGACATTTCGAGACCTTAGGCGACAAATATTTCGACGTCGCTTGCTCCCCCCCCCCCTTCGGTGCCCTCACCTTGATGAAACTTACACCTTTCTTAGTATCTGTTAATAATTATGTTTGCAAGTTTCTACAAACATTGGAAATTATATGTTAACGAAAATACATGTTATTATCTTTGCTATTTTGTTTCAAAACTTAACTTTCATATTGATGTATGTAATTTATATCAGATTGCACTACTATAATACAAAAGCAATGCCGAAGGCGTTATTCAGAGGTATATATTTTTATGCATTTTGTACTTTTAAAGATTTTACATAAACATTATTCTTCTCGTGCTAAGCCGAGTACTTCTACCAGTATATATAGGTATATAGTGTATTATAATTTATACACTATGTTAAGTGTGGCAAGTGCAAACCATCATATCTTTCACTTACGAGCCGCCACCGCTATCAATTTTACTTTCTCCTCTACCTAGGACATTGTTTAGCTTACTTGGGAAGAACTAAAATATATTTAATTGTTATTTATTTGTAACGGTGTTCGTCCGACGGCATTTTCTTTGATAAGGACACCAGTGACCGCCATGACGTACAAAGCAGCCGCAGGTTCCCGTGTAAGCTATTTTTAAAATACTTGTATATATGATTAACATTTTTCGAAGGCAAAAGTAAGGTAACTTTTTTGAAGAGATCAGGGGTGTAGCCAGCAGGTTTAAGTAGGAGGGGCCCTTCGTTTTTGAAGAGGGGCCAGCTACAATGTATAAAACAAACAAACAAAAAAAAACATGTGTTGAAGTTAGTGTTTTTTGAGACCTGAAAAATCGGAAAATTTTTGTTTCCTTCCGGAAAAGTAAAAACACAGGTATTTAGCTTATTATTATTATTATTATTATTATTATTATTATTATTATTATTATTATTATTATTATTATTATTATTATTATTATTATTATTATTATTGCTTTTTCTCCATAAATTATGTTCCAGGTAGTTTTTATTATGTTTCATCAAGAACTACTGAACCGGACCAAACATTATACCTTTGTGTATAACTATTTGAATTTAAGCCCTTGGACACACAACCTATCTATAAAGGTTACCAAGAAAGGTATATCGCTTTTTCACCCAACACCTTCGAACATCGATGTATTACCTCTGGCTAAGACTACCTGGAAGATTAAAGGTAGTCCCCATTAGCATCGACGATCTTCTGCCAACGTTCTGGGAGACCATGGATTCCATCGCGGTAGAACTTCGTGGAGCGTGAAGCTAAGAAGATATCAAGTGAATTTTGTATCTCTACTAGGGATTTGAACTGGCATCCTCTAAGGTGACTGTCCAAGGGATGCAACAGGTGATAATCGTACGGTGCAATGTCCGGGGAGTATAGCCGATGCAATAGTGTTTCCCATTCAAAGCGTAGAATGGTGTCCCGGGTCATCCTTGCCACGTGGGGCTTAGCGTTATCCTGTAACAGGAGGGCCCCTTTGTGATTCAGAACTGCTGGCTCCACATCTTTGAGTTTTCCTTGGACACGGCTCAACTGCTGACAGTACACAGTTGCATTGATGCTCTGACCAACTGGTAGCAGTTTAAGATGCACGATGCAGCGAGCACTCCACCCAACACACACGAGAACTTTCTTCTGGTGCAGTGCTTCTTTCGACTGTTTTGAAACTGGTTCATGGATGCTAACTAATGATGGCGGCACCGTGGAGTTTCGTACAGGTCCCACTTATCACCACATGTCAACACCCTGTTCAGAAATGGCTCCTTCCTCAGACGAGACGACAAAGAAACACAGGTGTCTGTTCGCGTTGCCTTCTGGCCCGGAGTTTAATCATGTGGGATCCATCGACCCAACTTGTAGTGTTTCCACAGTTGATGGAGGTGCTGCCGAATGATTTCTTCAATTATATAGAATTGTAGTCCCAGTTCCTCACACGTCTGGCACTGTTAGCCTAAATTGCTGTTTGGAGATCTTCATTTTGTACATGTGTTGGTCTTCCAGCATGTGATGCGTCTTCGAGTGTTTCGTCACCGTCCTTAAACTTGTTAAACTACCACTGCACTATCCGCGTACTCACGACACCCTCATAAAAGACCTGGCATATCTTCTACTTCACTGCAGCGTCATTTGACCCCAGTTTGAACTCGTACAGCATACACGCCCTTATGATTCTGTGGAGGTCCCATATTCCCTCTGTCCTTACACAAGTTCACGGAATAACTGAACTGTCACAACCAGGTAGTATGTTGGATATACCCACACCAACAACTGACCTTCGCCTTATCTCCATTCGCATTCAACTCACGGTGTGAGGGCCAATGGATCACATACCTCCACAAAAAGGGACAGAACATTCTTGGCTACCTTTATACATAAGACTGATCTTTGAATTGCACTTAATTTCTTTAAGATTTCCTGACAAAAATATTTATTTATTATTCGTCACTAAAAAACATAATTATTTTATTAACAGCTATATATCCTGTTACACATCAAGTAGCATTAAAAAGAGCGAATGAAATCCGAACTGAAAAACTGAAAAAAAAACGTTATTTTCCACTAAATTTTCCATCTGATAAAAAAAATTAAAAAACATTAGTTACATATAAAAATATATAATATCGTTTCTAATTAGTTTAGTACCGTTGTTTAATGGTAGTATTTGAAGTACCTTGTTAAAACATTTGACTTCAAACTGTCAAATATGAATCGCAGTAAATTGAAGACTTAGGGGCAAAAACTCGTCAAGTCCAAAAAGTGAGAGTGTAAAGGAGATAGCTTCAGAAGGTTTTCTCGCCATCGGATTTTCTTCAAACTTGGCACATACTAGACCGAAAATAAATAGACACTTTTTTTGTGTCTTTCGGGAAATAAGTTAAGGAGGCCAAAGGGCCCCTTTTCAAAAAGGGCCTCCTTGGTTAAAAGGGCCACATTAAAGGAAGGAAACTCTGCCGATGGAAAGATGACTTAAAAATAGGAAATACGTGTTTTGTCGTTTTTGCGAGAATAGAGTTATAGAGTTCAATGGCCCCCTTCGAAATGATAAAGGACACAACCCTTAGGAATTTAGATTTCCGTGGAATTGCTTGAAACCGTGATATGTTCTAGATGTTATATTCCTAAGAAAACGTCTCAATAGGCACAACCACAAATCACTGACTGTTTGGCCACTACAGGGCCACTTTTTTGAAAACAGCCGAATATAACCACATTCTGAATTTTGGTAAAGTGACTAAAGCCGTGATGTGTTGTGGATATTGTGATCCTGAGAAAAATCTTAATGGGCATAACCACCAATCATTGATCGTTTGGCCACTCAGGGTCACTTTTTTGAAAGCAGCCGAAGATAGTGATATTGTGGATTTCGATGAAAATGACTGAAACTGTGATATGTTCTAGATGTTGTGATCCTGAGAAAAAGTCTCAACAAGCCAAGAAGCACAACCACCAATAACTGACTGGTTGCTACAGGGTCGCCTTTTTGGAAAAAGAAGGTAACGGTATTCTGAATTTAGGTGGAATTGCTTGTAACCGTGATATGTTGTAGATATTATGACCCTGAGGAAAAGTCTTCACGGGCACAACTACCACTCACTGACCATTTGGCTCCTACGAGACCACTGTTTTGTGAAAGCAACCGAAAATATTGATATTGTGGATTTCGGTGAAAATGACTAAAACTGTGTTATGTTATAGATATTGTGATCCTGAGAAAAGGTTTTAATGGACACAACCACTAATCACTGACCGTTTGACCACTACGAGGACACTTTTTTGAAAGCAGCCGAGCCGAAAATAGTGATGTTCTGGATTTAGGTCAAAATGACAGAAACCGTGATATGTTGTAGATATTGTCATCCTGAGAAAAAGTCTCAATGGACACAACCACAAATCACTAATCGTTTGTTCACTACAGGGCTACTTTCTTGAAAACAGCTGAGTACAACGATGTTCTGGATTTCAGTAAGATTGAGTAAGACTAAGATATGTTGAAGATCTCATCATCGTGATTGTTTGGTGGGTGCGCACGTTGAGACTTTTCTCTGGATCACAATATCTACAACATATCAAGGTTTCAAGCAATTCCACCGAAATCCAGAATAACGTTACCTTCTGCTGTTTTCAAAAAAGTGGTCCTGTAGTGGCCAAACGGTCAGTTATTGCTGACTGTGCTTATTGAGACATTTTCTCTGGATCACAACATTTACAACATATCAGAGTTTCAGTCATTTTGGTCGAAATCCACAATATCAGGATATTCGGCTGCTTTTAAAAACATGGCCCTGCAGTGGTCAAACGATCAGTGATTTGTGGTTATATTCGTTAAGACTTATTCTCAGGATCACAATATCTACAGCATATCACGGTTTTAGTCATTTTTACCGAAATCCAGAATGTCGTTATCATAGGCTGTTTTAAAAAAAGTGGCCCTGTAGTGGCCAAAGGGTCAGTGATTTGTGGTTGTGTCCATTGAGACTTTTTCTCAGAAATATCATATCTACAACATATCACGGTTTCAAGCAGTTCCACGAAAATCCGATTTTCGTAAGGATTGTGCGGGGTCCTTTGTCATTTCGAATTGGGCATTGGCCCTATAACCCTTTTCTCGCAAAAACGACAATACCGGTATTCCCTACTTTGAAGTCATCTTTGCATGGGCAGAGTTTAGTTTCTTTAAAGTGGTCCTTTTAATCAGGGGAACCCTTTTTTGAAATGGGGCCCTTTGCCCCCTTCAACCTATTTCCCGAAAGAAACAAAAAATACGTGTCGATTTATATTCGGTCTTATAAATAAGTGCCAAGTTTGAAGGAAATCTGATGAAGAGAAACAGAAAATTATTATTTATATATAAGCATTAAAGCTGTCGTTTGGGGGGGAAGGAAGTCATTTGGGGGGCTGGCCCCGTTGGGAGCACCCCGTGGCTACACCCCTGGAAGAGATAAAAAACAATGCAAGCCGTTCTCACTATCATGGCACCCAAGCAGGGGGTTCCTCACACCCTTTTTTATGCTAGTCACTTTGACCCAGGTGGATGAAACAAAGATCAGCAGTGTGTCAGAAATATAAACATCTACAGTAGAACCGGTTTTCTTTTATCTTCATTAAAATAATAATAATAAATACAAATTTACACTTGTAGAATGCAATAATTCCGCGTGAGTCGATGAATGCTTTAACATTGTAATTGAATCTGGAACACTATCACAGAAACCACAACTTTAAGGACATTTTCTTCGAAATACAGGGGTATACAATTTTTTTAAAAGGTGTACAAAAGTATACAAAATTCGTAGATTATTTTTGTCTACTTAAGTCTTTCATATGAACACTCCGTACTCCAACGTGATCGTTGAGTTAGAAACCCTGACGGTAATTTTCTCGAAACACAGAAGTGTACAAAATTATTTTAAAGGTGTACAAAATTGTACGAAATTCGCATATTATTTTTAGCTACCTAAATCTCGAATCTGGTGATTCCGCACTCGAACGTCAAGTTGGAGTGCGGAATTTTGATCGCAAATTTGTGGAAACACATGGGTGTAAAAATGTTTTTAAAAGATGTACAAAATGTGTACAAAATTATGAACATGTTTAATGCGTGATTTGCCGATTTCCCCCTAATAAATATTGCTTCTGTTATTAAAGCTGACCAAACGTTAAAAATTGTTGATCATACCTGATCAAACGATGATCAAACGATTGACATAAGAAAAAGTCGAATCGGAGGTGAAGGGGGTAGGGATGGTATCGAGACGAGACGAGACGAGACTTTGTACAGTCTCGGTCTCGTCTCGGTTTAAAAATAGCTGTCTCGGTCTCGGTCTCGTCTCGAGTCAAAAATCGCCGTCTCGGTCTCGGTCTCGTCTCGGTCAACAAATGCTTGTCTCGATCTTGGTCTCGGTCTCGAGGGCCAAATCTCGGTCTCGTCTCGGTCTCGTCTCGAAAGTCTCGAAATAAATAGGTGAAATTAAAATTGTAAAAGTATTATTATTGTAAAGTCTGTCGTTTCTGCTTCTTATTTTTGGCCTTATTCTTGACTTAGAATTATAGTATGGTGTACTTCTTCAGAGGTAATTTGCTAGCGCTGATGCCTTTCATGCGTGTGTTCCAGTTTCAATCATCAGTGGGTATATCATATCTGGGACAAAATTCTAATAGTAACCCATATTTCACTTTCAGCAAAAGACTTTCTCATATGGCCTCAGTACTGCCTATACAATTAAACTCTGTTAAATTAACTTGAGTACTATAGAGTAGTTTATTTCCTTCCTTAGAATAAGAATTGTTCAATACATTCTAACTTATAACGCAACACACAGCAGCATGAATGTATTTAATAGTACCAAAATTGAAATTTTACAATTTCTCATTTATTATCCAATACAGTCTGTTTTGACTGTCATTTTAAAAACATAATATAACGTTCATTATCTGAAAAAATAGGGTAAATTATTACTACAATATATTTTGTTTAAAATTGATCAAATGCTTTATTACCGTTTCACATCTACGTGTTTAATTGACACCTTATAACACGAAATTCCTGAACTTTGTGGTGGGAGCTACGGCACTCATCTTTGCTATGTGTGGCCTCGGGTTGCATCACGAAACAAGTTAGATTCAAAGTAAGATGTTTCGCATAGTTCGCGTCTAAATTTAAGTACATTCTGTTTCTTATACAAGTTCCTAAAGTTGTAATGCATTACATACGCATACGTATATCAACTACCGTAACATAGATTAAGCTTATTCCTGAGCTCTTAGCGGTGCATGTGATCTTTATTCGAGAAAACCAATTGTGCGTTCATCACGTTGAAATTTTATATTGATTGAAAATTACTTGCGAAACATGAACATACATATTATATAAGTATATAGGTAACTCGAGCTAGCTGTATCTATTTTCTTTCTCTCGCCAAAACAAGTGATTCTTACCTTTCTAGTTTTCTTTTGTATTCATTTTCGTAGTTTTGCAGCAACATGAAGTATTAAATAGTCAAAAATATTTTTTTTTCGCTGTATGACTTTCGTTAAATTTTGGATCCAATTTTACCCTACCTTACCTAGTAAATAAATTACCTGTTAAGTCACTTTTTGGTCAAATTGAGTTAGAATACTTTTTTTAATAGACTATGTTCTTTCTAGTGGTGTAATAATGTAAGTCTAAAGCCATCTTACTACTTTGTAACTACTTAGTATAGTTTGAAAAACAGTATTATAGATCTTAGTTAAGGAACCGGTTTTTCGCTTCTCCTGTAAAATTACGAAATTATGACTTGGTTTAGTTTCCCTCTGAGGTCTTGATATACAATCATCACCATCATCATAATCAAGCATTATCAATCCACTGCTGGATGAAGTCTTCCCAAGTTTTCTCTACAACTATCTATCTTGGGTAATTCTTTTCCAGGTTACTCCCCAGCGGTTCCTGATTTTGTCACAATTTCTTGTATGCGGACATTTCCTAGGCTGTTTTTGTCACGCGGTATACAATCTAAAATTGTTTCGTCTATCGATCATAATTTCGTCTTGCAATATGTCCATAACATTTTCCGATCTATTTTAAACATTATTTCATTAGTAACAGTCATTAGTTGCCAAATAATTCATTTCTATATATTTGGGCTAAAAATAGTTCATATCCTCTACTTTTGGAACACAGACACGCTACTTTTTGATCTTCGGATCTGGCAACACTGACTCAATTATTTAAATCAACATGATGTAAGAACCCCCATTTGCTGTAATGGCTAGTACGCTTGATTTTGGTTCGCATGGTCCCGAGTTCGATTCCCGGTGGCCGTAATGTTCAACGACCGAAGTTTTTCGGATTCCACTATGATCAGTAACTCCACGTCTCCTTTAGCCGCTCTAGCATAATCGTGAGACGTTAAACTAAAATAAAACGAACCAAAAATCAACACAATGTGTATTACTAACTGTAAGTCTTTGAATAATTGCATATAGCTATATGATATGGATCGAGTTTGAGGTGGTCGGTGGTCAAACTATAACAAATGAAATGCAGTTAGGGTGTAATTAAAATTTTAATAAAGCAGTGTTTTAATCCAAAAAATACACCAGGCCTAAGGCTTAGGGAGAACAACTAGTGCTACTGAAAAGTTGTCAGTTACGTTTAATTTCAGTTACAATTTGCTTTTACATGTATTGCTGGAACGAAAACTTTGACATTAACACTATAAGTAGCCCAAAGACTATGAAAAACATCGTGTTTTGAAAACATTCTTGCACCATAAAACAAATTACGAGTAATTTTAAAATATTTTGCACTTTAGCTACGTTATTTGCACTATATTTATAATAATATTTAGCATTTTTTTTTAAGTTCGCAATACTGCTTAAAATAATGTAACTGCGACTTGTTGTAATTAAAACTACTGAACACTAATGTTACAATGTTCCTGCCATTTGAGTTATTAGAGATCTCCAAAATGTTGATGTTAGTGATATGTATTGTCCTTTGTTACACTGAATAAGATATGTGCTTTTGTTGTTTAATTTAATATCTAAATTAGAAATATGTAGAGCTCTTTCGTGGCTAAGCAGTAAGCCTATGGCGTGAGAGACCCGGGTTAGATTCCCGGCGGGAGCTCATGTGGTTTAGATTCAACGTTAATCAGTAGGTTCAGTCTCATATAACCTCGCTGCTGAAAGAGGCGTTAAACTCAATTAAAAAATGAAATGAAATTTTTGAGTTTTACGTCCCACTGTTATTCCGGTTAGGCTAAAGGAGACTGTGATGATGAGAGATGAATGAAATGGTGGAATGAAGAAAGTGGGAGGAAACGGGAGAACCCCCAGAAAACTCACGCACTAAACTAAATTAACTGAACAGAAATATGTAATATCAAACGTAGTGCAATTTGAGAAATTACAACTTTATGTTGCATTGGCAACATTGCTTGTTTATCTAGTGGTATTGCAGAGTATCTGGAAGAATTTCCCCTTCCATATTTCACACAGCATGTTAAAAAATTCAGCATTTTTAATGTATATGACTATTAGATGAAATACCCATTTTTCGCATAGGACCAGTATTTGGAAGTCAAGGCCTGTGGAAGTATCACTATCTCAGCAACCGCGAAAACTACTGTATGTATTTGACACTAATATCGGTCATTTTGTATTATTTTTACATGCCTGGGTACCCCTCCCCAGCAGGTGAACCCCGGCCCGCATGCACTGGTAGCTGAATTTGAAAGTCATCGCTAATGGAAGTGACACCATTGATCTCAGCGACCGCAAAAACTATACATTTGACACTAATATCGGCCATTTTGGATTACTTTTACATGTCTCGGTATCCCTCCTGTGAACTCCGGCCCGCAGCTGAATGCGGTGAATTTGGAGGTTAATGCGATCGGCGTTTCACCATTGATCTCAGAAAACGCGAAAACTATTTGACACTAATATCGGTCATTTTGTATTATTTTTACGTCTCGGTACTCCCCTCCCCCGCAAGTGAACCACGGCCCGCATGCACTGGTAGCTGAATTTGAAAGTAATCGCTAATGTAAGTATCATCATTGATCTCAACGACTGCGAAAACTATGTATTCGACATTAATATCGGTCATTTTCTACCCTCCTGATTCAAAATTAAAATAAATAAATAAATAAATAAATAAAATAAAAAAACGCTTCTTCTTGGTCTGAGGCCTGGGACATGATACTTGTCACTCAAATTTCGTAACTCTTGGACTCTCGTCTGGTCCCCAGGCCGCACACAGGCAATCAGAAAGACAGGCACGCAAACACACAAACAAACAAACTCTTCCTTTTACTTATATTAGATATGATATACAGGCGAGGATCCAAGGGAAGTGTTAAAGGGGTTATACCTCCCCTTGACGCTCAGCTATACACTGTATAAAATGGGCTTCAATCCTACTTCTTTCTTTATACTGGATAAAATGTCAAACTATGGTTTAGCCCCTCCCTCGATCATATCCTGGATCCGCTAGTGTATATATATATATATATATATATATATATATATATATATATATATATATATATATATATATATATATATATATATATGCTATTGTGTATGTATATATGTGTGTGTGTGTTGAGAGAGGGAGAGAGAGACAGAGATGACTATACACATCAGCAGTGGATTTTGTTTCGGGAGAGGCTTGAGAACGAGTAAGAAATATTTGTGTTGTACGTGCAATGCGAAAAAATGATCACAACTCTATTTCGGGAGGGGCTTCAGTCCGATAGCCATCCCCTAAATACGCCACTGAACATTAGTCAACCGTTCCCATATTACCTAATACAGCAACGAAAGAAATTTTGAGTAAAGGTCAATCTTAATAGTTGTCTATATCAATATTCGAGACGAGACCGAGACTTTCGAGACTGACCTAAGTCTCGTCTCGGTCTCGTCTCGATTTATAGAGGTCCGTCTCGGTCTCGGTCTCGTCTCGGTAGATAAAAGGCCGTCTCGGTCTCGGTCTCGTCTCGGTATACGAAAGGCCGTCTCGGTCTCGGTCTCGTCTCGATAATTCGAGACGATACCGAGACGAGACCGAGACTAGTCTCGGTCTCGGTACCATCCCTAGAAGGGGGGGCTGGCCCCCCATTTTGGAACCCTTATATATCTGTTACTAAAGTTGATCAAACGTTGAAAATTGTTGATCAAACCTGATCAAACGATGATCAAACGATTGACATCAAAAAATTTCGAATCTGACGTGAGGGGGGGCTAGCGTGTAGTTAGCCCACCCTACTAAATATCGCTTATATTTCTGTTAGTAAAGCTGATCAAACGTTAAAAATTGTTGATCATACCTGATCAAACGATGATCAAACGATTGACATAAGAAAAAGTCGAATCGGAGGTGAAGGGGGGCTGGCCCCCCATTTTGGAACCCTTATATCTGTTACTAAAGTTGATCAAACGTTGAAAATTGTTGATCAAACCTGATCAAACGATGATCAAACGATTGACATAAGAAAAAGTCGAATCGGAGGTGAAGGGGGGGCTGGCCCCCCATTTTGGAACCCTTATATCTCTGTTACTAAAGTTGATCAAACGTTGAAAATTGTTGATCAAACCTGATCAAACGATGATCAAACGATTGACATCAAAAAATTTCGAATCTGACGTGAGGGGGGGCTAGCGTGTAGTTAGCCCCCCCTACTAAATATCGCTTATATTTCTGTTAGTAAAGCTGATCAAACGTTAAAAATTGTTGATCATACCTGATCAAACGATGATCAAACGATTGACATAAGAAAAAGTCGAATCGGAGGTGAAGGGGGGGCTGGCCCCCCATTTTGGAACCCTTATATCTCTGTTACTAAAGTTGATCAAACGTTGAAAATTGTTGATCAAACCTGATCAAACGATGATCAAACGATTGACATAAGAAAAAGTCGAATCGGAGGTGAAGGGGGGGCTGGCCCCCCATTTTGGAACCCTTATATCTCTGTTACTAAAGTTGATCAAACGTTGAAAATTGTTGATCAAACCTGATCAAACGATGATCAAACGATTGACATCAAAAAATTTCGAATCTGACGTGAGGGGGGGCTAGCGTGTAGTTAGCCCCCCCTACTAAATATCGCTTATATTTCTGTTAGTAAAGCTGATCAAACGTTAAAAATTGTTGATCATACCTGATCAAACGATGATCAAACGATTGACATAAGAAAAAGTCGAATCGGAGGTGAAGGGGGGGCTGGCCCCCCATTTTGGAACCCTTATATCTCTGTTACTAAAGTTGATCAAACGTTGAAAATTGTTGATCAAACCTGATCAAACGATGATCAAACGATTGACATAAGAAAAAGTCGAATCGGAGGTGAAGGGGGGGCTGGCCCCCCATTTTGGAACCCTTATATCTCTGTTACTAAAGTTGATCAAACGTTGAAAATTGTTGATCAAACCTGATCAAACGATGATCAAACGATTGACATCAAAAAATTTCGAATCTGACGTGAGGGGGGCTAGCGTGTAGTTAGCCCCCCCTACTAAATATCGCTTATATTTCTGTTAGTAAAGCTGATCAAACGTTAAAAATTGTTGATCATACCTGATCAAACGATGATCAAACGATTGACATAAGAAAAAGTCGAATCGGAGGTGAAGGGGGGGCTGGCCCCCCATTTTGGAACCCTTATATCTCTGTTACTAAAGTTGATCAAACGTTGAAAATTGTTGATCAAACCTGATCAAACGATGATCAAACGATTGACATCAAAAAATTTCGAATCTGACGTGAGGGGGGGCTAGCGTGTAGTTAGCCCCCCCTACTAAATATCGCTTATATTTCTGTTAGTAAAGCTGATCAAACGTTAAAAATTGTTGATCATACCTGATCAAACGATGATCAAACGATTGACATAAGAAAAAGTCGAATCGGAGGTGAAGGGGGGGCTGGCCCCCCATTTTGGAACCCTTATATCTCTGTTACTAAAGTTGATCAAACGTTGAAAATTGTTGATCAAACCTGATCAAACGATGATCAAACGATTGACATCAAAAAATTTCGAATCTGACGTGAAGGGGGGGCTAGCGTGTAGTTAGCCCCCCCTACTAAATATCGCTTATATTTCTGTTAGTAAAGCTGATCAAACGTTAAAAATTGTTGATCATACCTGATCAAACGATGATCAAACGATTGACATAAAAATAATTTTAAATTTAGCATGAGGGGGGGCTAACTGCACGCAGGTGATTATCAAGCCGCGTAATTTAGGACAGTCTTTTTCAGGTATATTTCCTATGATGCTTTGTGATTACGGCACTATTGTGTAAGTCACTTCATTTAACAAATAGTATCCTAGTGCGACGCTTCAAATTTTAATTTTGCTCCTCCGAAAAAAAAAATCATATGAGAAAGCTTGCTTAAGAAGACAGTTAATAGCTTATATAAATGACGGGTCCTATAAGAATTTCCAGGAGGTGAGAATTCCTCCCAGAAAGATACGAAATTCACCCGGGGAATATCTTTGATTTTGTCCAACCTGTGCTACCAATATTTTCGCAGTGTTACTTTAACTCCTTCTTTGTATTGAAAATTCCCATCTGTGTCGGGGGCCGAGTTTTCTTCTGAATCCCCAGCTCCTTATCCACATCAGATGGTCAATTTCATCCCCAGGGCTAAGATAATCAAGATGTGGTTACATATCACTACTGTGCAAGTGTTGCAACTCATAATATCAAAACAGTGTCGCAGTACAGTCCCCTTAAAAGTTGGTTCGTCTTACCCGGACAAAATTTTCTGCAAGAAAGCCTGATCACACCGCCTAAATCTTATATGTTTTAAAATCGAACCGATTATTAAGAAATGCTACCAATTGAGCAAGGGGCCTCTAGACCATTCTCTGGATTGTATTAGTAATTCATCCAGCCCAATTAGAACATGAAAGGCAATACAATTATCAATATCGTCACACAGGAACAATGAGTGTTTGTTGGTGGGTTGGAGTTTAGCGTCCCTTTTCATCAAGGTTAGGCCTAAATGAGATGTGAACCTACAGTTTAAGGTGGAATCCGAACCTCCATAATGCGTTCAAATATCAAACCTCTACGAGCGGGAATCGAACCTGGGATCTCATGCACCAAAGACGCACGCGCTAGCTACTGACCAGCGAGAAGGTTTATGGAATATTGGGGGCTAAAGGCAGCAAGGTACCCCAAAATTCTGTCCTGACTTGGTAAAATATTCAAAATAATGGTTTTTAAGATACAGTATACCCCCAACATCAATTTCATATTTCCCGCCTCACCAACATTTGATGCTGGCATAGGGATTTAACTATGCGCAGGTGTGAGCGTTTTATTGAGTTGAGTTGATTTTAGTTTAGCGTCCCGTTCAGCAGCAAGGCTATATGAGACGTGGACCTACTGATTAATGTGGAATCCGAACCACATGAGCTCCCGCCGGGAATCGAACCCGGGTTTCCCACGCCAAAGGCGCGTATGCTAACCGCTTAGCTACGAGGAAGCTCGAGCGTTTTATTGTTTACCTACCTGGAACTTACGAGTTTTGTACTTCAATACAAGAATTTAGATGTCCAACCAATGTTAAGCATTTATGTTTGTCTTTTGGTAATAATAATAATAATAATAATAATAATAATAATAATAATAATAATAATAATAATAATAAGTTTAACATTCCACCATTATGGCATTTGAGATAAAGGAGACACATGATTAATAAAAGTGAATTTTTGTGAAATTAATGTTTTTGTGCTGTCTCACCGAGAATCGAACTCATGGCTACATGCACTAAACGCACACATGATGATGGAAGGGCTGATTTTATTTGGTGTTTATGTATTAGGTTATACTAGTGGTTCCCAACCGATGAATCACACAATCTCATAGAAAGTGTCGTGAAATTTTGGATTTTAAAAATCATGAAGCATTTAAAAATTAGTTAGAATCAGTTTGGAAACCTATACAAGTTAATACATTTAGTGGCACCAGCAATGCTAAAGACTTAATAGTGTCACTGCTTAACAGAAAGATAGGTTTAAACTTACCTACATATATAAAAATGCTGTCACTGTGTTTGTGACTACTTATCTCTTGAACCACCCGACCAATCTTAATCAAATTTTGAAATAGATGAGGTTCTGCCCTAGAATGTTTTTTTCTCATTTCACTTTAGCGGTAGAACGTAGGGGAGGGGGAATTTATAAAAAAATAAAATTTAATAACTCTTGAACCAGGAGACCAATCCCGATCAAATTTGTCACGTAGATGAGGTTCGAGCCTGGGATGGTTTTTATCATTTCATTTTGACAGTGCAAATTAGGGGAGGGGAGGGGGAGATAAAATAAAAATGAAAGTAACTACGTTTGTGCCTTAATAAGTCTTGAACTACCCGACCGTTCTGGATCAAATTTTCAACATACATGAGGTTCAGGCCTGGAATATTGTTTTCATCATTTCACTTTGACGGTGCAACTTAGAGGAGAGAAATATTTAAAAATGATCGAAAATGACTGATATTAGTGTCAAATCCATAGTTTTTGGGGGTCATTGAGACGAACAGTGGCACTTCCGGTGCAGTTTAAGTCCAAATTCAACCTATTATGTCCAAAATGATACTATTCTCCCCGTGCGAGGAACGGGTATTCTGCTAGTATTTTATATTATTATTAATGGAAATGTTAAGAGAGTGCCGCCATGTCGTGCACGTTCAGTAAAGCAGTCGAAAAAGGTTGGAAATCACTGGTCTATACAGTGTGTTTAAAAATTTGATAGACTCCAAGAGGTGGTTCCTTATATCAGACGAAAAAGGAAAGTTAAATAAGCATAGATCGGAAACACTTCCTTTAAGAGTTATAA
This sequence comes from Thermobia domestica, assembly GCF_964235325.1. Lineage (NCBI taxonomy): Eukaryota > Metazoa > Arthropoda > Insecta > Zygentoma > Lepismatidae > Thermobia > Thermobia domestica. The sequence goes on along the minus strand of NC_137465.1, from coordinate 147,004,202 downwards.
ACCGCCGAAAATGCGAAACCACGTTTTAAAACATCCTGACTTGAAAACTATGGAACATTATCGCAAGTGGTTCAAGGAACTACACAGGAACTAATGTCCACTCTAGCTGAAAATTCATATTTTACTACCTTTCGGTGCCGCCGAAATGAAGGAAGTTGGGGTATGGGAATAAGCTTTTAACTAATAACTGATATTCGTTTTGCCGGTACCAGAGGATTATAAAACATGAATATTTAGATATAGTACATTTTAGTTCCTCTGCAATTCCTTGAATCGCTTGCGATACATCCCATAGTTTTCAAACCAGGATGTTTTAAAACGTGATGTTTCGCATTTTCAACGGTTTATAACTCTGAAAGGAGACGTTTTTAGATGTATGCTAATTAGAACTATTTTTCTTTAATTTAGTACAAGAAGTTAGCTCTCGGAATTTGGTCAACGAATTTCTAACATACTATATACGGTATAATAATTATTGAATCTGTTGATTTGCAAGGGGCACCGTGGCTCACTGGTAGAGCGCTTACTTCTGGTGCGTTGGGTCCCTGGTTCGATTCTCGATCCAGTATGCTTGTGGTGGACAACATCTTGTCTATTGCTTTTTTCTGGGTGCTCCCCTTTCTTCGCAAATTCTCTTTCCATCAACTCTTCCATCATCATACACTTCCATTAATAATTCGTCTCCCTTAGCCTAAAGGACATAATTGTGAGACGCTAAACTGAAAGATTTCATTTCATTTCTATTTATTTCCATTGCTCTGTCTCAAACATTGATATTCAAGTTTTTCCTCTTAATAGGCCTACCTTTAATTTTGAATGGATCCAACTTTCTTAGGCCATATATATAGATTGTGGAAACCGACCTAAGAGAAAGGGAACTTAATATGGGTACTCCTTTAAGATACAAATTTATACTTAATTAACGATACTTATGACAATTCATTGTGTTTTACAATGGTCAACTGCATATAGACAGGCCAATGACAAAATCCTGGATCTGCGCATACATACACGACACATATACTCTAATATAGGTATGTTTGTATGACTGATTGATATGAAGAATAAGCAAATTATTAACTGTATGCATTCATTGTGTTACAAGTAATAGTAATTTAACAACGAAGTGATGGCAAACAATCTTCCAGTAATTCATTGCAATATTTACTTCAAAAATTAAGTAGTTTGTTTAGCCTGGTCTAAAGGAATGCTGGTCTGACTTTTATTAGAATCATACCATGCGTATCCATTTGATTGTCCGTCTTAGGTAATTGTAAACCAAACAGAAAAAAATTTCAAACATATTATAGCATAACTGGAGAAAGAAAAGTCATTACCAAAAATTTTCACTGTTTGTTTTATATTGTTGTACGAGTAGTTTTAGAAAATTCTTTCCAATATTAACATAAAACACAGACTGTGCATTTGGATGATAATAATAATATCCTAGTAGCAGAAACAACTTGCAAACTGCTTCCTGTAAGCTTGAATTGCAAGTCGGCCAAGCTTGCATACAGCTTGATTGGAAAACGTGCAAGCTTGCCGCAAGCTGAATTCCAATAACGAAGTTACATGGAGCAACCTTGCACTCAGTGTCCTATTCATGCTTGACGCAAGCGTTTTACAAGTCAAATCAATAGCCAATGAACGGCCCGGCCAGTGATGCTTTGACGCTCTGCTAAAGGTCTAAAGCATCGTTTGCAAGTACAACAAAAGCCAGATTGTATGAAAGCATGCGTTTCAAGTGCAAACGTAGAAAGCCAAAAGCCAAGCACGCGCCAACTCGCCAAAAGCTACTAAGATGGTAATAATAATAATAATAATAATAATAATAATAATAATAATAATAATAATAATAATAATAATAATAATAATAATAATAATAATAATTGAAATATGTTTATTGGAAGCAAACAGCATTACAGCCACAAGTGCCCCAAAGAAAAAAAAAAGTGTTTTTACAAGCATAGGGCGCATGCAAATAGAATTAACAACATACAATTGATCATACAAAAACAGGTGAAATGAATAAAATATTAATTCAGAAAAAATAGCATAAAAAACGCAGTATCTGTTACAAACTGAGAAATACAAAAATTACAATAGTAAAAGATAAGTATAATTAACATGCATATAGAGAAGTTATGCCATATAGAATAAGTGTACAGTATAAAGTACAAAAATAGATTGTTTACCATGTAGTTGAAACAGTTTACAAAATATTGAAAGAAAAAAAGTTCAAAAAGACACTATACAGCTGCTATTACAGGTTGAAAGTAAATATTTCTAAGTTTAACATATAAAGTAAAATACACTGATTATAATAATAATAATAATAATAATAATAATAATAATAATAATAATAATAATAATAATAATACGGACATTCGGAATTTTTAAATTCCGGATTTTTTCGAAATTTGGAGTTTTTCCATTTTTAATTTCCGGATGCCGGGAAGTAAAAATTCCGGAATTGGCCATCCCTATTAAAGTCGAACCAATCAAACATTTAGTTTCACAACGATTGAACACCTTCACTGACGGTCTTGCATGCTTCCAATGAACTCTTATCTGATCCAGTTGATTTCCCGTTTTTCAGTTTGTTTCATACTTTATAAACGTCTAATGTTGAGATATCTCAAATCATTCCTTCATTTAACTGTTTATCTTCACTTTATTTCTAATTTTCCACTTTTAGTACTTCTTTAACACATATCTACATTCTTTCACTTTATTATATTTGTTCTCTCTTGAATTTTATTTATTGATGTGTGTTTCGCCTTGCTTCGATGCCTTGCGAGATTTTTTTTCCTGTTCTTTCTCCGTTCTTAAGTTTTCATATGGATTCATACATACATTCTCTACCGTATGTGCAATTCGTGCATGTGCAGGGGGCGGCAAAATCTGTTATAACTACATTATTTAAAAGAAATATTTCCTTTTAGAAACAGATGGTAATTAAATTTACTAAGCTGACTTCTATTTGAATACTACATTCATAAATTACTTTTAGGTCACATAGTTTAAAGTCAGATGGACAGTGCTAAAACTAATCCCAGCATGAGTGGCTTGATTGTTGTCAAATACAAGAACTCAATTCTCAAACAGTAGCGGACACCTGTTCCATTTAATTAGTTACCACAGTTTTGATATGAAAACTAGTCTTGTCTTTGTAACAAACAAGTTCCGTATCATTGAAAATGGAAATAGTTTTTTTTTTATTTTTTTTAACAGATGTTGAAGGAAAATCAAGAAATAAAGATAAAAGAGCTAGTTGCACTGGAATTGCAAACTGATATAGAAATATTGAGATTGAAACTCGATATTTAATTCCACAGAAAGGATTACATCTTTCATCTGCGGGTGTTGAGTTTGAAATGAAATCGTTGAGTTTTACGTCCCACGGTTATGCCGGTTAGGCTAAAGGAGACGGTGATTATGAGAAACGAATGAAATGGTGGAATGAAGAAAGTGGGAGGAAACGGGAGAACCCCGAGAAAACCCACGCACACGGTGTTTGTCCACCACAAAGTTCACTTGGCGGGAGCAGGGTTTGAACCTGGGACCCCATGCACCAGAGGTGAACGCTCTACCACTGAGCCACCGCGGCCCCCTCATCTGCGGGTGTGTTTCCTATATCTTTCACTAATATATATTAATATTATTATTTAAAAAAACAAAACAGGCACAACGAGATTGTATTTTTAATGTTTAGGCCTTTCAAAGTGTGTGTGTTTTTTCCCTTTTCTTCATTGTTCATGATGGGAAATGAAATCTTTTAGTTTTACGTCCCACGATTATGCCGGTTAGGCTAAAGGAGTGATGATGAGTAATGAATGAAATGGTGGAATGAAGAAAGTGAGAGAAAACAGGAGAACCCCGAGGAAACCCACGCACCCGGTGTTTATCCACCAGAAAGTTCACTTGTCGGGGGCTGGAATCGAACCCGGGACCCCAAGCACCAGAGGCGAACGCTCTACCACTGAGCCACCGCGGGGATCTTATAGCGATGCAATTTTCCTCATGTCTAGGCGTTTCTTCAGAATATGCATCACAGTCGTATGAGATAAGCATGTCTAAACTGATATCTCACGTATTGTGTGACGTCGATCTAGCTGCAGTAGCACGCTAACAATCTGCACTGCCTCTTCATTGACAGTAGGATGACCTGACCGAATCTTGTTTCCTGTGCGTTCACGATCTTTTTTTGAAAGCCTTTACTTACCTCGCCACAGTTCTTAGGGGTAATGCCGTGTCCCTGCACGCCTAACGAAGACCATGGCAATATCTTGCTGTACAGTCTCGCGGGGACAATCAATTTGAACCAATTTCATTGTTCTTGTTTGCTGTGTAGACAACAAAACTGTTTACACCACCACCTCACAACCTAATATCGTCTTTCCTTTACAACACCTAGCTTTGCGTCAGAAGGGGAATCTATTTAGGAGACGTAGGTAAGGCATCGACTAATATGTAAGGCTACTAGGCGTGAGAATTATTTGTTTCCTTTCCTTTTGTATCTACAACAGTATTGCCACCATTAAATTTCTAACCCTCGTAGAATGTTATTGCTAGATCTAAAGATCTTGAATACTAAAACTACTATTCTTGCACTCTTGATTAATGCTTTCTTATTCAAATCAGTGTATCCTGATTTCTTCGTTTTGGTTTGCCGTGTGTAAATTTAAGTTTATTCCTATGTCCGTTCTTTTTTCCGCTGCTGCTTGTTCTGCATTTCTTTATTCTTAAGTGCAAAATTGATGCTTCAATTTGTCTTTCCCTCCCACCTAAGATACATATGCACTTATCACTTTGATTACAACGCCTACATGCAATTAGACTTGCTCGTCACTCATGCGGTAAACTTCTTCAATGTTATCTTTAATTTATATGGAGAGTATAGTTCATTTTTCCATTTCTTTCCTGTTTACTTGCTCCGCGGTAGTTTCTTTTTTTAAAAGTCATATCCTTGTCCTTTTTCTTTCCTACATTGAATTCTGCACACACACATTGTGTCTCGACAACTTTTTCTCATCAGGTTGGATTGACTTTCTCTCTTCACATTCAGCGATTCGAGACACACAGTCTTATTCTTTCAATACATACTTTAAGAAATATTGATTCGAGTATTCCGTGTTTCCCTGAAAATAAGACCTACCAGAGAATAAACTCTAGCACAAATTCTCAGAATGCTTGTAATAAAGTCGTACTCCACGAATAAACCCTACCCCCAAAATATCCCTTAGTAATTGCAGGGCTCGAAACGAGTTAACTTTATTATTATTATTATTATTATTATTATTATTATTATTATTATTATTATTATTATTATTATTATTATTATTATTATTATTATTATTATTATTATTATCTTTGTACGGTTACTAAAAGGTTACTTTTTAGTCTACAGTTTACTTGTGTCATGGTGATCTATGTCATACTGTCTATATCGATCATTGTCATTATTTTATGAGAACCTTAAGCGGGCTACTGAACAGGTAAATAGACCGCCAGTAATTTCTGAAATGAAAAGTAGGCCTCAAATTGAAATTCCCAAGAGAAAATCGAAAAAACTTTTTTTTTTTTTTTTTTTTTGTAAACTTAAAATTGATGATGTGCTATAACCACAACCTATTAAGACAACGTTGAATCCAGACTTTTGTACAAGAGAGGCAATAAAAATTTGAAAAGGGAAGGGGGCTCTGTCCTAGATTGCAATAGAGCAGCAGGAATCTGTCGCAACAAAACTCGCGACTTGTTATTTTCTGGTTGGTGGCAACAACCAACATATTGCCATTTTTCCCTAAGTAACGTTGTAAAGCACTTGTGTGGGTTTGTATCTAATTTCTAGGTTCTTATTTAATTTCTACTTTATACCAAAACACGGTTCGTTAATTAGAACAATTAGGTTGGACAAAAGAAGAAACTAATTTTCTTTTTTTTTAAAAAAAAATCTTTGCTTTTAAGACTTTTTATTTCCGAAAAAATAAACAGAACAAAACAAAATTATAGATATCCTAGGGGGCGCATATATATTCTAGGGGGAGCTCAGCCCCCTTGAACATGCCTGAATTCAACACTGTATTAAGATGACACTGATAATGAAATATACACTATTCAAGCATTTCATTATATCACCAACAATGCGGCAGTATATAGCTTCACCGGTCTTCCGCTAATCTCTTCGTCTTCACGTACGATTTCTCTGTTTTGATATCGTCCATTAATTGTAGTCTTCTTCACCCTCTCCCTCTCTTTCCTCCCACTATATCCTCTAGCACGTCCCTCATGATACAGTTGCTTCTTAGTCAATGCCCCAACAAGTTGCTCTTCCTCGTCTTAATAATACGAGGTGCGACACAAAAGAAATAACTCAGAGTACTCTAAAGTAATAACTCTAAAGTAATAACTCTAAAGTAATAACTCAGAGTACTTACATTACTCGTTCCTGTCGGTGGTGTCACCTTCAAAGTATTTCCCCTCTGCTTCAACACTTCTTCACTCGCTGCTGCCGTTGTATGTGACATTCCTGGAAGTCATGTTCTATAAGGGACTTCAGTACGTTTTCTATTTTCTTCTAACCTCATTAACGAATGTAAAATGTGTTCCTTTCTCTTCAGATTTTATTTTCGGAAACAAAAACAAATCACAAGGTGCCAAATTAGGCGAGTACGCAGGTGTGTAATACTACAATGTTTTATCGAGCAAAAATTGCTGCACGGATAGGGCCTTGTAAGCGGGTGCACTGCACAAATTTTTGGTAATTGCAATTTTTTCCGTTAAGATGCGTCTTTCTGATTCTCTGTCCAAGTTTACAGCCTCAGCAATTGCTCTAACACTTAATCTGCCGTCATTTCTCACAACATGACGAACATTTTCGATACTTCATTCAGTTACAGAAGAACGCTGGCGGCCTGTTCGTTCATCAATTCAGTGCCCTCAACGGGTCGGGTCGGGTCGGGTTAAAGACCGACCCGACCCGACCCGCGACCCGAATTGACTGACCCGACCCGACTGACCCGAACCGTGATCCGATCTGATTGACCTGACCCGATAACCCGACCCGAGCTGACCCGGTTGACCCGACCCGACAACCCGACCCGAGCTGACCCGATTGACACGACCCGACAACCCGACCCGAGCTGACCCGATTGACCCGACCCGAGCTGACCCGACTGACCCGACCCGAGTAGCCTGACCCGACAACCCGACCCGAACTGACCCGACCCGACAACCCGACCCGAGTTGACCCGACCCGACCCGTTTGAGAGCACTATGCTCACGACACTGGGTGAACGCCAAAATGCACTCACATTGGGAAACTAGTTTTAAAAGCATAATTTTAGAAAATAAAGCATAAAGCATAATTTAAAATATATAGCACAATTCTTGGAAAATTCTATTTTTTAAAGCCAATATTTACAATGCAAAATCATTGAGAACATAACAATGCAACAATGAAGAGCTTATTTTCATTTCTGTAAACTTTCCGGTGCAATCCTTTGATGTGGAGAAAAGAAAGTAAAAGAAGAAATTTTTCCGCCAACCATGAATAGTATGCAAAAACTCCATACTATATTGTTACAGTGACGACGCCAGCTTTAAGTTCTTAGGAGGGCAAAGGAGGGGTAGATACATTTTCGGGGGGCGGCTATTTGCCATACCAAAAATGACATACTTATTACGTTTGACTTATTTTACATTACATTGTGTATTTCGTTGCTGTTTTTATGTTAGATCTATATGATTATAAATTAAACTTATTTCAAATAAAATTTGTAACTAACAAATAAGTAACGTCTGCACATGAAATATTTTTCAATGAAACTTTTGAAGCCTAAACATAAATTGAATTACTTTCGCGTATGCTACAAGTAACACATTCGTCTATATGCTACGTATCTCTCTCTCTCTCTCTCTCTCTCTCTCTCTCTCTCTCTATATATATATATATATATATATATATATATATATATATATATATAGAGAGAGAGAGAGAGAGAGAGAGAGAGCCAGAGAGAGAATTTACGAGGAGCTGCTGAAAATGTCGTAGTCCAATCCAGAAGGAGTGTAGGTACTAGGTAGAAAAATGAAACCGTAGTTTAGAAAAACATATCTCTGTATGTACAAATATAAATTTTCATATTAATAATGAAATTCTTATTGTTTCTCAGGCCTCTGAAGTGATTGTGTGTGCCCAAACAGATAATTTCACGAACATCCAGATCCTTACTGTTATAACATTTTTGTTCCACCAAGGAAAGTCACCGAAGTAAATTAATTAGGAAATCAGTGAAACACCACGGGACTCTCCTCCGTTATATATAGTGTTGAAGAAGTAATTGGCTTAGTATAAACGTAACAATTTCTCAACAAATTATGCTTTTCATCCAGGATGATTAAAAGCAATGACTCTTCCTGGAATCATGGATGCAATTTGTGACATTATTCTTGAAAATTGCAGCATTTCAGCCAGTGGTGGATATAGCCCGGGGCCGGAGGGTCTAGGCCACCCCAGTTTTTGTGTGACAAAAATAATTTAAGCTATTTATATTTATTATAGTCTGAGGTCTGCACCCCGCTTTCTCAGCTTTTACCTTCTCAGCAAAACTTGTGTCAGGGATTCTGGGCATTTCTTCGGAACTCGTCGGTAGCATAATTCAGAATGGCTTGGGTATGCGCAAGTTCTCGGCATAATGGGTTCCCAAAGTATATGTCAGGAGAATAAAAGGGTAACGGCATTAAGAGAAGTATTCTTCCAATTTGACCGTAATGCTGATCAATTTCGCTGACGAATAGTAACCATAGATGAAATATGGTTGTACCACTATGATCCTGAATCGGAACAACAGTCAATGGAGTAGTAGCACTCATTTCTCCATCGCCCCAAGAAGTTCAAGACACAGAAGTAGGTTGAGAAACTGTTTGGAACATTCTTCTGGTATAAGTATGGAGTGGTAGACTACCACCTCAATGGTCAGATATTTAATCCAGAATCTCTACATTACTTACAAAACTGAAAGAAAAATTCAAAGTTCAACGCTGCGGAAAATGAAAAGAAAGGAATTCTGTTCCTTCAGGAGAATACACCTGTCCATCAAGCCCCTGCGAACATAACTGACATTGCATAATCTAGGATTTCAATTTCTAGATCATCATTCTTATTCCGCAGATTTAGCTCCGTCTAACTATTACGTGTACTTATTTCCCAAACTTAAATAACACTTGAAAGATGCCATTTTAGATCTGATAGGGGTAGTGCTACGAACAGTGGTGCGAGGAAATCTAGATTTTTTTTAACTTTTCTGCAAAAGCTGGAGCACTGTACAAGGTAGTATATTGACTCTCGGGGGAAGAGAAGAAGAAGTAAAACTTCACCAATCCACGTGCACTCCTTCTGGATTGGGCTACGAATTTTTCAGCAATTCCTAGTCAATATGGTAGACGTCACGTCAGTACTTTGAAACAAAATAAGTAAAGGAGCACTAGTATAAACCAATTACTAACTAAAGATCAGCACTCTGACAATACATTTTATTGGGAATCAATTTCATTCCATAATTTTATTATTATCATTTGCAGAAAGGGAAAACAACTCTTTTTATCTCCTTCAAAAAATTAAGCCCTAGTAGTTGCAAACTAAGCTGTTATAAGCACATCCTCTGAATATTGGAAGCCGAGAATAATGTTTCAGAAAAAAGAAGTTTTAAATAAAACAAAATATGAAACTGAAAACTTCAAACCTGGACAAATACAAACAAGTTACGTAACTGGTTTAACCTTTCTTTTGTTTCCAATCGAAGTTGATCCAATGAGAAGAAAACAAGTCGACCAAATCTACTATTGTTCGCTAGGCACAATTATTAAAAATCATAAGAAAGAAGTATAACTAAAATTTACCTCAAAAGGGGCTAAATTAGAAAACAGAAATATGCGTGCATACCCAGACGCTCAAAGAAGAAAGCTTGAGGATTAATCTGCCACATAGTAAATTCATGGAAAGTAGACTACAATTTGTCAATGAGATTGGTTATGATACTGATATATAATACTACATGAAGAATGTTTAAAGATTGTACGAGTCTGGGGGGGCAGTCTAGGCGGCAGTCAGGGGGGCAGAAATAGCTACTAGGGGGGCGCTCGCCCCCCTTGCCCCCCTCTGGCGTCATCACTGTATTGTTATGTTTACTTTTTGAACTTAAGCACTTTCTGTACTTCGGTGGCATATTTTACTTTCCCTTTCTGTATATATGTACCTGTAAGGCGCACACAAATTATAGAAAAAATTTATTCGAGCAAAGCACATCTCTTTAAAATGAATTAAGTAGAAAGTTCATTAAATATGAGAGAAACTAGTTGCAAAAAAATATCAATAAATAGATCAAGATATTTAGAATATTTGATGTATAATAAATATACATTATACACGATTAATGTAAAATAATCATTGAAATTAACAATAAAGCATAATTTAAAAAAAAAAACATAATTAAACAAGAAATAAAGCATAATGTGGGTTGCTCTAACTATTAAGTTGTATGAAGACGAGAAGAAAACGAAAGCTGATTCCTTAACGAATTTCGTTGATCATCTTTGTGTCTACAAAAACGCATTCCTAGAAACCTACAAGCTAGGTATCATCTCTGTGATTATATCAGTTTCTAGTGCTACATGTGAAAGGTCATTCTCTTCTTTGAAAAGATTAAAGACTTGTATACGCAAGTCAATGACTCATGATAGGTTGAAAAACTTAGTGTTACTTTATATTGAGAAGAATATTGCTAAATCGTTAGATCTTTAACAAGTTGTGGATATGTTTGCTGCTGCCCACACGAATAGAAAGATCCTCTTCAAGTAGAGGCATGAACCTATAAGTTATTTTCTTTACCTGTAAAAGTGTATTTGTTTCCATCAGCTACACATATTTTAAACGCCATGATTAAATAACTATTTACTTATATTAGAAATCAATTGCATTAATGAATCCTAGTTGTTTGAGGTACTAAATTCTTATATTTTCACTGTTTTCCAAAGAGTAAAATCATGAACAATAAAGGTGGAAACATTCACCTTGAATACACACACACACATACACACACACACACACACACACATATATATATATATATATATATATATATATATATATATATATATATATATATATTGGAGATGTCCCCCTCAAAATCCTCTTGAGCCCTTCATTGCCCCCCCTGAAAAAAAACTCTAGCTACGCTACTGGACACCATGCACCAGATATGAATTCTCTACCACTGAACCACAGCGGCCCTGCTTGGGCTTGGTCGTCCATATCCAATCTCTCGGGTCCAACCCGACTGACCCGACCCGACAACCCGACCCGATAACCCGACTGACCCGACCCGATAACCCGACCCGAGCTGACCCTATTGACCCGACCCTACAACCCGACCCGAGCTGACCCAATTGACCCGACCCGACAACCCGACCCGACAACCCGACCCGAGTTGACCCGATTGACCCGACCCGACAACCCGACCCGAGCTGACCCGACTGACCTGACCCGACCCGACCCGAGCTGACCCGACCCGTTTGAGAGCACTCACAGCTCTCCGTACCCTCCAAACACCTTTCGAACACTTCTGTACTACCACTCGAACACTTTTGTCCTTGACATGCAGGCTTCACCATAAACTTCCTTCAACATTTGAAATGTTTTAGTGGCAGATTTTCGTAGTTTCACGAGAAACTTGATGTTTATTCTTTGTTCTTGTACTTTTACGCTCGTCATTTTCTGCCAACGCACTCACATATGTGTTCATTCTTTACCGCTTATCACGCGAATGGCTGGGCCGGGTAAGTCCAGTTAACTGTTCTAGGTAGGGGAGGTATGGTAGTTTATCCTTACAAAACAATATGCATTATGTTAATTATTTTTGGTAAAACAGCTACAATCCGGTTTCTTTCCTGTAACACCTTGTATCTAAAATTGTTCTTTTCTCCCCCACCATATATAATACCCTTTCATTCGTTTTCTGCTCGACCCAGCTAATTCTTTCCATTCTCCTCCACACCCACATTTCGAAAGCTTCCAGTTCTTTTTCATCTTTTTTGTGTAATGTTCATGTTTGTGACCCATGTGACATTGCGTAATGCGTAATGTCTCACAATAGTACATAGAAACAATTTTATAAGTTTTTTTCATAACTCTTTATTCCAGGTTCCACAAAATTTTCTTTCTCCTAAAGGCTTCTTTCGCCATTCCTATCCTTGCTTTTATTTCACGTTCGCACTTCGTGTCATCACTATAGCCTCAAATTATTATTAACTCTCAAACTTTACATTAACTATAATATTGTCTAACGATGACATCGAGATGAATAAAATATCTTTTGAGTGTCGATTCTCATATGTATTTTTTGAGAAAACTGAGACAATTGCCAATCTGATACAGTTCATATATTTTAATGCTGCAATAAACAATTTATTTGTTTATTTATGTAATGTTTATGAAAATTGTACACTAATAAGGAGCAGATTGTATCTATTGCCTGATTTCTCCTAACTGTGACACACATACTGCTTTTAAACGTATTTCTCAATACTTTATACAAAACAAGTTCGGTTATATTTAATATTTTAAAAATTATTTCTACAGTGGAAGACAATTTTAACATTTCGTATTGATAAAAAATGCATGCGCTCATCGATAAGTACTTCTGTAATTGCTACCTACAATATTTCAAACGCCATGCAACCGTTGTTTCTATTATTTTTTCCTTGTTTCAATGAGGAAAAGAAACTGATAGTAGTAATAGTAATAGACATTAAAGAAAGAAGTTTTTCATATGTATCTACTGCATGTAATTGAGACAATGGCATTACTTTATCAGCCACACTTCAACATAACATGTATTTACGTGTTTGTTTGTTATGCGATAACTTTCATGAAATTCAAATTATTTTAGTGGAGTCGTCGGGGCTCATTAGAAAATAGTGTATGAGGTTCAAATCAGTCCAGAATTGATGCTTAAATTTCCCTTTCCCCATCCCCATACATATACTTAGAAGTTTAATTATATATAAAACGTGATATACATATAATTCTCATTCATTTGTTTTTTAAAGTCGATCAAGAATATGGGGTGAAAAAAAATGAAATGAAATTTTTGAGTTTTACGTCCCACGGTTATGCCGGTTAGGCTAAAGGAGACGGTGATGATGAGTAATGAATGAAATGGTGGAATGAAGAAAATGGGAGAACCCCGAGAAAACCCACGCACACGGTGTTTGTCCACCACAAAGTTCACTTGGTGGGAGCAGGGTTTGAACCCGAGAACCCTAGCACCAGAGGTGAACGCTCTACCACTGAGCCACCGCGGCCCCTGGGGTGAATTTACTTCATGTTACAAAAATATATCCAAGATAAAGAACTCCGCACAATCCTTATGGAAATTGGATTTCGGTGGAATTGCTTGAAACCGTGATATGTTGTAGATATTGTGATCCTGAGAAAATGTCTTACTGGATACAACCACCAATTACTGACCATTTGGCTACTACAAGGCCACTTCTCTGAAGACAGCCGATGATACTGTTATTTAGTTGGGTTTTCGGTGAAAATGACTGAAACAGTGATATGTTGTAGATATTGTGATCGAGAGAAAGTCTGGATGGGCACAACCACAAATCATTAACCGTTTGGTCACTATAGGCCACGTTTTTGAAAACAGCTAAGTATAACTACGTTCTAGATTTTGGTGAATATAAGTGAAACTGTGGTATGTAGTAGATCTTCTCATAGCGAGAGAAAGTCTTAATGTGCACAACCATAAATTATTGACCGTTTGGCCACTACAGGTTCAGATTTTTTAAAACAGCCTGGTATAACCATATTTTTTAAAATTTCTGTGAAAATGAATGAAACTGTGATGCATTGTAAACGTCGTGATCCTGAGAAAAATTGTTAATTTGTGGCTACCAAGCACAGTTGGTAGAGAATTTGTTCGCATTGGGGAGGTTCGGTCCAGGCCGGTCATCCTGTGAGGGTTTTCCAGGGCTTTGCTTTGTCCCACAAGATGAACATCGAGTTATCTATGCATGAATGGTGTTGGCCTCCACTCTGCCCATCCCTTTTCCCGGTTGTGGGATAGGATAAGAAGATCTAAATCTTTTCAGATTTCATACAATTCCACGAAAAATCCCAGAATATCGTTACCTTCTGTTGTTTTAAAGAATATGACCCCGTAGTGGTCAAATGGCCAGTGATTTGTGGTTGTGTCTATTGAGACTTTTTCCCAGAATAACTATATCTACAACATATCACGGTTTCAAGAAATTCCACCTAAATCCAGAATACCGTTACCTTCTGCTGTTCTCAAAAAAGTGGCTCTGTAGTGGTCAAACGGTCAGTGATGGATGGTTATGAATATTGAGACTTTTTCTCAGAACCACAATATCATCAACATATTACAGTTTTAAACAAAAGAATACCGTTAACTTCTGCTGTTATCACAAGAGTAGCCTTGTAGTGATCAAACGGTCAGTGATCGGTGGTTGGGCCTATTGAGACTTTTCTCAGGATCACAATATCTACAGCATATCACGGTTTCAAGCAACTCCACCGAAATCCAGAATACTGTTACCCAGCTGTTTTAAAAAAAAGTGGTCCTGTAGTGGCCAAATGGTCAGTTAATTGCTGGTTGTACTCATTGAGACTTCTTTTCAGGATTACAATATCTACAAGATATCTATCACAGTTTCAAGCAATTCCACCGAAATCCAATTTCCATAAGACCTTTTCGTGCTGGACCTTTTTGTAAAAAATTTTCGATTTCATCAAATGTAATGTATGTTTTCTTTTAGAGCTCAAAATTATTTCTACTGCCTGTATTTAAGTCAATCAAGAGCAATAGGCTGAATTCATATATACTAGATCTTCAGTAAACGCCTTTGGCCTGCTGTATCATCTTTGTAGTTTTAGTTTTAGGATTAGGATTAGGAATTAGATTTCTTGGCATTCGGCATCGGACTGTGGAAGTGTCATGTTTGACTCCTTCATTGTTAAGTTCTATATGTAGCATATTTCTTTGGAGCCCACCTAATATAAATAATGTCAGAAGTGCTGCCGTCGTGTGTCGTGCTTGACCCTTCAATTATATTGTAAGTTCTATATGTGACATATTGTCTTGGAGTTCAGCGGCAACGCATGGAAGTATGTCATGCTTGACTCATCCATATTGAAACCAGATATGGTAGAGTGGAAGAATCGAGAAATATTTCTCGCTGTTTCTTATTGTGCTTCCTTTGATACTTGTCAACAGACATAGCTGAGCAAGTGCCAATGGCTTATTGCAGAAAGGGACTTAACTCACTTTTTTTTTTTTTTTTTGAGGTATCGGAGTTAGTGTTATTTTTGAAGTCCCCAATTACAGACACATCGTTTAGTGCAGAAAGGACGTCAGTCGCACGAGCCTATAACCAAGACAATACACAGTCAAAATTATTCTTTAGTGCAGAAAGGTACCTAAATGACTGACTCGGGGCCCTTTCTGCAATAAACTTGGCTACTCTGTAGGAACGGGCACTGGTGGTACAACTTCAATGTAAATTTAATCTCACCCCACTTGATAGCTCTCTAGATTAATTATATTGCCGATTATGTGCCTTTTAGTGTAAAGAACTGCATCTTTTCTCGGATAATTGTAATTGACAAAATAAAAACCATACATTCTATTGCATTTTACTTACATTAACACCCATTAGACACTTTCAAATCATGCACCATTTTCCACTCAGAGGTTACTCCTATCCTCCAATGCGACCGAAAGTTTAGTAATATTCGACATCCCATTAGACATTGCAGTCGTATTTATACATTGTACGAACTGATCACGCTAATCTGTAATGCATCTCGTGATGGTCAAAATACTGTTAAACTTATAGACACCAGTGTCATTATTGTTTTCGCAATGTGGTGACCTCATGTCTACAAAAAATGTGCCATCTGTGGAAACTACCATGTGTTTCCACAAGAGTATGAAGTATTTTCAGATTTCTAAATATCAATACTTTGAATACTGTGTGGAACTTAAGAGTACTGCCAAAATGTCAGAATTAATTAGAAGTTTGACGTCTCACACCTTCTGCCTGTCCAAAGGTGTAAGTATTGTACTTTCTTCGCCATGTACGTTCCCATCTGCTCGCATGCCGATCAAGCTTGCTAAATTGAAGGATATACGAATTGCCTTGTCGTATGTACCTGATGACCTCAAAGGATTTTATGAAGAGATTCTTCAGTGGTCCACTGCAGGCAACAATGAAACAGACTCAAATGTTGAATAACACATGAATGTATGAGCTCTGGATCAAAAAATAGTACATTTATTTTATTACGCTATTAATGTTATAAGGTTTTCCTCAGAATTATAAAAAAACGGCTCAGGTTCCTTTCTGCAATAAGCCATTAAAAACGTATGTTTTCTTTTAGACCTCAAAATTATTTCTATTACCTGTATTTAAGTCAATCAAGAGCAATGACATACTGAATTCATATGCAGTAGTTCTTCAGCTGCCGTCGTATGTCGTGCTTGACTAAGTTCTATATGTGACACGTTGTCTTGGAGTTCAGCAGAAAGTCATGATGCCGGAAGTATGTCATGCTTGACTCATCCATATTGAAACCAGATGTGGTAGACTGGAAGAATCGAGAAATATTTCTCGCTGTTTCTTACTGTGCTTGCTTTGATACTTGTCAACAGACATAGCTGAGCATGTGCCTACTACACCCCTTCTCACTGGAAAAGATTGCCAAAACGTACTTTCTAAGGGCTGAAATCTTAATAGTTTTAAAGACGCCTGTGATTGGGCATTGTGCAAGAATTGCTCGTTCGAGAGTGCATTCTAAATAAATAAATAAACATTCTGAATAAACATTATTAAATAAATAAATAAGATAATGGGATGCGCCTATTAATATAATGGATCGAAATCTAGCTTCCAGTTATACCTACTGGTGGAGAAGATATCGTAAGGAACCAAACCCAATAGTATGACTACAACCTGGCAGAGAGTCCAACCCATTTCTGGGGAACCCTGGAAACTAGGAGAGGCTACAATTCAGCTCTGCCTATTTTAATGAGGCACCATATATACTTCCGGAACCAAGGGTATGTGTTATTCATCCATTTCAAAGATTGGACAAGCCTTTCCTACCCCGGTAGTATGCCATTCCCTAGAACTCACATTCCTTATTGAAGATGAGAAAATGCTACTGCTAAGAAAGTTTTTTTTTTTCTGTAGGTACAAGGGCCCTACCTGTCAGCATACAGAAAAATTTACAGGCAGTCATTGTACAAGATTTTCCATACATATACACATCATTGTTTGGGAGTATAGAGTGTGTTGAAGCATTCCCAGTAGTTCCTATGATTCAGAGAAATATTCAACTTTTCATTCTTTCATCGAGCTCCATTAATATGGTACTATTTGCGATTAATGACCAATTGACACTAGTTGATATTAGTATCTTTATTTATTTCTTTAGTAGGAATTTTGTTACTAAAATTATGATATAATTAAAGGAAAAATTGGCAAATTGGCATCTTCTGATCTGAGTACAATCCTCTGTATAGTCAAGAGTGAGTGATTCATCATCAGAAGATGGAAGAGATGTGCACAATGTAAAAATACTTATTTTCTACAACTGAACAATTGTGGTACGAGTATTTGTTTTGTTGTGTTAAATTTATTTATATACATCTATTGTTCAAGGAAAAATGTTTCCCTTTGTTGCAAAAAATATATTTCTTAAGACACTAACAACAATCAGGTTGTACCAAGTAGCATGGTCCTTTCTCACTTTTCAACACAACCTGGCAAGGCGGCACAAGTATTAGTCCCATCGTTGCATAAAGTTTTGAAACCAATCTGCAAAAAATGCGAGGTCCAGAGAACAAATAACATTTTTTACAGCTGTCTGAACCTCCAAATCATTCAGAAAACGTTGACTCTGCAGCTGGAACTTTAGTTAAGGAAACAAGTGAAAGTTAGTCGGGGCCAACTTTCCCTTTCACTTTCGAAGTTTGGGCTGTGTTAGTGTGACGGAATGGTTACCTGCATTGTCATCCAGAAGAATGACACCAACAGAAAGAAGTCCAGGAAGTTTGCAACGAATGCGTTTTTTAATTTCTCCAGTATTCGGCAATAACGTGCAGCAATGATTGTTTCTCCTTTCTTCAAAAGCTCTGTGAGCACTATTCTCTTGAAATCCCAAAAGTTAGTCACAAGAACATTACCTACAGATGGTTGAACATTGAACTTTTCCCACACAGAGGACGTGGAATGTTTCCATTTCATCGACGTCCGCTTGAATTCTAGAGTGTAGTGATGAACGAATCTCTCATTCTGAGTCACAATACAGCAAAGAAAAATGTTCCGTTTATTGTGGTACCGGCTTAGAGAATCCTAGCAACAGGACATATGCGTGTTACGACGTTGTTTAGTGAGTTGTCGTGGGATCCAACGCTATGAAACCGTCGCGTATCCCAGTGTTACCTGGATGATTTTTTGTGCAATCCTGACGGATGTTCAAATTAGCCTCTGATGCACAAACCGTGATTCTTCGGTTGGACAACACCAGTGCATTCACTTGGTCAACCAATTGCGTCACTGACTAGAGACCGGCCAACGGGCCGATCTTCATCGAACACGCTTGTTTGTCTTTCAGCAAACAATCTGCACCATCTTCGCAACATTTACACTGACATTACGGAGTCTTCATAAACAACAATCAGAATTCTGTGGATGCTGATAAGAGTAAGGTCATTTGCCGTCTCATACCGGACCACAGAACGAATTTTTTCTTTATTTCACACGCAAACACACGTTGTTTCGCCATGATTCTTTACTTATGTCTAGGGCACGTTTCTCATTGCATGCTAATTACACGCCACACATGCGCGGTAGATCAACGAGTATTGTATTGTGTGCTAAATGTAGAGGAAAGATGAAAGAGTACATTGCTACTTTCATATCAACTATCAGACTCGTACTTCTTAAAAGAAAATCTTGAACGACGCACGGACCAACAATACATATTTTGTTGACTGTACGTTTTATTTTAAAGGCTTAAGCAATTATATCATATTTAGATTGAGCATTGCCAAATAACACATACATTAACTATTATTGCAAACATCACACAAATTATACAAATCAAGGTAATGATCAACCTAATTTTGCACCTAAGAATACAACATTAATATTAAACATATTCTAGGAGAAAATAATAAATCTTTATCTTATGTTCAGCAAATGTGTTCTGTAGCCTATTTCCTGAGAGAATTTCATTTTTAAAGAAATAAAAAGATGGATCGTAGAACTTTTTTCCTCCTCTGTAACCAGTGACGTGTAGGAATCAGATTTTAAGGAAACATCGGTTTGGCATCGGTGGTTCTCCACGGTAGCCGCTTAGGCAACTTGAGAAGTATCTGTAACTTTAAACGTAGAACCAGTGTCACGTCTGCACACACGTGAAAGAGTTTGGTTTGTATGACGTGATATTTTCTCAATTGATATTGAAACAGGAAGCGGTAATAGATTTATACCACTTCCGGTAAAGTAGACAGATTAGAGCGGAGATTGAACATATTCTTAGGACGATTAATTGATGGTAAAATGCCGCTTCTCATTATCTATTTCCATTTTAACTCTATTACCGCTTCTACTCATCAACGTTAGATATAGAAGTGGTTAATTATTGTCACTTCCGGTTTTAATAAGCATATTAGAGTAAATATATTCTTGAGACGTTTAATGAATTGAAGAAACCATATCTTGGTATCTGTTACCGTTCTCACGCTATAGCGATCAACGTTAAAGCGTGAAAGAGTTTGGTTTGTATGACGTGATATTTTCTCAATTGATATTGAAACAGGAAGCGGTAATAGATTTATACCACTTCCGGTAAAGTAGACAGATTAGAGCGGAGATTGAACATATTCTTAGGACGATTAATTGATGGTAAAATGCCGCTTCTTATTATCTATTTCCATTTTAACTCTATTACCGTTTCTACTCATCAACGTTAGATATAGAAGTGGTTAATTACTGTCACTTCCGGTTTTAATAAGCAGATTAGAGTAAATATATTCTTGAGACGTTTAATGAATTGAAGAAACTATATCTTGGTATCTGTTACCGTTCTCACTCTATAGCGATCAACGTTAAAGCGTGAAAGAGTTTGGTTTGTATGACGTGATATTTTCTCAATTGATATTGAAACAGGAAGCGGTAATAGATTTATACCACTTCCGGTAAAGTAGACAGATTAGAGCGGAGATTGAACATATTCTTAGGACGATTAATTGATGGTAAAATGACGCTTCTTACTATCTATTTCCATTTTAACTCTATTACCGCTTCTATTCATCAATGTTAGATATAGAAGTGGTTAATTACTGTCACTTCTAGTTTTAATAAAACAGATTAGAGTAAATATATTCTTGAGACGTTTAATGAATTGAAGAAACCATATCTTGGTATCTGTTACCGTTCTCACTCTATAGCGATCAACGTTAAAACCAGAAGTGGTTGATTTCTATCAGTTTCGGTTTGAATATAAAGAGTTAAGAAGGAATATGATAGGCCTATCTACTCTTAGGACGCTAAAATCCATTTCAAAAAAAGCGCTTCTCGTTATCTCGTATCGTTTTTGCTCTCTGAAGATCAATATTAAAACCGGAAGTTGTTGTGGACTTAGAACACTTCTGATTTTAGTACAGAGTTAAAGACAGTTATTAAAAAAAAATATTCTTGAAACGCTTAAGAAGCCTAATCACTACGAAATTAAAATATCGGTAATTTTACAGTAATTATGTGATATCTTCAAATAGATAAAAAAAATAATCGAAATGTGGAACAAGAGCGTCCTAAGCAATAGTATTTTGCGTGAGGTACCGTTATCACGAGTCACCTAGTAGCCTCCAGTGTGCCGAAATTGAAAGCAGATAAGTGAGTCGTGACAACGGTATCTCATGTAAAATAATATTGTCTAGGGCGGTTTTGTTCCACATTTCGATTATCTTTTATCTATTTAAAGATATCACATAATTACTGTAAAATTACTGGTATTTTAATTTCGGTGTGACGAGATCTTTTAATCGATTGTAGTAAACCACTTCTCACTATCTATTACCAATCTTACTATACAGTAATCAACTTAAAAACCGTAAATGGTTGATTTCCACTATTTCCGGGGGAGGAATCGCTTCCTAACTGTTGGTACTCTTCATCCTGGACCAAAGTGATGATGTTCCATGAGGTAGTTCATGAGATTTTTTGTCTCTCAAACAGACGGACAGAGTTTTTTTTTTTTTTTTTTTTTTTTTTTTGAGAACAAAACTTCTTTTAAAAACCTAAGGAGTTTCATGTTCCACCTAATGAGTGATCTGGAGGTTTAATTTCTTCTTGAACCACAGAATTGCGGGTATCTTGGAGACTTTTTTTTTTAAAAAACGAATTGTTTGTTGGGATTATCGTAAATGGTCCGTGATCCAATGATAAAACCAAAGTTGATGAAAGTGTAAAGTGGGAGGAAACAGAAGAACGTTGAGAAAACGGAGATGATATCCATTTCGCTACAAAAGAAAGAAAAACCTATCTCAGAACTAACGAAAACATATCGCCCCCAGGAAGCAGAAAGGTCCTAAGCACCAAACTGCAAATTTCTCAGAAGAGCATAAAAACGAATGAAATACGGCACTAATTAATTCCGATTGTTTCATTCTTTATAAAATTCAGTTTTCATATTGTCTCCTGCCACTTGTCTTCTTTCTGCCAACATTAAACATGAAATGGGAAGTCAGGATATGCACTTAGTTGGGAATTGAGGAGAATGGCGCTTAGCACCTTTCTGCTTTCCGGGGGCGATATATGAGATATGAGTTTAATACCCTCTCAATATTTTAAGTGCTTCTATATTTCTTTCTAGCCGTCACTGGAACCTCGAGCTTACATCTTGTGAATTAAAGACCAGTGTAATGTAATACTTCAGCTTAGTGGATTATATTGGTCAGCTATAAAATTTTATGACTCACATAACTTCAATAGCAATATATAAATTATGCATGTTTTATCATGTCTCTTATGTGTTTGAATATACAAGAGAAAAAGATGAAGCAAAGATCATTATTGTTCATAAAAATAATGATACTCTACTGGTCTAATATTAGACACAATTAAAATATTAATATCATTCATCATTAAACATAGTGGTAGTTGTAGTAAATTTATGCTATGTATGAAGAGATTTGCACATACATACAGCATACAAAGTAAATCAAACAAAATTTTATGCAGAATCGTATCTCCTATTTAAAATGAAATGAAATCTTTAAGTTTTACGTCCTACGGCTATGCCGACTAGGCTAAAGGAGACAGTGGTGGTGAGAAATGAATGAAATGGTTTAAATGAAGAAAGTGGGAGGAAAGAGGAGAACCTTGAGAAAATCCACGCACACGGTGTTTGTACACCACAAAGCTCACTTAGTGCGAGCTGGGATCGAACCAGGACCCATGTACCAGAGGTGAGTGCTCTACCACTGAGCCACCACAGCCCTCTATCTCCTAATTAATCAAATAAGTACTGACAGTGTCATCCTCGACTACAGTGAAAGCAAAAGCACAAATTTCCTGAGTTTATGAGTCATCTCAACTTATTACTTAACTAACTACTTTCCTATCAAACATGTCAACTGAACTGGAAATGAGTGGCGTATATTGGTTTGATGGTTTGGGCTACTATTAATCTTGATAATATATTATTACTATTATTATTAGTAGTAGTAGGGGGGCCGTAATAATAATGATAATACATAAAATATGCGTAACAATAGTAGTTGGATGTTTTAGAAGTTAGTTTTCAGATCAATTTTTTAGTTCAAAGCTACGATTATTTACTGATACTAAGGGTAGTAGTGAGACGGGTGATAACGATGGAATGATTAAAGTCAAAGGAAACTTGAGAAAATCCATGCATACGGTGTTTGTCCACCACAAAGTTCACTTGGCGGGAGCTGCGATCGAGGCAGAAACCCTATGCGCCATATGTGAGCGCTCCACCACGAAGCCACTGCGGCCCCGCACAAACCATTAAGTTTATTGCATCATCGTATCTCTGTGCAGTTAACTTTTTGTGGCTTGTAACGGTAAAATATCAGTTTTAACCGACCCGACTTCCCTCTAGATCCGCCTCTCTTGCTAACGTCGTATCACGCAATATTTTCCCCTTCCTGAAACATTAAACAGAAATATAAAATTAATGGGTAATGATCTAATTCTTATATCAAGACGAGGTTTCCGAAGGATCGTGATATATGAACACTTCTATACGTGCAACAATTAATTGTATTGATACCGGTAGATACTGAATTCCACTCAACGGCGGCGATTTTCCAAAATTTATGTGAGTGCAAATCAATGGCGGGGCGTGTTATATGTTTTCAGGGAAGTCTCAATATTTTTTGATTGTTTTCCTTTTGGTTAAAATATTTTATGAACACGATCATAGAGAGATGTACGTGATAAAGTAAAATATATCGTTACTATAGACCCAAGATAGGTTGGGGTTGTCCTAGTTCAGTCGGTAACACGGCGGACTTAAATCCAAGAGAAACGGGTTCAAACCCGGATTCAAGGTTAAGGATAAGTTACTGTAATGAATATTCTCAACATATGTAATCGTAACATTAAGTGTAAGCCTATACTTTAAACAACTTACATGATGCGCAATGATTGCAAGAGTCAATGATATTATCAACACGTTACTAAAAGAAAATACCACATTCATACAAATTAAAACGAAAAAAGTCCTCATAGAAGCAAATAATTTTAATAGTAGCCTATTGCAGAAAGAAATTGCAAGGATTTTGTGAGTAACTTGTGTATTGCTTGGTTGCCTATGCACAAACACATTACAACAAACAACTACGTTTTAAAGGTTAAAAATTTTAACTTCCATCTTAATGTTTTAATTGCTTATTATTTTTTCATAATGACAATGAGAAATATTTATTTTATTTTGTTTCTATCAGACTAAAAATCTTGTAGTTGCGACGCACCCATAATATTATTTGTGTGGGTGCTGGAGCCCCGCAGCACCCACGTAGTTGGAGCGCATGATTCCACTGAATTCAAATAGCTTCCATTTTCCTGATGATTTTGATGTAAATTTAGTTAGAGTCTACATGCATTCTTTGTTCTAGTCGTCCCCCTCACGTTTTTCGTACCAGAGACGCCCATGCAGTTTGCTGAGTATGTCTTTTTTTTTTAATCTGAACTTCTTCACTCAATGTTAAGAAAGAAAAGAAATCGCTTATCTATTTTAATTTAGTAATACTCTGGCCACTGAAACAAAGATACGATTCTTCTAAAACCATGTCTTCTTAAAATTTCAGTTACTTACATTTACTTTACTTTTCCGTTAAAACGATCCCACCGTTTAAAACTGCATAAATAACGAATTTTGCTATTTTTCTTTTGAGGCCTTCGTGCTTTACTGAAGAGCTACTACGGTACTATTTGTTTAGGTCTAATTGTCTCAGCCATTTGTGTGACTAGATTATTTTACTAGGAGAAGATATTGCTCCTCAATTCTGAGAATTGAGATGATCCTTACCTGTAGTCCATTGATATTCTAGGGGAAGCCAACAATGTTCTAAGGGAATTGGCCCTACTCTATCTAAGCCTAGGGTCTCGGAGTGATATGTGGACACCATGGATGCCAAGTAAGCTAAGTTCAAAAAATGGAAAAATGGACTAATGCTATCATTCAATTTTACACATGGTAACTTTTTCAACTCCTTGCACTGAAATGACGAGTCTAGCTCGTCATGATCTCCCGGTGCCATATCGCACAACGACGAGCTACACTCGTCATAAAATTTAAACTATTGTAGCATCACGTAGGATTACTATATTGATGTTTTGAAAGTTATATAATGATAAACCATCTATAATATACTTGTATAACTTCAATTATCAGAATTCAGAAAATAAATCGTAGTAGAAGGAGTTAAAAAAATTGTAAACAATAAATTATTAGATCATAAATTACATGATTATGGTCTTGGTTACAAATATTACAGAAATATGGATTTTTGTTTAGGTGATGGATTACACATTTTCATTCTTTAAAATTTCAATTTTGGACTTAGGTCATTTGGTATTCACGTGGTCCATACCTACATCATATTTTCCTTATATTATAGACTTTAATGCAATGCATGCTCCTGTATGAATCTGTCGATATTAATGATTTTCAACCTCCGCTCCCAGATCTTTTGAACTTAACGTTTTAGCATTCTTTATTGAATTCTTTAAAATTCTTTTCCTATCATGAAATAGTCATAGACATTACTTGCGGTTTTCCAATTGTTGTACCTACACATGAATTTGCGTGCCTGTATATTGAATTAGAATTGCCGGATTTCTAAATACAATTAGTTGAGAATGCTCCAAGAACATTGCCAGAACAAACTTAAAAAGAATGAAGAGATGGAGCGGGAAGGATAACTGTCATTGTTCCTACATGTAAAAGTAAGTCTTTTTATCCGCACCTTATTCTGTTTCTCGCAAATATCATATCTCTATGACTTACAGTTCCCGAGACATGGCTCCTTAAATCTTTGGCAATCGGCCATTTTTCGGCCAATACCTCGGGAATGGTAAGAGTGACGCGAAAAAGTTAATGACTTTCTCAGAGTTTTTGATGCTCTATCGAACTCACGGTTCAAAATTGAAAAAAATTGGAAATAACAGACAGACGGACAGACAGACAGACACACCGACAGAGAATTCAGTAATGAACTTCTCAAGTTTGTTGAACATAGGCCTATATACACTTTAGATCTTACTGAAAATGATCGAAATCATTTAATTTAAGGAAAGCAACCTACTACAGTACCGTTTACTCTGTAGTCTGCATAATAAGATTAACATAAATGGTAAAAAGCTCAATTTGATCTCGATCTAAGAGTTTCTCCCATGTAGACTCACTTGTAAGCTCTCCACTCTCATTTGATCTGTTGAAACCTTTTCACGCGCTTGCTTCTTAGTCGCCGGGATGCAGCGAAACCGGGTCCATGTGAACTGGTCGATATATATTCAAAAATTTCATCTTGTCGAAGGTCTATAACACGGGTGAACAACCCCACTAATAGAAGATAACTCTTATAACACATAGAGTAGGTCGGTGAGCGTCTAGTAAAATCACAAGACAGAATGACAAAATTACAATGTAACTAATCACAGAGAGGTTTTTATTATAAATATATTCATGTACAAGTTAGCTGACCACAAATCATATTTACAGAATGACTCATTTCTAGATATCATACCAAATAATAATAAAAAAATCTAGCATCAACAGTATTTACTTGAATACAGATGTTGAGAGAAACAAATTTACTTTTCATTAGTCGTTGCATTGTAATATACTTCAAGTAAATAAGTACTTTATATAGGGTGTTTCAAAACAACACCGATAACGTTTGGGAGGTGATTCCTGACACCAAGATAAGGCAAAAAGTATAGAGCAACCTGGGTGCACAAATGCTTCCTTTCGGAGTTATAGCCGGCCGAAAACATGAAAAAATGAACCTTAAACATCCATAGCTCCAAAACTATGGGACCTACCGTAGTGGGTGAAGACTTCACTTAGGAACTAGTATGTGCCCTGACTAAATATCCAAGTTTCAGAATCCTGTGGTACTTCTAAAACAATTTTTATAGGGGTACTTGGTGAGTACTTCAGATTATATGACCGTAGCCAAACTGCCTATTTAAAAATTGTTACAAAAGTACCTTAAATTTGTTTCGTTGCTGTGTGAGATAATATGGGAACGGTTGACTGATATACAGTGGCGTATTTAGGGGTAGGTATCGGGCTAAAACCCCTCCCGAAATAAATTTGTGATCAATTTTTCGCATTACACGTACAACATAAATGTTTCTTCCCTCCCATTCCTCCCGAAAGCCTCTCCCGAAACAAGCTATACTACTGATGTATATAATATAATCTTCTCTCTCTCTCTCTCTCTTTCGTGTATATATATATATACAGCGTGATTCAAAATGATGTGAACGATAAGGAAACGTTCTATAAGTGATAATACTCTATCAACAATGAAATCTCTATGGAAATACTTTCAACATTATCCTCAAGTTTTGTTTGGAACGAGCGTAGTAGTTTAAAATTTATCCGCTAGGCGGCAGAGTGATTAGTTCCAAGATGGCTGCCTGTGGTGCAGAGAGAGCATTTTGCGTTTTACAGTTTTACGTTTGCCGGTCTGTTTTTAGTGTTCAACGCGAGTTCCGCACAAAATTTCATAAATATCCACCATTAAAGAACTCCATACGTAAGTGGTATTTATTTATTTATTTATTTATTTAACAATCACCAGATACAGCTCAGAGGCCATTTTACACTGGATATACAACAATGGATATACAACAATAACAATGGAAAGGATTGGGGAAGGTATCGGCCAGGGCCTGTTTATTAGGTACCATCCCGGCATTTGCCTGGTAGGACTGGGGGAAACCCTGGAAAACCTCAGTCAGGATGGTCGGCAACGGGATTCGAGCCCGCGACCTCCCGAATGCGAAGCCAACGCTCTACCACTTGAGCTACTTCGCTCGGTATGACAAATTCAACAGAACGGGATGCATTTGTAAACAAAAATCGCCCGGTAGGCCGTCCACTTCTGAGGCAGATGTCGAAAGGGTTCGAACCAGTTTTTTTCAACGCAGCCCACAAAAGTCAACAAAGAGAGTTAGCAAAGAGCTTCAAATTATTCAAACAACTGTTTGGCGTGTAGTGCGTAAACATTTAAAGATGTATCCGTATCGAGTGCAGTTGTTAACACCGAATGATCACACGTGTCGCAAGACTTTTTGTGAGTCATTTCAAGAGTTGTGCAGTGTTGATGATGATTTTTTGGGCAAACTTAGTTTCAGTGATGAGGCTACGTTCCATGTGACGGGAAGAGTGAATAAATAAAATGTTCGCATTTGGGGAACTGAGAAGCCTCACCAAATCTTTGAAATTGTGCGTGATTCGCCGAAGACGAATGTGTTTTATGCAATTTCATCTTCAAAAGTTTATGGTCCGTACTTCTTTGACGAAGGAACTGTGACTGGACAAACATTTCTACAAATGCTTACTACGTGGCTCGAACATGACAGTGCTCGACATGCCACAGCTCGAACATGACAGTGCAAACTTCATCTATCAATTGGATGGAGCTCCTTGTCACTTTCATCACAATGCCAGAAACTTCCTCAACAACAGACTGCCACACTGCTGGATTTGGCGGTCAGGTAAAAATGATCATCAGCTTCTACGTTGGCCACCAAGATCATCGGCCCCCTGCGATTTTTTCTGTGGGGACATCTAAAAGACATTGTCTACAAACCCCCTCTACCCTAAGATGTGAATGAACTGTAAGAGCGCATTACTGCTGCAGTGCAAACTGTTGATGCAAACATGTCGAAACGGGTATGGGCGGAATTGGAATACCAAATAGACGTATGCAGGGTAACACATGGGGCACACATAGAACATTTGTGATGTACTATTTTCATTTTTTTATCACAAAAACTTGGAGGAATTCGTAAAGAAGTGGTTGAAACAAAATATAAACACAGTTAATAAACATTAATTAATAATATACGATGGAAAATAAACTTTTTTCAGTACTTGAAATGACTAATTAAGCGTAATTTACTGGATATGAAAAAAAAAAACGTAAGGAAGTAATAGGACTTTAAATATTTTGTTTCAATTACTTCTTTACGAATTCCTCAACGTTGAGGGGAAAAGTGGGAATTTGAGACAGCGTTAACAACTTCTACAGCGCAAAATTCTCAGCTTTTGCAAAATTCCGAATATCTCAGTAAGTACTTGACTTATCAACTTCAAATAAACGTGAGAACGCTTCTTATGACATACCAACTTGTCCTATAAATGTTAAACCGTAATGTACTTATGACCTTTTTCGAGTTATTGCACCATATCCAAACTCGTACTTTTGTCTTCTCTGTTATGTCAACACCGTTTAACGGACCCATCTAAACTTGGTGTCAATGTCAACCGTTCTGACCAATATTTATATAATTGTGCAAAACTAGTGTGTACTTCACTCCCTGTGTGTGCAAAAGGCGTTTAAATGTGACACATATTTAACGTTATTTCTCGAGAAGTTTGCAACACTGACCTCCGGGTGGCATATCTTTCGTCTTCCTTTTTAGTGTTGAATTCAATTATGAAATACAATTTAGGTCGTTCCATTTAAAAAATCATAACTTTATATTGGGTAGGCGACACTGTTCATCCGGTGATGTCAAATAATACGTCTGCCAATGTGCCCCTCTGTATAGTTGCTTCGTGTAAAGTTTCGCTTCTCTCTCTCTTTTAGTTTCTCCGTCATCAAGGTTTGACATTATAAATGACGCACCCGGTATATAATATATATATATTAAAAATGCCGAAATTTTGTACCATATTGTGTGAAATATTGAAGGGAAAGTTCTAGATATTCTGCTATACCAGTAGGTAAACAACCAGTGTTGCCAACGCAACATAAAGTTGTATTTTCTCAAATTGCACTATGTAAGGTATTACCTATTTCCAATTTAGATATTTAATAAAACCACAATACCACATACATTATTCAGTGTACAAGGGACAATATAGTATCACTAATATCAACATTTTGGAGGTCTGTAATAACTCAAATGGCATAGACGGTGCAATGCGCATAATTTGTATCTTAGCGTCAAATACTATGATCATGGTATAATGTATTTCGAATGAAAGAAGGAACAAATTTACAAGAAATGGAAAATTTAACTTCTAAACACTTTACTTGGAAAACGTGCTGACGTATCACGTCTTATCATGTAGATGCTTCCAAAAGTATTAAATGATCATAATGTCATTTACAATTGTTATTTCAAACCGTTTCTGAGATACCAAACACATGGATAGTGATTGTTATACTGCTTAAAATAACGCATTTGCGTTAAACTTTTATAATGATTGTTGCTTTCATTTGCTTCTATAACATTACAACAATAGTTTTTGGTGGTTTTAATTACAACAGGTGGCAGTTCCATTATTTTAAGCAGTGTTGCCAACTTAAATAAATTGCTAGATATTATTCTAAATATAGTTCAAATAACGAAGCTAAAAGGAAAAAAATTTTAAAATTACTCCTAATTTGTTTTATAGTGCAAGAATGTTTTCAAAAGACATTTTTCATAGTCTTTATGATGTTAATGTCGAAGTTTCGGTTCCAGCAATACATGTAAATGCAAATTGTAATTGAAATTAAATGTAACTGATAACTTTTCCATAACACTAGTTGTTCCCCTAAGCCTTAGGCATGATGTACAGAAAACCGTGCTTAATTAAACGTTCTAATTACACCCTAGTTACATTTCACTCGTTTTAGTTGATCACCGAACACCTCAAACTCGATTCATATCATATAGCTATATGCAATTATTCAAGGACTTGCATTTAGTAATACACATTGTGTTGTTTTTTGGTTTGGTTTGTTTTAGTTTAGCGTTCCACGGTTATGCTAGGGCGGCTAAAGGAGACGTGGAGCTACTGATTATAGTAGAATCCGAACCACTTCGGTCGTTCAACTGTACCCCAACCGCAAATCTAATTCGAGACCACGTGAACCGAAGTCAAGCGTGCTAGCCGCTAGACCAAATAGAGGTCCTCACATTGTGTTGATTTAAATCATTGAGTCAGTGTTGTCCGATTCGAAGATCAGAAAATAGCGTGTCTGTGCTCCAAGGTAAGGTAGGATAAAAGTGGATCCAAAATTTAACGAAAGCCGTACAGGGAAATATATATTCAATGTAAATATATATATATATATATATATATATATATATATATATATATATATATATATATATATATATATATGTATATATATATTCAAGTAATTTTCAATCAATATAAAATTTCAACGTAATGAACGCACGATTAGTTTTCTCGAATAAAGATCACATGCACCGTTGAGAGCTCAAGACTAAGCTTAATCTATGTTACGGAACTGGATATATCCTTATGTAGTACATTACGACTTTATGAATTTCTATAAGAAACAGAACGTGCTTATAGTGAGACGCGAACTATACGAAACATTGGACTTCGAACCTAACTTGTTTGGTGATCCAATCCGAGACCATAGACAGCAAAGATGAGTACCGTAACTCCCACCATAAGATGAAGGAGGTTTCTGTTTTAGAGTGTCAATTAAACATTGAAACGGTAATAAAGCAGTTGACCAATTTGAAACAAAATATATTGTAGTAATAATTTACCCTATTTGTTAAGATAATGAACGTTATACCCTGTTTTTAAAATGACAGGGCAGAGTGTATTGGATAATAAATGAGAAATTGTAAAATTTCAATTTCGGTACGATTAAATACATTCGTGTTGCTATGTGTTGCGGTATCCGTTAAGAGCAGGGGGTAAAAGTGAGGGGGAATGGGGGACGTCGTCCCCTCACTTTCAGATAATATCTATGTCGTCCTCCCGTTTTCTAACATTGTAAGAGAATTAAACAATGAAAAAAGGTAGGCAAGGGGGACACAGTGACTTTATGCGACCCCCTACATTTGAGTACCACTTTTACCCGTGGTTAGGAGGTATTGAACAATTCTAATTCAAAGGAAGAAAATAAACTACAGTATAATACTGGAGGTAATTTAATAGAGTTTAATTGTATAGGCAGTACCGAGGTAATATGAGACAAAGTCTATTTCTGAAAGTGGAATATGGGTTATTATTAGGGTTTTGTCCCAGGTATGTTATACCCACTGATGATTGAACCTGGAACACACGCATAGACAGCATTATCGCTAGCAAATTAGCTACGAAGAGGTACATCATACCATAATTCTAAGTACACCATACGTAATTCTAAGTCAAACATCATACGTAATTCTAAGTCAGGAATGAAGCAAAAGAAGTAAGAAGCGGAAACAAGAGACTGTACAATAATAATACTTTCACAATTTTAATTTCACATTATTTATTTCGAGACTTTCGAGACGAGACCGAGACTTGGCTTTCGAGACCGAGATCAAGACAAGCATCTGTTGACCGAGACGAGACCGAGGCGGCGATTTTCGACACGAGACGAGATCGAGACCGAGACCGCTATTATCAACCAAGATCGAGACCGAGAGTGTACAAATTCTCGTCTCGGCTCGTCTCGATATCATCTCTAATTCCGATGCTAGTACAGCCATGTCTTTTCCAAACAAATACCACTGTGTTTGTTTATGTTGTTCGCTCCCGATATTTCAAACGGTTCTACGTACGAGAATTACAACTCAGCTTCCATCTCGGATATTTGCCTCCGGCACGAAGAGTATGTCCATTTCAGGTGTACATACCCTTACGCCGCCACTGTTCCTCATCTAATCTTCAGGTCAAATAATGCACTATTTACTTTGACCCGACCTTTCTCCGACAATTCGCTCTCTCGTTCTCGCTCGTTTGTAGGATTAGTCAATCGTAGTTTCGGCGGGCTCTAGCACAAAATTCGCGATATTTTCCTTGATGAGCTTGTAACTGGTAGAGTGCTAAGGTAATAGAAACTAATTATCTATTCTACGAGTCCGAAACAAAAAATTCGTACATGTTGTTACTTTCTCAAAAGTGCGGTACGAACATGAGCACAAGTCTTCAAACAAACTGTCCGTACAAAATATGGACGTCTGGCAACCCTACATAGAGTAAACCTGTCAAAATAGCTATCGAAGGACGCAAATTGCAAACTTCACTCCCGGTCCTTTTATTTCAATTAGCAAAAGAACTGCCATTCACCGAAAAAAGTGTAAGAATGAGTGAAAATAATAAAACCTTTGGAGGTCCGAAGTTATAGGGTTATTCAAAAAGCGCGCCAATTTTTTTACTTCAAATTACTAACTTTATTTTTTTCAAAACACACTGACAAAATTCATAAACATACTCATCACACATTTCGATTTCAAGTATGGTGAATGACGTATGCCCTCCTCTACTGCGCTGGCATGCAATAAATCTCTTCGTGAATTCGCTATGACTGCCTGACTAACAGCCAGACTGTCACGAACCACCGCAATGTTTTGCGCAGAACGACCACTACGACGACGCCCAGGACTTTTAATATTCACTGTAGAACCCGTTTCAATGAACTTTTTCATAAGTCTATGAACTGTTGATTCATTCGGCGCCTCATTTCGTCCTAGAACCGCAAGGAGTCATCTGACAGTTGCTGCATAACTTTCTCCGTTCTGACAAAATGTTTTCACAATTAGCACACGTTGCGCTATAGTAAAGTGCTCTGACAAAATGTTTTCACAATTAGCACACGTTGCGCTATAGTAAAGTGCTCTGACAAAACGTTTTCACAATTAGCACACGTTGCGCTATAGTAAAGTGCTCTGACAAAATGTTTTCACAATTAGCACACGTTGCGCTATAGTAAAGTGCTCTGACAAAATGTTTTCACAATTAGCACACGTTGCGCTATGGTAAAGTGCTCTGACAAAATGTTTTCACAATTAGCACACGTTGCGCTATAGTAAACTGCTCCATGGCAAACATAGACTGAAGAAATGCGAAGAATTCAGACTAAGGCGACAATCAGAATGTTTGTGGGTAGAACAAGAATACAAAACAATGTCGGCAACCGAAAAACAAAAATTTGCCGGACGATCCAAAACCGGTGCGCTTTTGAATAACCCTATACTTCAGAGTATATTTTTTTTCTTAAGTGAAAATATGGCGTAAGTAAGAAGTATAAAAAGGCTCAAAGTAAAACTTCGGATAAGCCAATAAAAACATTTCATACTAAGGAAGTCTGCACCAAGAAATACCTGGTTATAGCAAAAAGAATGTCTTCATCAGGGACCACCAAATTTGGGCACTTCCTTGGTTAGAATGTTGTAAGTTGAAATAAGCGAGGCCTTAGACACGTTCAAGGTAATCGATTGATTCTAATTGTTCTCAACATTTGGAAGGATTTCTTAAAAATAATTTAAAATGCTAAAATAAAGCGTATCTGAATTTTTACTAGCTTCTTTTACATTATTACTTTTTTTTATAATAGAAAAACGTTTTTATTCAACTACATTGTCCACTTATAAGTTTTAATATAATACATTTTTAGACGATCATGTTTAAAAAGATAAACTTATTAAGCAAATTTGATTGTAAAATTAAACAGAAAGTATAACAATTCCAAAAATAACTAAGTCTCACAGTCAGTAAATAGGTTATTATCTTAAACTGCATCTTTATAAAAATTAATTTAACACTTCAAGCGCCAAGCCTCATAATCAAATGCTTTATTCTGGGACTACCAGCATTTACTTGCGTAATAGAATTATACGTGAAGTTTGTATAACACGTATGCACATGACCCCAGTTATAATCCAAGTGTGCATAAAATATATGCACATAGCTCTTAAGGTGTGAAGAATTAAACCTTGCCTCAATAACGGGAGATATATTTTTGTACTTTACTTTTAAAAGAATCGTCATGGAAAGAGCATTAGACGTGAAAGTATTGATTGATCGGGTTGGAGTTTAACTTCTCGCAAGGCTATTTATTGATCGGGTTGGAGTTTCAGCGCAAAGGCTCTATGAGATAGGACCTACTACAAATTGTAATGAAGCAAATAAAGCATAAAATAATAAATAAACAACTGTTTATTTGGAATCCGAACTACTACTAAGGTTTTTAAATGCTTATGTTTCCATGAGATCTTGTTGAAAGTATAGGTAAAATCGTGACATCGCCTTCGCGTACGCAACTGGTATGACCGATTTTACATTTGAGAAAATATTTTGCCACTTATATATATATAAAACAAAACTATTGGGAATCAAACATTTCTTTGTCAGCTCAATTTTTTAATTATAAACAATTTCTTTCCATAATGAAACATGAAATTCAAAATTGTTGCTCTTATGGAAACACGTACACCAACAAAAAAAGTTAAATGTGGATTGATGAGCGTAAAAGTGCTTTGGTTCATCTTTCATAACGAAACAAACCACCTAATAAACAGCACTCTCTCAACGGGCTATAATATACCGCTGGTGTTCGCGTTTGAGGTCACTCAGAAAATATTAATTTGACGCGTTTGAGACTAGCGTTCAGTGATTTAGTTTGTTTCCGTGAATTCATCCAGTTGAATGCCATGCATTACAACATGTATGAAATATCGCATTTGACCATTTGACATGTATTGATATATTGTGGAATGTCGTACATACCGTAGATTTTAGCTTCATAAACAATTTGTGACTGTGTGTGTGTCTAGAAAATAATAACCCTCTCTATAATACAAAAACATTTCAGTCTGTGAGTAATGTTAATATGAATTCTCAAAACTTTTAAGGGAACAGGCTGCATAGATATCTAGGCGAAATATATATAGTCCTTATTATAAACACAAGATGCTTTAGGGTCTTCACTACAGCGAAATTAAACTACCACTAATTTTAGAGTTTTTCTGTAATATCTTCAAAACAAATAAAAATATTCGAAAAGCAGAAATGTAGTGAACTAGACAATGCGATTTTGCATGTGATACCGTTATCACAACTCATCTATCTGCTTTCGGATAGATAGATTTAGCATTTTTTTTTGTGGGTTCTGTAAATAGCGGCATACCAAAAGCAGATAGGTGAATTGTGGGAAATGTACCACTTCCAAAATTGTATTGTCTAGTTCACTACATTTCTACTTTTCGAATATTTTTATTTGTTTTGAAGATACTAGAGAAAAACTCTAAAATTAACGGTAGTTTAATTTTGCTGTAGTGAAGACCCTTCAGACTTTCAGTCACCCTAATTCTATTAGTTCAGAATTTCGGTAAAAGTTATTAGCTTTGCTATAATATATAAATACATGTACAAAAATATATATTTATGTACAAAAATCACCCTTGTCCTGTAAGGATGTGAGATTGAGTGTTTGACCCGGTAGATGACATGCTGCGTACACCACTGCATACAGTTTCTCTGTGTCTAATAAAGTTTCAGAAATGTATTCTAGAGGGCTAAAATAAAATCATCCATAAAAAATTGTATGAGAGAATATAATTTTTTAAATAATATTTCCATCTACTTAACATAATTTACTTAATAAGTTCTTTTAAGTTTAATACAAGAGGAGCATAAAGTTGATTACAAGCCTTTAAGTGAATTACTTTTTGTATCTCGTGGATTCGGGCAATTTTAGGTACAAGGTACCAACGGCGCCGAGTTTCCAAAATTTATGTGGGTGCATATCAATGGCCGGAGTGTTATATGTTTTCAGGGAAATCTCGACATTTTTTGATTGATTTCCTTTTACTTAAAATCTTTTATAAATACTGTTATAAAGGGCTGTGTTCGATTCTATTCACAATATAGTTACACTTTTTTTTATTGTGGGAACTGCCTTTGACTAGGTCAGAGACAGGGGGGAATGTGTTGTTTGGTTACTTTTTCACAAACACATTTGAAACTAACAATTGTAAAGATAACTTCTTAAATATTATCGTTACTTTTCCCAGTTCGCTAATATAATGCCTATAGGATATCACGTACAATGGAATCATACAAAATAATCAATCACTTACTACATTGAAATAATACACAGTGATTTCAGACAGCTTCGGCTTTCATTATTTATATTTTTTCTTAGTGTCACAATCAATCAACAGCTACTGGTTGTCATAGCAACTCGAAAAATGACGAATCTAGTATTACAATAACAACGGTATACATATATATCTTTCTCTTCTTCGTCATCACAGTTTATGCATTTTTAAATAACACTTTTGCCCACAATAGTTAAAATTATAAAAATGGAAGTATAATGGAAGTATTACAAAATATACAATATCGTACAAATATACAATATCGTTGTATATATGGCTCCTGAACAAGACTTCTTAAATTGTCCACAATTAAAGAAAGTATCCTGGACCGACATTTCAAATATACAATAGTTATCTTACTTTTCGAATAGCCCTCATATATGTACATGCCGTTATATAAATTATAATATATATATATATATATATATATATATATATATATATATATATATATATATATATATATACATATAAATTTCATTTCATCTCAATATTATTTTTTTATATTCATTCCATAACTCAGCTTATTTTAATTCTATCAAAATATAGATAGGGAGGACATATTCAAGATGTGATCAGTTTGTTAATTATTCAGATCCTACAACAGTTTCTTTAATTCGACAACATTGAAGCTTGTTGGCAAAATGATTATTATAAGTTAGAAATACATCATGATCTAATTCTTCCATTTGTGGCATAATTAGCAGAAAGTCTGATAAATACACAATATCGTTATAAGTAAATATGTGATTGCTTATAACAAAGAAGAAGAGCGAATTACAAAGAAGTCGTAACAATATTCAAAGTGAAACAAAACAATAACTAATTGAATATGTTTTGTCGGACGCCATAACTTTAGCTTAGGTTACATTACCAAAAGCTTCAATTAGGTTGCATTGAATGGCACAATCTTGAGTACAGTCATGTATGTTATTTATTTCGTCAATTCTCTGGTTTCTATTTTGAAAATTTCTCCAACCCATGTAGTTACTTTGGAATCTGGGAGTACGTAGATAATTATTTCCATTATTTCTAAAAATTGTAGAATTACCATTTCTGTTCCTTCTAAAATTAGATTCGGTCATATTTCCATTACAATTAGGCTCAGTTATATTACCGGTAAAAGAAAATCCAGAATTACCTTTTACATTATAATTAGGATTTTCCTTAACATTAATATTGCGAATAGGTAAGTGATTGGCTTGACTTCAGTTAGAATTATTTTGCAACTTCATCTGGCTTTCAAAATTTGGACTATTGCAAGTAAATGATTAAAATGAATAATACACTGGGACGATATTAAATTTGCTGTAACCTAAAAGGTAACAACATTGTAATGACGCGACAACACGTGATTCAGGTTGATAAGGATTGATCAATTTCAATTCATTATATGCCGTGATTACAAAATCAGTGAGATTTTTTTTATCTATTTTAGGATCATAATGTCTATTTTTAATAAGCGCCTCCCGATTTGCCATCAAAAAGTCATTTTCAAAATTTTATAACAGAGCAATTTTGAAATCTGAATAGGTACGTAAATTACGTCTAACAGCGATAAACCATGTCGAACAGGGTGGCAATAAAACATGTGGTAAAATTTTAAGGAAACTATGCTCACCTACGCCGATCAACTCACATTCTTCTTCAAATTTTCCTAAGGATATACTGGCCGGGATATCCTCGGACCTACCACTGAATTTGGTCAACGACTTAATGTCACTAATTTTGAAATGTGTATTAGAATACCTTGTATTTCTAAATTTGTCGTGATTATCAGTTTCCTGTCTTATCATCTTTCTTGGTTTTCAGAACTGGAAGCAGGGTCCTCTTCTTCTTAATAACATTCGGGTGTAATGCTATCCTCCTCACGTAGTCTAGTTCGTCGGCATTTGAGTCTACGTAAGTCATGTTGACGACTGATCAATAGATCTATCTGCTGTCCCTAATCTTTCCTTGATGTTTTGCACTTCTTCTTGCAACTTCATTATCTGATTCTGATGGTTGTTGATTCTGGTTTCTACTGCTTCGATGGAACTTTGCACTATCGCAAAACTGTGAATAATCTGTTCTATTCTATTATCGGTTAGTTCCAGTTTGGTATCAATTTGTTTGGATATTTGTTCGAACTTGGTATCTGAACGTTGTATCAATTGTTCCATCCTGGCATCTACTTGTTCCTTGTTGTTATTCAACTGCTGCGTTACTTGTTCGATTTTAGCATCCAATTACTGCGCAATTTGTTTGTTGTTGGGATTCATCTGTTGCGTAACTTATTCCATTTTAGCATTCAACTGTTGTCCTAACTGTCTTATAAGCTCAGTCATATTCATTGATGAATGGGCATATTTAATTTCTGATGCCTTCATCACGGGGAATATTCATTTTTGGATTGCGATATATCTTTCTCTTGTTCCTTAATAAAATGTAATCCGTTGAGATCAACAAATATGAGACTGTTTACTCTGAACTTCTAACAAGTCTCTAGATCCTGGCAAATATATATGTAGAGGGTTGAT
The DNA here is from genome assembly GCF_964235325.1 of Thermobia domestica. NCBI lineage: Eukaryota > Metazoa > Arthropoda > Insecta > Zygentoma > Lepismatidae > Thermobia > Thermobia domestica. The sequence continues at coordinate 146,964,969 of NC_137465.1, read as the reverse complement.
TAATTCGTGTGTCAATTTCATTTGTTCACTCTGCAAAGGTGGTATGAGGTAAAGCCGTGAAATTTGTTGTAACTTTAGACGAAGGACATAAGTTTTGTTTTACCATAGAAGCATGTCACTTATACTAAAGATTGAAGAAATATAGGGTCAAAGGTCAAATTTTGATTTTTTTTCCTTATGGGATTGCAATGGTAAATTCTGAAAGAGCCTGAAAAAACGTAAATCGAAGTGATAACAAAGAAAAGGCTGTATGGTATGATTCTATGTCGCATGCCGACCAAATATGCGTCAATTAAGTGTCATGGTCAGAGGTGACTGTCAGATCAAGGTCACAGGTCACCTTGAGATTCCATTTGACATGATGAGGTACGGACATTGCGTTTTTTCAGTGTATTCAAATGGGTACTCAAGATAATCTGTGATCTTGATCTGACCGTGACATCTGACCTTGACACTTCATTGACGCATATTTGGTCGGGTTGCTACATAGAATCATACAATACAGCTTTTTCTTTCTTATCACTTTAATTTACGTTTTTTCAGACTCTTTTAGAATTTACCATTGCAATCCCATGAGAAAAAAAAAATCGAAATTTGACATTTGACCCTATATCTCTTCAATCTTTAGTAAAAGTGACATGCTTCTAGAGCGAAACAAAATTTATGTCCTTCGTCTTTAGTTACGCCAAATTGCACTTTTGCACAGTGAACAAATGAAATTGACACACGAATTAATCAACCATCTGTATATATATATATATATATATATATATATATATATATATATATATATATATATATATATATATATATATATATATATATATCTTCTTCGTCATCACAGTTTATGCATTTTTAAGTATCACCTTTTGCCCACAATAATTAAAATTACAAAAATGGAAGTACAATGGAAGTATTACAAAATATACAATATCGTACAAATATACAATATCGTTGTACAATTAGGGTCTATGTTTTAGAGGTTACAAATTTTAACTTCTATCTCAATGTTTTGATTGCTTATTATATTTTGATAATGACAAGTGAGAAATACTTATTTCATTTTGTTTCTATCAAACTAAATATCTTTGTGGGTGCGGCGCACTCACAAGATTATTTGTGTGGGTGCTGAAGCCTCGGAGTACCAACTTAGTTGGCGCGCATGCGAGGTAGAACAATATATTTTTTTTCGAGTGTGAGGAATTTTCAACGAATTTAAAAAGTTCGTTACTAAATTCTCTCTCTCTCTCTCTCTCTCTCTCTATGCGTATGTGTATGTATGTGTGTGTGTCTGTTTGTGTGTTATTTTCAAAATTTTTAATTTTGAGCCCTCCATTCAATGGAGCATCAAAAAACTATATGAAACAATTGATGGAATTTTTCGCGTCACTGTTACTGTTCACGAGATATTGGCCAAAGAACTTAGAATTCCGGGAGATTTAAGGAGCCATATCTTGGGAACCGTAAGGCATAGAGCAGCGTTTCCCAAACGGTGTGCCGCGGCACACTGGTGTGCCGCGAATGTGCCGCTGGTGTGCCGCGAGGAAATCGAAACAAAATTATTAGACTAATTCTATTACAACCAAATTGCAAGACATTGAGTCTCACATTATATTTATGAGGAAAAATGTATATCTGTGTTTCACATTACTATGAATCTACAATTTTAAGTTTCATATTCTGTTAATATTCTGTACATTTTTATTGTTGCAGATTATTTCGTAACTTGAAATTTTGAAATATCATTCAATCCTTTCGACAAAACAAACATGGATACAAATGACCTAGATTTGTGTTTTAAAAGTACAAGAGATTTGTTTCTTTGTTCTTTAATGATCTTCCTTCTTAATGAAAGTTTGGATACAGTTTTCGAAAAAGAAAGCGTATTTTTAAAAACCTGAGGGCTATAATTCATTGTAATTGTTTTCTATTTTTAAATTAGAATGAAAAATAAGCATAATGGTTTACCACGGAGGAAAACAAGCGATCCAGCTCTCTTCTCTGTGAAAAGAATATCAGTAATCACAGAAAAAAATTACCACGGTATTTTATATTTACAAATAATAATAATAATAATAATAATAATAATAATAATAATAATAATAATAATAATAATAATAATAATAATAATAATAATAATAATAATATATGAGTGTGCCGCGAGAATTCAAGTTACACCTGTAGTGTGCCGCAAGTTGAAAAAGGTTGGGAAACGCTGGCATAGAGTAATGATATTGATGTTGATAAATACCAATATTGATTCAATACCAATACCAGTTATTAATTCAATAATTATTGCGTCATTAGTTAATTTAATTAAATAAATTTTATATACAATTTCATATAAATTAAAAAGAAAAAGATTCTCTTTAAGTTTGTTCTGGCAATGCTTTTCGAGCATTCTCAACTGGATTTTACTAAAAACTCGAACGTATAAAAATGAAAAAAGAAAAAAAAAAGAAATCTAAAAAATCGAGAAATTTAAGAAACGGGCAGAAAGCACTATCTCGGGCACAATATTCTTCCCTTTCTTGCTTCTGCTCGTATCCTGCAGTAATGAATTACTTTCTCGAGCTATCGAGCTTAGAAGTCCCCCCACCCTATTCCTATCGATATTAGCGACACGCACATATTAAATTATATCGTGCGTGAAGAAAATTTTTCTTCCTTTTCTCCGAGACTTAAGTTGAGCAGTAAGATATATATTTTTTCTTTCTTATCCTTTTGGTGGGCGTGGCTATGCAAATTCATTAAATCAGCAAATGAGAAACGTCACGGCAATTCAAGAATCATCCGGCGTTGTAGCCATCATTACACAGCTGAGACTCCCACATAATAGTTCAGTTCATGCCTTGAAGACTTTTCAGTCAATAAACTTGTACGCATATGCTGTGTTTGCACTGGGGAATATTATTTTTAGATTTTGTTCCCTTCTTTTCCTTCTTATTTCTTATTAAAGCTCAAGGAGAAAACGCTTAAGCAACACCAATTATCCACATATTACATGACTGAATATGTGAGATCTTACACTTCTAATATAATTACTGTACAGAGCCTTATACCCAGTAGTAAACAGAATTAATTTGTCTTTAAGCTTTACTTCTGTCCGAACTAAGCTTGACTTTATCAACTAATACTTTGGTAAAATCTCGTAACAACTCAAACGACTTGAATCTCTATTGACAGGAGTGCAAAGCTCTAAAAATTATATTTTCGGGCCCAAACAGTGAGCTATATGGTAAAGAAAGTATATGTTTCCTGATCTGGAAGCTATAAGACGCGTGACCCATCAGACTCTCTATACGGTCCGACGTGTAGCAATCCGTGACCCGTACAGACTTCTCTCTGATCCAGAGACGACGAAAGTGTTTATACACATGATGTGTAAGTATGAAACTAATAAACACCGTTCTCCCCTCTGTCTGTCTCTTCATTAAATATATTTTTTCGTTGTTGGTTTGTGTGTCTGTGTATGTCAAGGCATTGCACTAAATAATAACTACAAGATATATCAAAGTAGAAACGCGTTAGAATTACAAACACACACACACATATATATCTATATCTATATCTATCTATCTATCTATCTATATATATATATATATATGAGGGATTGTCAAAATTTAATCTAGTGAACCTGGTAAGCTTATCGTGTAGAATATAAGAGATGCCGCTGAAGCCCAAATGTGTTTTGTTAAATATCTTTGTAGAACCACTCTATTATATTTCACAATATGAGACAGAAAACGAATAAACATGAAATTATATTTGAAATATTCGCTGCATTATACCTTCATTAAGAAATGTCACACCGGGGAACCAAACAAATGAATGTTCGAGTTCGAGTAGTAATACAGTAAAGCTAATATTTCCTTTGTGTGTTTTAGGGCAATCTAGAGTGTCTGGGTCACCTGATCTGTCCGGGTCACGGGGTTATCAGATCTGAGAAGTTAGACTCAGACACGGGTGGCCCGGCAAAAATCGTGACTCCATGCTCATCACTCTTCATGTGGACATGTTTCTTTGCCTTTCTCTTGTTTGATCCATTTCATTTCTTTTAAAGTTTCTTCCTTCGCAGGGTTAAACAAAAATTAATATTCTCATTATAATGTTTATGAGTCAGCGTAAAATATAACCATTGTAATTTCCATATGAGAACCCATTTCTTTGGCATCCACCGGAAATTAATGCTACAGGAAGTACTTACGAAATTGCATATCATCCTTGAACTATCAACAAAAATAACGGAATTACAAAAACTTTGTGTAATCTTGTATTTTGAACTTAAATAAAGACATTCATCTTATTTTTATATATATTTGTTTCGATTTATTGCATTAATTACGTTCGTCAAATTTAATTTGATTCAAAGGAATAAATTCGATTCCCCTTTAGTGTGTAAAACACTGTGGTTTACTTTTTATTATTTATTTCATTTTGTTTTTGCCTGGCTTTATGAGACATTCATTCGGTAGAAGGGTTAGGTGGTTAAAAGCCACGATCATGATCTTAACATGATGTACGATCGCTTCTTGTGAGACATCAAGTACCGATTTTGGATTTGGTTTGGTTTGATTTCAGATTGGTATTTCTTTCAGTAGTAAGGCTATATGAGACGTAGACCTACAGCTTAACGTGAGATACGAACAACATAAGCTTTTGCTGGGAATCGCACTCGAGTCTCTCGCGCCGGAATCCACATAACCGAGAGAGAGCTCAGCAAGTACTGAATCCATCTATCAGAAATTCAACTGGTGAGTTAGACTTTTACTAACTCCCTATTTTTAAAGTTTTCCCCTCCTAAAATATTGTAGATATAACTTCAATTTTTTGCAAACGTATGGTTTATTATATACCATTATCTCTTCAAGAGGCACAACCCAGTATGTGCTCCAGTATTTTCTAGACACTGTCTCAAACGAACAAGTACATTTGCTACGATCTTCCTCAAGACTTCAACTGCAACACCACTTATAACCTCTGGATCTTATTCTCAAGTTCGCCCAAACTTTGTGGTTTATTGCGATACACTTCTACCTTAGCCCACACCTTAAAACGAAATCGCTTGAGGCAAGGTCTGGACCTCGCGCTGGCCATTCTGTGGGACCCCAGCAACCTATCCAGCGTCCCCCGAAGCTCATCTAGCCATCGTCTTACAGACAGATGAGGGGGAGCTCCATCTTGCATAAATAACAGTTCATGTGACTCGTCTAATTCAGAAATTGTAAGCCATACATTTTTTTTTTTAAAAAAATCAGAATATCTTTCTGCGATCTCTCTCCAGATAGAGTGCAATAATGCGGAAAGAAGTTAATCACATCAAACTGTCACTTTTGGCTTACCCTGTCGTTTTTGAACGGTCTTTTTGGGATCACTTTCTGCCCAATAATGGCTATTGTGACGATTAACGAACCCCCCTACATGAAACACAGCTTCGTCACTCCACAGAATTTTTTCAAACAGGTGTGAATGATGTGCATGCCATGGGAGCATCATTTCACAAAATTCAACAAGCCTATCGCAATCATCTGGATACAACTTTTGGACATAATGAGGTTTCCATGGTCTGTAATGTAATATTTTATGGAGAACTGCACGCACAGAATAGCGTATAATGCCACTTTCTCTTGCAGCCTGCCTTGTTGATTTTGAAAGGCTTCACTCGAGCACCTCCCTTACTGTGGCCACTTCTTTCTCTGATATCGAAGTCGAGGGTCTACCTGATCTCTTAATGTCTACGGCAATTTCGATAGTCATTAATTTTCTGGCAACTTTTAATTGTTTTTGTATCCAGAACAGCTTGCTTCTCATGTTGACCCACACTATCGTCGGGCCTGAATTATAGACTGCCATACCTCAAATCTTGCTGCAACTTTGGCTCTCTCCTCAATGCTTAATCGTCCTGGTACCTCTGTGGCTTTAAAGAAACATACATAGATCGTTTCATGGGTCTAGAATAGGAAAAAAATGACATACTTTAGTCTATAGGACAAGGTGGTTTTCATTGCTATCTACACATAACATCACTAGAAAATCACCATTTAAAATAGGGAGTTACTTTCCGCCCACCCTGTATACAATTTGTGTTTTGTGTGTAAGCCCGTATCAGATTGAACACTGGAATAAGTGCGTAAACATTATGCCCTCAGAACTCGTGTTATTATTTTGTCATTATTTGATAAGAGATACCAGATCTCACGTCTCACCTGTTATGAGAGAAACTTTACACACTTTGCCATATTTAAGCTAAATAGTCAATTTCCGTTTCTTCGTACACTTTTTCACTCAAAGAAAATTGATGATAATAAGAATCTTTACAAATACTTCGCATTGAGTTATTCTAAATCCTTTGTCGTATATTAGAAATTTGAAAGAGGTGGTCTCTACACATCTGCCTTTATCCTCTATTTTAGCTTTAAGATGGGTTCAGATCAATGTAACAATTTGGATAACGGTATCATTATATTACGCTTTCTATATTTGTCAGTATTTCCTAAAATACACTATTACCCAATTTTTCTTTTTCGCAGTACTTATATGAAATATGCTACCAACTAGAGAAAGAAGATTCTTCCTGCATGAACCACCGGATACAATTTGCGTAGGATTACATATATTTCAAGGAATCTGTCTGCCTGAATACCAGAGATACTGTAATAGTGTAGACGGTTTGGTCGTACTTATATGACAAGAACTTCATCGAAGTCTCATTATAAGAACATATGATACATTGTGATGAATTCCTTCCATTTTGCCCACTGAGAATTGCTCATAAAAGACATTATATATCCTTATATTTATGCTAAATGGAACCATTTTTACGTAAGTCTTTCGAGAATGACGTCATATTTTACGAATGTAACGTTTTTATGTCTATTTAACGTTGTTCTCAGTTCTGAGGACAGTTGTTATTTGTGATGTGAATTTCCATGCTATATTTGCTTGCTTTCATGTCAGGAGAATAATAAAAGCAGGTAATAGGATGAGATATCTAAGATCAATTTACGTCAAGTAAAAATAACATAATTAGTAATTTTTTAAATGTATATACAGTGCTTACGACAATCAAAGTGCTAGGTCGTGGTTATTTCGTCTATGTGAACGTTTCGTAAATGAAATTTTAAAAGGTTTTAGTTTAACATCCCATTATTACGCCCTTTAGGCTATGGGTGACGTTTATTAAAGTAAGTGAATAACGATGGAAAAATTGGTGGAATGCGAAAGTGGGAGAAAGCGGGAGTACCCACGAGAAAACCCACGGACATGATGTTGTCCACCACAAACTTACTCTGTCGAGGATCGAACCAGGGACCCCACACACCACAGATAAGCACTCTATCACTTGAGCTCTGTGAACGTTTCGTGTTCTATTTCCGGGTGCAATCAGATTATCGATTTTCACCAAGCATCATGGTTCAATCTGTGAGTTAAATTACGCATTATTATTATTATTATTATTATTATTATTATTATTATTATTATTATTATTATTATTATTATTATTATTATTATTATTATTATTATTATTAAAGTATATTAACTTATTTTAAACGAGTAAACACAATTTTAACTCCAAAGCTTTGGAAACATTAATTCGGATAGTTGTGCTAAGGGTGAATAAAACTATTTTGAAGGTAAATAGATTTTTTTCTCTTTTCTTAAAAAAAAAACAGAAAAAGAAATGTGAAGCCCAGGTAAGGAATAGATTTTTCTCCACTGTAAATAAATGTTTTCGTAACTCAAGTTCACGACTTAATTTATTGTATAAAACTCTCATGTTTCTCGTAAATTCTACATTATTAGTGTTCAATGAAAAAAAAAATAATGTCCGAAGATGTTACATATATCAATCAATTGATCTCATTAACCTGAATAAAATTATATGAATGAGTACAAAAGGTCATGCGTAGTAATTCCATAATTGTAACCCCACTCCTTCTTCCTGGCTCAACTCATTTCCTTTCCTTCTTCGTTAAATATCAAACAAGTGAATTTCGTTTCACTGTGTAAAACTACTGTAAATTTTCCAACTTTGAGATATTTTATACTCCAATTTGAAATAGAACATCTATAACTACAGGATGCAATAAATTAATAATAATATCAAAGATACAACCTATTCCTTGGACGCTGAATTAATATCAAAAAGCCATTACTCGCTATGTTGTACTGTTTTTGTTCTATGGCGTTAAAGGTTGAAATCGGAAATCGTTAATTTGAACAAATTCCGGGTTGAATAGTATTTTAAAGCAGGAGATAGAACCTACTTTTGGGAAGCTGAATCAATTGCAAGAATCTTCATTTCAATATTTCTAACCGTTTTTACTCTACGGAAATCAGTATTTAAACCGGAAGTAGTAGTACACTTCAACCACTTCCGGCTTTGGTAGCGTGTTGTGAGTTGTGACAATATGTTCTATTGAGATACTGAATCGACTCCAAAAAACTCTTGCTGCTATCTATTACCATTTTATTCTATGGTGATAAATGTTGAAACCTAAAATAGTTACATTGAACCACTTCTGGTTTGGATAGAGGGTTAATTGAGGAGATGGAACCTATTCTTGGAACGTCGAATCAACTACAAAAACCACATCTCGATATCTCTTCCAGTTTTTGCTCTACGAAAATCAGTATTGAAACCGAAAATATTAAATATACACTATGTGATCAAACGTATCCGGACACCTGGCTGAAAATGACTTACAAGTTCGTGGCGCCTTCCATCGGTACCGCTGGAATTCAATATGGTGTTGGCCCACCCTTAGCCTTGGTGACAGCTTCCACTATCGCAGGCATACTTTCAATCAGGTGCTGGATGTTTTTTTTGTGGAATGGCAGCCCACTCTTCACGGAGTGCTGAACTGAGGAGAGGTATCGATGTAGGTCGGTGAGGCCTGCCACGAAGTCGGCGTTCCCAAACATCAAAGGTGTTCTATAGGATGCAAGTCAGGACCCTGTGCAGGCCAGTCCATTACAGGGAAGTTATGGTTCTGTAACCACTCCGCCACAGGCCGTACAGTATGAACAGGTGTTCGATCGTGTTGAAACATGCAATCGCCATCCCCGAATTGCTCTTCAACTGTGGGAAGCAAGAAGGTGCTTAAAACATCAATGTAGGCCTGCGCTGTGAGATTGCCACGCAAAATAACAAGGGGTGCAAGCCTCCTCCAAAAAAAAAAAAAAGACCACACCCAGAGTTGGCGTGGGTCAGTAGGTCGGTGGGTCAGTGAGTCAAGTGGGTCAAGTTTTGTGAGTGGGTCAGTGGGTCGTGGGTCAACAGCATGTGACCCACTGCGACCCACCACCCACCGTGACCCACTGCGACCCACCACCCACCGTGACCCACTGTGACCCACCACCCACCATGACCCACTGCGACCCACCGACTCAATATGATCTACCGACTCTCTCTGCTCACTGCATTGTACACAGTATCTTCTGAAGACGGGTAAACTTGTCTTCGTTTTACTTTCAAGACCTTCATTTCCCTTCCTTTTCCATTTGTTTCTGTCTACTCCTGAGATGAGTAAATTTAACCAAGTGAAAAAAGAACTTCAGGCACTTTTGGATATTGATATTTTTAATTCTAATAATAATAGCAATAGGACTTATACCACTACTTGGCTTTCGAGACCTGTGAGTTTTTAGAGGAGCTAACTACTGGAAAAAATACATTTTTGAATCATTGTAATATATAAATTATTTTAAAAAATGAATTTGACTATGTGTGCCTGATTATCACGGTCAAATTGCAAAGTCAAATGAAAGTACTTTTGGTATATAGTTATGCCTTTTTTTCCAAACTGGGATATTATATTGCTTTCATTATAATGCATAATATCCTAAGGAGGTAATGAGAATCCGAATTTTTGCGAAAAAAAAATGAGTATCTCGCAAGCCGTTAAACTTGCGGAGCTGAAATTCAGTGTATTAACTCTTTATTGAAAATAAACATCCTAACATTTTTTTTAAAAAAATCTTCTTTATGGAAGGGGGGGGGGGTGGCACTTTCTACATATGGAAAATTGGTAGTGAATTGGTTTGTAAAAAGGATCGAAAATGATCGATGTTATATAAGAAAAAATCAGAATCAAAAAACACAGTGCTTGGCTTCATATATCCATTGCTTTCTACTATAATAATTTCTGAAGCTTGTGTTTATTATATGGAGCGCTTACAGCCCAGGGCAATCAACCCATAAAGTCGTGAGAAAAATAGGCATAAAATTTATACTGTAAGCTTAATTACACGGACATTTTAAGTTTGGATTGTACGCATAATTATATGGAAAATTTTACACTTTTTTCCCTTTACGTTGGTCTACTTACCTTGATTTGGAAGTTTCAAATCTCATCCTTTCTTCCACTGAAAAGTATCAATATTCAACAAGGAAATAATTATACTATGATAATTTAATTGAAATTCATCGTAATTTGGCACATGGCAAACAGCAATATGGTAATTGAAGGGGAAGGAGGAAAATCCCATTCACTTCTGAACACTTTCCAGGAACCTCGTTCCCTTTCGCTTTCTAGACGGGGGAGGAAACTTGGTAATGGCATCAAACCTTCATGTATATAATTACATCACAAATAAATAAGAAATCATCAGTTTATAATTCTTTAATTGATAATTTATTCACAAGATTCCTATCGAAGGCGTGGTAGATGAAGTTTCTGTTCTACATGGGTCGACATTGCCAACTGACATGGTCGATATGGAAAAGATGTTGTATGGTGATAGGGAGATGATATTTCTTGCTGAGTATTTCAAAACTGACCAAGAAAAATCGTTATCAGACTTAAGTCTAACAAGCAGATTGTCGATGAGGAGTTGCAGAAATCGGGTAGAAGTATTATCAATTTCCACGACAGAGTGCGAACGGGGATTTCAGATAAGTGATATTAGAAATAGACTAAGTGCTCAAACATTGTCTAACTTGTTGTTCATCAATGTTAATGGCCCACCGCTAGATAAGCTCAAAGTAGACGAGCTAGTTATTCTTGGCTGAAGGATTGACTTCATTCCGCTGCGGATGATTTACCACGAAAAAGTTACCAACAGGAAATAAACCCGATTTCAGATGTGTTTTAAGGTGGAAAATTACGAGTTATGGAAAATGTATACTTGTATTACTAATGGCTTATTTGTGTTATTTAACTTTGTACCTAATTTTTAGTAAGTCTCTTCTTTGCTTTAGGTAAACTACTTTAAATAATAATTGCAAATATGCATATTTGTAACTTAAATTTAACATAGTGTTTTAGTGATTACACAAATTACAATTATGAGCATACTTTATGGAGATGCTCTCATATAGGGTACCCGAGCACCTTTATACACTATGAAGAACTGATTTTTCAAGTCTTTTGTAAGAAAAATACTGTGAACTGAGAAACCATAACCTTTTCCGTATTGTACAGGGGTATTTTCCTGCGAATAGAAGTTTCTTGTGGAATGCGTTCAGAAATTAACACTTGAAAGAATACTCTCTTAGTCCAAGTATATTTTAGGCACACACTAATTCCCCCTCCCCCCACTTCGAACTGTTTTAATTTCCTCACTGACAAACACTTTACGATTTTATATCGTAAAGGTCAGATCCATCGTTATTGTAACAGAGTGGTGCTTGAGCGATTGACTAGAAATTCAAACTCCGATTAGTGACAATTTCAGTCTTGTTTTATTACAAGTGTAAACTGTTTAGTCAGTACAGAAGAGGCCGTGGATCAGAGTAGATCACAGTGGATGAGAGTGGTGGGTCACGGTGGGTCACGGTGGGTGGTGGGTCAGAGTGGGTCACGGTGGGTCGTGGGTCACAGTGGGTGGGTGGTCAGTGGGTCGTGGGTCACGGTGGGTGGTGGGTCAGTGGGTCGTGGGTCAAGTTTTCATTGACCCACGCCAACTCTGCATAACACCACCACCTCAGAATTTTACTGTTGGCACTACACACGCTGACAGATGTTCACCGGGCATTCGCCATACCCACACCCTGCCATCACTCCACACAACGTTTTTACACTGTTCGATCGTCCAATGTTTACGCTCCTTACACCAAGCGAGGCGTTGTTTGGTATTTACCTGCGTGAGGTGTGGCTTATGAGCAGCCAGCCGCTTGACCATGAAATCCAAGTTTTCTCGCCTCACGTCTAACTGTCACAGTATTTGGAGTGGATCCTGATGCAGTCTGGAATTCCTGTGTGATGGTCTGGATAGATGTCTGCCTATTACACTTTACGACCCTCTTCAACTGTCGGCGGTCTCTGTCAGTCAACAGACGAGGTCGGCCTGTACGCTTTTGTGCTGTACGTGTCCCTTCACGTTTCCACTTCACTATCACATCAAAGTGGAAGTCCGTGAGTTCCGCGGAGAGCCCCATTCTGCTTTTTCACTATATCTAATGACTACTGAGGTCGCTGATAATGAGTACCTGGCAGTAGGTGGCAGCACAATGCACCTAATATGAAAAACGTATGTTTTGGGGGTGTCGGATACTTTTGATCACATAGTGTAAATCACTTCCGGTTTTGGTAGCGTGTTACGGATGATGATGATGATACGCTCTCTTGAGACACTGAATCGATTGCAGAAACTGTTTGCTGCTATCTATTCTCATTTTTCTTCTATAGTGGTAAGTATCAAAACAGGAAATAGCTAATTTTAACCACTTCGGTTTGAATAGTGGGTTATTGCAGAACATGGATCCTGTTCTTGGGACAATGAATCGATTGTAGGAAATCACATCTTGATATGTTTTACAGTTTTTGTTCTATAAAAATCAGTATTGAAACCGGAAATAGCAGTAAATAGCAACCACTTCCAATTTAGGTAGCGCGTTGTGAGTTGTGACATTGCAGAAAACCGCTTGCCGCTATCCATGACCAGTTTTCTTCTATGGTTAGAAGTGTAGAAACAGGAAATGACTAATTTTAACCATTTCCGGTTTGAATAGAAAGCTAACAGAGTAATATGTAAGCTATTCTTGGGATAATGAATCGATTGCAGAGAACCAGATCACGATATTTCTTACAATTATTGCTCTGTGGAAATCAGTATTGAAAGTGGAAATAATATCAAATTTGAAGTACTTACCATTTTGGTAGAATGTTTGAGATACTCATAGTACGTTCCCATTGAGACACTGATTCTTTACCAAAAAAAAAATATCTATTACCGTTTTTGTACTACGGTGATACACGTTGAAACTGGAAATAACTAATTTAAACCACTTCCCGTTTGAACAGAGAGTTAACGGAGAAGATTGAAGCTATTCTTCGGAGGCTGAATCGATTACAAAAAATCGCATCTCGATATTTCATACTGTTCTTGTTCTGATACATGTCGACGGACGGATGGACGAACGAACTGACAAATTCGTTCTATAAGAATTTCCGACAGGTATGCAAAGCATATTTGGAAGTCTAACCGCGTATATTATAGTTTTGGAAGTATAAAGAAACTAAACCGTGTTTCTTATTACTTTAATTAAGAAGTCCAAATACGAAACTTGATATCCAAAACCTTGACATTCGACTTACAGACTTTTATTATGACAATAAATAGTAATCCCGCCCTTTTTTTCCTTCTCAATTCTTTCTCTTGTTTTTCGGCGTTTGCTGACGCATTTTTCCGGTGACGGCTTGTGCTCCTAAGAACCGTTTCTCATCTGGAAATAAATTAAAAAAAAAAAAAAACTGTATTCACTTATTTCGCGTCTAGTATTCTCCGCCAGGTCTAGTATGTGTGCCAAATTTGGCCGAAATCGGCTTGGGTCACAAAGATGATGTTCTTCGTCAGTTACTCAAGACTTCTTTTTTTAAATAGACTTATATATATATATATATATATATACTAGCAGCGTTCACCCCGCTTCGCTGCGGTCACCCCGGAACGCAATAAACTTTGTTACTTAGATAATTTTTACTTTTTCGCTTTCAAATTGCAGTAAATGTTAAAATTATAGCGCCTGTCATTTATGTTAACCCGCCGAGTCACATGGTCATGCGGGTTGCATATAAATACGTTTATTTTTACCTATGATGAACTAATAACAAAGGATTTGTACGTATGGACACTTGAATGGTCAATTATCTCAAGACACTGGTAATTAAAAGTTAAAGTGATATGATAAAAACCATCTAGGGTCCAAATCATAATAACCCCCCAAAAATGAAAGAAATTGGTTCAGCCGTATTAGCGTGATGAGTTCACAAAGGATTTGTGCGTTCTCTTTTATATATATATATATATATATATATATATATATATATATATATATATAGTATATACAGGGTGTTAATGAACTATACCGAAAAACTTTAAGAGGTGATTCGTCACGTCAAAATAAGAGAAAAAGTTCGTATGGACCTATGGCGAAAAGTGCATATTTCCAGAGCTAGATCTGTCCAAAATCGCAAAAAAAAAAAAAAAACAAATTTCAAGAGGCCCTATTTCGAATTCCAGATACTGCGCATGGTGGTCAATCCAAAATGCATATTTCATTAATGTTCAAAGGGTGTTCAGATTATTCCCTGCAGGGTGAAATTCTGACATGCCATCAACCGAATTTTGAGATATGCTCTGACTTTATGATTGATCCAAAGAAGGCAAACGATAAGCCTTGATAGCAGTGAACACGGAATCCTTTGGCGCGAAGTCGGAATTGTTAAGAATCGTCAGCAGCACAGTCTCTCGTACTCGGGAAACGCATGGTGTGATGTTTTCTTTCACGCTTAAAAGGGAAGAAATCGTGAAATATATCGTGAAGAAATACCTATACATATAATCACACGTTATTCCGAACACAAAGAAATATGTAGCTGCCTGTTCCTAACACTTCCGCCTTCCCTCCGAAGCATTGGATGTCCATTGTTGTCAAGTTTACCTCTTGCCTACTTTGGACCCTTCTTGAAATCAGGGTATATCTGAAAACTCTATTGAAAAAGTATCTGAGAATTACACCCTGTACATCTATTGACAATTGATGAAATATGCACTTTTAGATTGTATATGCGTGGCTTCTTTTTCGCTGATAAGAACCACCATCCACAGTTTCTGGAATTCGAAATAGAGTCTATTGAAATTTGTTTTTTTTTTTCACGATTTTGGACAGCCCTAGCTCTGAAACTATGCACTTTTCGCCATAGGTTCATATGAACTTTTTCTCTTTTTTGATGTGAGGAATCACCTCTTACGGTTTGTCGGTATAGTTCATTAACACCCTATATATATATGTTCCTTTGTGTTTCAGCTAATTAATTTGATCTTTTCTTCTTCCTTGATACACACATTTCACAGAATTCCTTATACGTGAGTTGTTTTGCTTTTCTCGGAGACATGTTAGCATACGGTAGAAAGCGCTCACCTCTGGGCCAAGGGCCACTGGTTAGATTCCAGGCCCTATGAGAATGGACCAATTCTTTCATAGTTTTTTACATTTTATTAATCATATTTTCCTTTATCCTTTATTCTAAAGGAAATAACTGTAGGACGTGAAAGTAAAAATTTCAATTCATACGTTTTCTCTTAGCAACCATTTATCAACCTCATCAACAATATTCAATATATAATAGAATAATATCTAATACATAGAATCCAATATTGGATTCTTAACCCCACCTTTACCGCAAACAGGCGAATCATGCTATTTAATCAAACCAAATTACTTTAAATTTGATGATCCCAGGATGAATAACACACGCGTGAACTGTTTGATAAATCATTTTCTTAACTCTCTATCCACAAATCAGCAAATTACTCCTCCTCTCTTTCCACTATTTTATTGACATTAAGTTGATTTTTTAAACAAAATTACATTTTAATATTATTGCAACTAGGCCCACAATTCTACATTTTACATAATATTTCTAGTGTCATTCGGATGAGATTGTGAAGAGTATTTCGATCTATTATTCACTAAATTCTATCGAGCTATTTAGGTCGTATGTGGGAATAATTATGTATCATATTATTAATCACTGTTATATCATAAATTTACAAAGATGTAAAACACGATAGTATCATTAGTGTTGGCTCGTCCCAGCCCAATAGCGTTACCAGGTCGAAAAGTCAAATTGTCTTTAGATTTACCGCAAAATACCTGTAAAAAAAATCTATTAGAATATGCGGAAAAATGTATGTAATGATATTTGTACTTACCTCACATTTATGCTAATTCTTCAACAAAAATTGGTAGATCTACATATACATTTGCAAACTTGGAATCTCTACACTTTAGTACTACACTATTGTTTTTTTCTTTGTCATAATCAACTCAATCAAAACAATCATTTTTTTTTTCAAAATTGGATTCGTCTTTGCAATATTTACTATTAGTAGGCCTACCGTCAAAAAGCATCTTGTATTTACAGTAAAAGTATTAAAACAAAGTAACATCAAACGATATTCATGTTGCTACAACTCTTGGAGAAGCTAAATAGAAATTAAAGCATAATGACGCTAGCAGCTATAAGCAAAGTGGCGATTCGCGGAAGGAGCATGAAATATGGACGTGTTGGTGGAACTCAAAGGGAATTTAGGATAAGACTTTTATGAAGTCTTGCAAGTACAATATAGTAAGAAGATACCTAATTTAGTCTTTGCACTTAGCAGAGAACGGTTTTTAAGTAGAAATCTCTTAGATTAGTTTTATTATTTTAAAGTGAAACAGTGTCTTCTATCAATTACTTTGAAGAGGAAGGAAACTTCTTCAGTGCGGAATTTACTTTTTTGTATGTACAGCTGAAAAGTCTTACGACGTGTGCACATAATCATACTTCATACAATACAAAAGTAAATAATCTCTTTAGAGTTTTAAAAGTGATATATCACGCAAACAATGAACGTATCTGTTATTAAACATTGTTTTCATCGTTCGAAATGTTCTTCACAACCTGCGAAGAATTTGACGGCTAGATAGACGAAATACATCAAACGTTCTAACAGAAAATAATTAGCCCCCCTGAGTTCATGCTACATGTATATTTTAATCAATAGTACGTACGGTAATATAGTAACGGAAAATGTATTACTCCACCTACATTGGTGGACCATCTTGCCCCTCTTCTCCCTCCCACGAGCAAAATCTAAAGTGACAATGCTGGGACCTCGGATGGATCTGATTCTATTTGAGGAAAACTCTGGGATGTAAATAATTCTTTATTTTTCTAGAAAAGGACGATTTCTTAGTTGTCTGTATTTACACTCCACCCGGTAAATAACGTTAACTATTTTAACTTGATAAACGAATGATTAACTAAAAAGGCTTGTTTGTTTAATACACATACAGGGTGAGCCATAAGTCACTTGATAGAAATTTATTTTAAACGAATTATTTATCAACTACGAAACAATGAAATTCTTATAACATTAAATCAAGTTAGGAAGTTAGATTACTTAAATCAAATGTTTGAACTGTTCTCATTGTTTACAGTGTACAAATTACTATACATCTCTTAAGTACAGAACAACATATTACGTCATTAGTGTTATTCAATGATAACGTATTGTATACAGAAATAATACACACTTTTAAATGTTCTAGCTCAGTAAATGTTTTTCAGAAAAAAAAACATTATCTTTCATACATAATTCAGTTACATCTTGGTAATTGTGGACTTGTAACCATCATTTTTGAAGTACCAACATACATTCATTCTTTAATACCTTTCTATTCATTGTAAACTTACTTAATTACAAATGCAGCAAAGTTTATATTCCTTAGAAAATCACTTCTTACAACGTATTATTACCGAACTATGTACTATCACGAATCAGAACATAGGGCATTATTTTCGTCAATCTGATATTGATACTCAAAGACAATTGGGAACTGAATTACTGTTAGTATCAAGCAACTTAAGCCCCTTGCTGTATTTTAAAGGCCTACTTATATTTGTTTTTCGTCGTTTGGTTCGTAGTGGTCATCTGTCTCATGCAGTACATAATATTTGTACACGAAATATTTGATAAGTAATTTTCTTAACTATTTGTACAGAGACCCGTAAAAGAACTTTCTTTTATGTTTCCTTTCCCGCGTTCTTTTCGTTATTAGTGCCTCTTGAGCTGATTTTTAAGCTCTACGTGGAAATTCGCGTTTTAACAATATGGCATTAAGCTTCCACAATATCGAATTTTAGGTGACGTCATATAGCCGTCGATATAGGGGCGTTACTCGTTTCAAAATACTCCATTTGCGAAAAATTAATGTCTCCGTTAATATGAGAAATTTAAGTATGACCATTTTGTGGTTGAAAGACCAGGCTAAATCAGAGTAGATGGCTGACATCGGTCTAGTCTCGCTTCTGAGGTTATGAATAATTTTTTGGCTCATTCAATGCATTTTCTCAAGCTATTACATGTCTTACCAAATGTATGATACTTCAAAGTTTCCAAAAATTGCAAAATTTCAAATTTAGGAAAATAATAAAAATTGAAGGAAACATTTGTCAATGTTACTGTAGTTACAATTAGTATAGTACCATATGTACTTATAATAAATAAAACAGTCTCGGTATTTTACTCCTTTCATTATAAAGTTTAGCTCTAAACAGCAGAATTGGTTCATTTTCGATGCTAAACTTAGGGGGTAATTTTCACTTTTAGGGTTTAACCTAAGGCTTTCATGCTGAGGAGGAAGATAAAAGATGAAAAAGTGCTGAAGTAAATTATGTTCGTTGCAATGTTCTTGAATAACCCAGTTCTAAGATATACAAGTTTACGCCAATTTCTGTAAAGTCACTATTTGGCACAAGCTGCTAAACAAAAATGGCAACCATTTGCAGACAGCCTGGAATTAAAATTTTAAAAAAGTTTTGTACTCCTAATGTATATAGTAGTAGAATATTTAAAATACGTAAATTTAAAGATGCTCAAGCAACCCTCATTGGTTCACTTCATCTGGATTAACCCTCTACCATAACAAACCATCACAATGCCAAATACTCTTAGTTATAAATGTTTCATTCTCGATCAAGTGTTGTAAGCAGATGTCAATACATCTGGTGTCCCGCAAGGCTCAGCTTTATCTCGCTTCTGTATGCTTGTTGATATTCCTTAACTTTCTCCTAATACACATCTCTTCCAGTTGGAAGACGACACAACTTTTTTTCCCTTGACAAAATAATCCATTTACTGAATACTGCACTATAATATCCTATTGATATCTTGGTTCGTTGCTGGTTGAAATGGTGATTACACCTAAGCTCTCAGAAAACTCAGGCTATAGTTCTTCTTGACCCTAAGCGCTGGTCTCGTGTCATGGGAACCCAAATCGCCTGTACCTATCTGTTCTTGATAATTCTATCAAACCTACAAGCACGTCGAATACTTAGGTGTCACCTTCGATACTCATCTTAGATGGTGATCTCATTAAGCTCAGCTTATCAGCAAAGCCTACAATAGACTAAATCTAGGCCGGCTTACTGGCACAACCCGGGTATTACAAGCCACTGTCATTCTCAAGACGCATAAGGTATTCTTCCGACTTGTACTCACCTATGGGTTCACAACTTGGGCCACTGCGAACTCCAGATTCTATAATAAGCTCATGATCCTCGAACGACACGCCCTGCGCATTGCATATCATATCAAGTTACTCAGTCCTACTCAAAACCTTTATGAACATATCCCATTTCCTCATGTACTTTATCACTCAAAAACTTCGACTATCATACATCACCAACAGACTGGATCAAAAACATTCCCTTTTCCTTGATACTCTCCACCACGATATAGACTACGCTACACGCCATCCCCATTTTCCTTACGTTTTATTTTATGCCGTTAATAACTTCCACGAAATCATCCTGAAGAAGCTATCACATCAGTCTTTGCCATTCATTCATATTCGCATTAAATATTTCCATCATATGCATAGTAATTTCTCTTCTAACAGGGTTCACAGTGTCTTTCTCATAATCCTGAGCAACCCCAGGATTGGAAGATAACATGCATTTGTCTCACTAATCCTTTTCCTACACTGTGTTATGGCTTCGAGTGCACCTCATCTTCACCTCCATCTCATCACCCCTCTTAATGATTACGGCTAAAGGCTATAATGTCTGCTGTCTCACTTCTCTTTCAATCCATAGAAATACTGTATAATTAACGATCAATAAATTATCTGATTTATTAAATCACTGAGACTATCACCGCTACCCTTCTCGCATATTTTCTGATCCTCCTCTTCCCGAGAAAATGTCCTTTTGCATGTTAGCATTACTAATAAATACATAAATAAAATCAGTCAATTCAGTGTTCTATTAGTTTGTAAATTCCTCGAATTTCAGGGTCTCAGATGTTAAGTCATTGGTATCGAACTTATAGTAAAGCAAATCCTTCTACTTCCTGAAGTAGGTTGTTAGGGAAAGGATGAAAGTCTATAAGGATAATACTTCATTATGCATGTCCCAGACACGAGAGACGACTAACAAGTTTACTTAAAAATAAAATATCTGCGACCAAGAAAAGGATACAATAAAGAATATTTCGATTCCCAGAGACTTTCAAGTCAATTGCATTATTCAAGTGCAGGACAATCAGAAAATCTCATTTCAAACGCTTGGGTAAAATATTCTTTCAACGTCTCCACATCAAAAATCGCTGTTTCATGGGATTTATCTCTTAATGTTTCAAGACTAGCTATAAATGTACGGTAAAAAAAAAGAGAGAAAAAAGAAAAGAAAAGAAAAGCCACACAGGCCTTGGAAACCTGGAAAGAAGGTTTGAGTCAAAGTATGTCCACGTATGGTCATTAAACATAGAATGTACAGATTACGAAACATACACGTTATCGTCAGTCTGTCATGTTTTGTATGATATGTGAAGAATGATAAGTTTCCATGACCATACATACGAGTTTTTGAAAATGAAAAAAAAAAAAAGATTGGTTATGTAGCACATTTGTCACTTGTGACAAGGAAGGATTCGTTTTGTTTTGTGTGACCGCTTGCCAAGTTTGTCAATGAAATGACGAATGATTTTAAAGGTAAACGAATTACTTAATTGTAAAATAATACGTAGTTTGTATCGTTTTAGATTTATCACTGATGCTGTTGACATTTAGTAGCGTAAAAAGACAGCTGTTTTAATCCAGTCTGTGGGAGATGTGTAACAGATTAAAGCGTTTAATTTCAGCGACTCGGTTGTATCGATTATGCGGGAATGTTTAAAATCCTCGAAACACCCTTTCCGTAACTAGGATTTCTCTCTCAAACGTCCAACCACTGAAACGGTGGAAAAATTAAAGAAAAATTTTATTGTTAAAAAAAAGAAACAATTGAAAAAGACATTAGAATTTCCAGTGTTGTGGGTACTGGGTCAGATAAGTGGGCAGCTGTGGAGAATGTAATGCCTGATTATCTTTCGTCATGAACTGCCCGACCGTATGTTACCACATTCTTGGTCGACTGTGAATGGCATTGCTTTATTTTTTTGTACTCTGTACTTTTTTTTAATATTATTATAACTTTTTTTGGTCTCCCTAGTGTCATGGTTGCTGTACTCTTCTCGGTCTCTCGGTCCTTTGCGTTTTGATTCTAGTTAAAAAAAAAGTTTAAAAATAATGGTAGAGCTGCTAAAATCTGCCTTCATTAACTGTGAATTTAGGTCACTCCACGAGTAATTCAGGTGGGAGAAGAGAGAGAGAGAGAGAGAGAGAGATGGATCTACAATTCACACAGGATTTTAACGATAATGACGTTGAGGAGTGTGTATAAATGTAGAGTAGGCACTATACACACATGCACCTACCCACCCACACGCATATATACGTTAGCATCCGAAAGTTTGAAAGCACTAAGATGTGAAATTAGACGTACTGAAAAATTACATCAAAAATATTTATTGAAATATACGCTGTTTTATGTGTAGAAAACACTAATTTAAAAAATTAATCTTTCGTATATTATGAATTATATAGAAATAAAAAATATAGTGAAGCGTGTTATTTCAAAATGGCATGAAGAGTTATATTTTATAATATAGTGTACATATTATACAGGGTGGAGCAGAGGAAACTCATGTTTTTTAAACTGCTAGTACTTGGCGACGAGTAGGGTTATTGATGTCGAGCGACAGTTGGCAGACAATTCAGACAATGCAGTTTCAGTCGCTATGGAGCATTGGTGCGTAGAGCAATTCTGTACATTAACATAACTCTCCAGATAAAATTGGGCTTCATCACTTATGAATACTGGAACATCTGCATCTTTCGTAGGAATCGCATCCATTATGCCACAAAATTCTCTGCGCTGCACAAAATCCGTTTCTCTTAGCTGCTGGACAATCATTATTTTGTACAGGTGAAATTTATCATCATGTAAGATGCAATGAAGCGAACGACGTGACATACACAGCGGTACAGCCTGTTGCCCAGCGGATCACTTTGGACCAGCAAGAACTGCCCTTTTCACTCTGTCTATGCTTTCCGGAGTTCGAACTAAACGGGGAAGATCAGGTGATTTCTTTTTCATCATAGATCCAGTACTCCTGAACGCTGCAACCCATGGGAGTACAGTGTTTCGATCTGGGACTGTACCTCGAGGTTCGACATTAAACTTTCGACGGAAAAGACGTTGAACCGCGACCACAGAATCGTTGTTCTAAAGAAACTGCCCGACCGCGAACACACGATGCTCTACGCTTCAACGCTCATAGCAACTGAAATTGCATTGTCTGAGCTGTCTGCCAACGGTCGCCCAAAATCAACATCCCTACTCGTCGCCGAGTACTAATGGTTTAAATACGTTTCCTCTACTCTACTCTGTATACTAATAAGAAGAATAACGTTATATTACACTCCTATAAATTGTTGTATGTGAGAGAGCTCTCCATGTTTCTCTTTTTAGTCCTGTATAAATAAATTTTATAAAAAGTAAAATTGTTGGTCAAAAAACTATTTTTTACTTTTTATTACAATTTGCATTTCTTTTTACTTTTCAGTGAAATTTGTTTCCTTTCTAAGGAAAGTGTGTTTGTAAAAATGTCTTTCTATGTTATTTTGTTTACTTCTGATTACGATTTGTATTATCGTGTATTTCGTAATTTTATAAAAGCATTAATTCAATTATTATTTATGCTTTCTATTTTTTACTCTTTGCTATAAGGTGATTTCACATTCCATCAGTTCTTGAAGTTTATCGTATTTTTACAATCTCAGCCGTAATTTACGAAGATATCCTGTAAGTTATACTTTTCACGACAAACTTCTGAGCATTTCTGGTTGCATAGCAAACTAGGATAATGTTGCGGGATGAGACAATGGGTCTTATGAATAAAACAGTCTTGACTCTGCTCACTTTGCTCATGAGTGAGGTGCGCAAGCACTGTTTTATAAGGAAACTCTCAAATTTTGAATGAATAGAAACTATCGTAGTTGTGAAAACTTACTCCTAAATAACATGAGCATGCTTACAGAGTTTACTCCACTCCGCGCCGAGACGACTAAGTGAGTAGTCTGTCAGGTGTTTATGTAATTTAAATGAATATGTTAAAAATGAATAATATGGAACAAGATTTTGAACAAGATTTTATATTACAATTTTTTCTTAATTTAATCCAACGAAGCGAGTAATTGATGCTAGTTTGGTATAAATAACATTTCAACTAACTATGCTAAAATAAATAATCGTAAATAAACAATAATTTACTAAGGATATATATATATATATATATATATATATATATATATATATATATATATATATATATATATATATATATAGCAATGTGTAAAAATAATAGTAAAATAGATATTTATGAACTATAGTATACGTATGCTAAAGTAATAAATAAATGAAAATAAATAAAATAATGTTATGTAGGTCTATATATTATGAATAATTAAGTTAGCTTTCGAATAAAGTGATACGCTGATAAACTACCTAGGTATATATTTCGTAAAGCAACTAGGCCTAGCAACGAGGAAATTACAATCTTACATCTAAGGAAACGAAAATATTAATTGAAGTATACTTACCGGATTATACTTACGTTACCGTTACTTAACTCTTACGCTTTTGATCTGGAAAGAGAAATAACACTTGGCTAAAGTCACAACTTGGGAAGTAAAGCCGCATCTTCTATGAAATCACTGTCGAAACCATTCTAGTAGTTGATGATGTAACCTGAAACGGAATATAAAAATTAAATCCATTGTTAAATATCGTTGAGTTCGAAAACCGGTCATCTCTACCGAGGCTAATTAGAGAGGTTGGACAAACAAAACTAAATTAGTCAATATGCGTATGAAATATAGGACTGTTTTCATTTTCGGACTGTAGAACTAACATTTTTGACTAATTTACGTTTTTGTCCCTCCTCTCAAATTAGCTTCGATGGAGATGACCGGTTTTCGAACTCAACGATTAAATTATATTTGATCTTATAGAATAATAACAACCATACTTGCCTTTGTTTCCGGAGTTCTGAGTATTTTTTACGATATTTTGATATTTTGTTTCTTTTGTATTTGAATCTCTGAAGATTACAAAGTATGATCCAAAACCCTGTTTCTCATATTTATGTATGTCGTTCTGCTGGGGTTCAGTCTTTCATCTCAAGAACTTGAACCGTGTTATTCTTGTGCATATACTTTTTTTCACAAGTAGTAAAGCTTGTGTGTCGACCCAAAATAAAGAGTTACCTCTTGTTTCTACAGTCTACAACAGTACAAGACGTGAGATTAGGGATGCGCTCGAGACGAGTCGAGACAGAATTTTTCTGACAAAATTCGAGTCGAGACACATCTCTTCCAATAGAGAAATATACATTTTTCGAGTTGAGACATCGCTTTTATAGCACATTTTCGAGACGAGACAGCCTCAAATCTTGTCTCGTGCGAATTCTGACGTGAGGTATTATGAAACCAACGTAGTGCATGTGAAAAAATGTATTCCAACCACCGTGGCATGTGTGAAGTTCATCACGACGGATTGCAGACACCGTGGAAACTTACACCGTAGTGGGTCGCCTCCAAGCTGATGAAGTATGGGACAAAGCAAGAGTTACACTGGAACATACACACTAGGAATGGCCAATTCCGGAATGTTTACTTTTCCGGAATCCGAAAAGTAAAATCGGAAAAAATTCGGAATTTAGAAAGTTCCATATTTCGTAAAAAATCCGAAATTTACGAAAATTCAAGATTTCAGAAAAATTCCGGATTTCGGAAAAATCTCGAATTTTTAGAAAATTCCGAAATTCCGAAAAATTCCCGAGTTCGGAAAGTGAAATTGCCGATCCCGGAAAATTGTGGCCATCCCTAATACATACATTATATATATATATATATATATATATATATATATATATATATATATATATATATATATATATATATATATATAGGGTGTTTCAAAGCAACACTGACAACGTTTGGGAGATGATTTTTGACACCAAGATAAGACAAAAAAAAGTATAGACCAACCTGGGTGCACAAATGCTTCCTTTCGGAGTTATAGGCTCCCGAAAACATGAAAAAGTGAACTTTAAAGACCCATAGCTCCAATACTAAGGGACCAATTGTAGTCGGGTCAAGACTTCACTTAGGAACTAATATGTGTGCTATCCAAAAATACATGTTTCAGAATCCTAAGGTACTCACGCAACAATTTTTGTAGAGGGAGTTTGGCTACGGGCATATAACTTGAAGTACTCACCAACTACCGCTATAATTTGCGGAAATACCACAGGATTCTGAATCATGGATATTTGGATAGAGCACATAGTAGTTCCTAAGTGAAGTCTTAATCCGCCTACGATAGTTCCCATAGTTTTGGAGCTATGGACCTTTAAAGTTTATTTTTTCAAGCTTTTGGCAGCCTATAACTCCGAAAGGAAGCATTTGTGCACCCAAGTTGGTCTATATATTTTGTCTTATCTTGATGTGAGGAATCACCTCCCAAACGTTGTCGGTGTTGTTTTGAAACACCCGATATATATATATATATATATATATATATATATATATATATATATATATATATATATATATATATATAAACAAACAATATTTAGGTAAATATAAAATGCCTCCTTAATAAAACGAAAGTTTTTAAAAACATTGGGACACCTGTTCGTTTATTTTTATTGAGGAGTTAATATATCGAGTTTAATGTTCGTTAGATTAAGGAGTTTGTGAGATACTAAATTTTTTTGCATGAATTATAACCCGCACTATCTCTTTAGATCAGAAATTTCAATCAAATTACCATTATAAAAATCGATTTCGGAGTAAATGATAACTGTATATGTAGATCATTTCAATCGGTTCAGAAGTTTTCCGCGATGCAATCATAAACAAGATCATTTTCATTTTTATATAGGTATAAGAGATTAGTCTCGGCACGGTTCTAATAAAAATCACTCTGACTTAAAATATATAAGTATTTAGAAACATACGAATGTAGCATTGGAGTATGTATTGTAACGTAACTTGGATCATTGTGCTAAATTTCAACATTGCATGTCGTTGGGAAATGAGTTACATTACTACACCATTCATTGTAGGCACATTGAACAGTGCCCGTCAATGCACCTTCTAATCCGGTAACTTTACTCATTGTGTGACCATGTGCACACCTAAATACATCGTCCCCTTTTATCCACTCCGACACATGCCTGGCCTTGCTCACCTTGACTCACTATTCTCTTTCTGGACATCGTCTTCCTCACCCAACGCTACTGCTATGGTTACTGATCCAGGCACAGTTCACCATATCCTCCTCTGAATTGCCATCCCTTGGGGCATCACGAAATTACCGTACTTCTGCACAGGGTGACTATTATATTGTTCAGTGAGCTTATATCGATATATGCATGGGTAATTCTAAAGTCTATACATTTCGGACATAAACTGATTTTATTACGTAATTGGCAAGGAGGTAGTGGTTCCTGGTTTCAGTAGATGAAATTTCTTCATTTTTCAAGACGATGACCTTTCATGACTACATATTGAGAAACGTTGATGACCTTTCATGACTACAGATTGAGAAACATTCTCTAACATACGTGATGTAATTGCAGCAACCTCAGCCCTAATGCGTTGTGGTAGGTGTTCAATGCTGTGGATCTTCACTTTGTACACTTTTGATTTGATAAACCTCCATACAAAGAAGTCGAAGGGTGTAAGATCTGGGAAACCGAGAGCCCACATCCTGAGTGAGCCATGACTAATCCATCTCGTGGAAAAGGCTTGATTCAGGTTGTCCCGAATAATTACGGCGAAATGGGGTGGTGTCCCACCCTGTTGAAACACAGAAGTACCCATAATTCCATCAGACACCAACTGGGATTCCGAACTTTGTTCCAACAAATCGAGGTACGTGTTTTCAGTAACAGTTTGCTCTGCAAAAATGAAGAGATCGTACACTATTGACCACGCCATCCTCAATCACATTTCACTTTCGGTGTATCTGTTTCCCACTCCTACAGCACACTTTTTTGTTCCGCTGCCCAGATCCTATAATTGTGTCCATTGACACGAACAGGTTTGAAATGTTGCCTCATCACTAAACAAAATGTGCTTCATCAAATTGCCATGTTCCACAACAAGCGGTAGATCATAACACATAGCCGCATACTCCTCAGCTTCAAGCTTGTGCACAACCTGAATGTGGTATGCATATTCGTGCAACTTGTAACAGACTTTTCTCCATATAATGCTTTGGGGGAATTCCAAGCTCCCTTTTCAGTCTCTTGGTTGTTGAGGTTGCGCTACTTGTCATTGCTTGCTCTACATTTTGCACGGTTTCTAGCATTAGGGACTGTCTTCATCTGTAACACTATCGGAAGGCTAGATTTTTTTACGAGGTCCTTGCTGAGATGGGGATTTCCAAATCTACGGGTGAAGTCATTTCGTAATTGTCCGTGCGTCATTTGACGCAGACGGTCAGGATTACTGTAATTCGTTCTTCTTTGGTTAACATTCTGCCAAATTATCTAAAAAAAAAAAAAAATAAAAAATAAAAAATCACAGAAATGTATAATGATTTTAGAATCACCCTAAATATAGGCTATATAGTATATATATATATATATATATATATATATATATATATATATATATATATATATATATATATATATATATATATAATCATTTTTGACTTATGTGAAGCCTTCAAAATTGGGCACTGATTGTTGTCGTAATATTTTTACTTCTATATTTTGAAAATATCTACTTAAGGTTGGTTTAAAGGGACAAGTTTTGTCGATAGATGTCACTACAGTCTTCGTATCCCTCTCATGTATTTTTTACCTTTCACGAAAATTCATGATTTCTCTTACAAATTTCAATCTAGAAACTCCAAATTTTTAGAGAAGGAACTTCATAACATATCGAAGGCAACAATCCGTGCCGATTTTTATTTAGAATTTTCTTCATTGTTGAAATTGCTTGATTGTTGAAATGGACATCCAAACCCTTAACAATATAACTGTTTCAAGAATGAAGAAAATTTTAAATAAAAAAATCGGCACGGATTGTTGCCTTCGATAGGTTATGAAGTTCCTTCTCTAAAAATTTGGGGTCTCTAGGTTGAAATCTGTAAGAGAAATCGTGAATTTTCGTGGAAGGTAAAAAATACATGAGAGAGATACGAAGACTGTGGTGACATCTATCGACAAAACTTGTTCCTTTAAACCATCCTTAAGTAGTCATTTTACTCATTTTCTTGTCTTTTTTCATAAGTCTGACTTCTTTAAGTGACTATTCATTGCATTGGTGGTTCTCCATAGAAAATTGTATATTATCGGATTTCTACGTACGACCAATGATTTATCAATGCATGATTGAAACTAGGTTATGTCTGATAGAAAATATTGTAATGAAGTAAACTGTTTATTAATGGTACTTGTAACTGGAGAAAATTATTTCAAGTTCTTGGTAATAAGATCACGCCAGGAGGCGATATAAAATTAACAACACAACTGTCACTTTATAAATCAACTCACGAGAGAAAATATACAAGTTCAACAGGGTAGCATTGGAAGACCTGTCGCAACTTCACTTTGATGTTCGCCGACGTAAGCCTTCTTAATTTGAAGCCAATTAATTGATTGCTTTCTGCGGATTAAAACTTTGACTCAATTAGCGCTCACTTCTTTAGGGGAAAAGCTGAAAGGAAAAGAAAAAGCAACCACAACATGAACCATAGAAACTGGATATAACAACGAAAAGAGGATTCACGCTAAATTTTATGTTAAAATAGGTGTGTCACTGACCATATAAAGAAGATTATGCGCAACACTATCTCTATGTTCATTAATTTTATAATAGTAATAGAATAAAGTACATATTAATATTTTTTAATAATTGAAAGTTATCAAGAATATTTTTGTAATACTATTTCTACGTAAGCTATTAGAATTTGTATAATCTTCATCTTATTTCTAATCAGTACTTTTTGAGATTGTCAACTATAATGTGTAATATACAGACCATTTAAACTTCTTCTTCTTTTTCTTTTTACTAATCATTAATCTAAAAGGTCAGGACAGACTTCAATGACAATTTATGGTACACAGACCATAGTTTGAGAAACGGTGGTTTGAGGAATTGTAAACCTCCAGACGTCTCTCTTAAACTTCAAATCCTCGGGCTAGATTCGACACTGTTATGGAAATCGATCTTACGTAAAATAAGTAACGTAAAGGAATATGGTATCTTTTTAAAATTATATGTATAGAATCATTAATTTCTAGATTCACTGTGATGAAAACAAGATATGGACGGGAAATTTTTGCGAATAACGAATTATATATATATATATATATATATATATATATATATATATATATATATATATATATATATATATATATATATATATATATATATATATATATATCAGTATTTTTGTAAAAGAGAAACAAGTTAGTTGACAAATAAAATGTGAAATCAATTTGTGACAAGCAAACGATTTCTAAGGAAGCACTGGGAAACCAGAAAGATTCAAAAACAAGTGAATGATGTCCCTTTCTCTAGTATAAATACGCAGGTAAAGCTAACACTTGGGAGATTCAATCAGGAACTAACTCAGAAAGCACTCGAAGTTAGACTCTCACAGAGGGACACTCACTCAAAAACTCTTATTCTTTCGGGAGCTGTCATGGAGCTCTTTGAACGAAGAACTACGGAACTGTTAAAACACAACATTAAATAACAATGATGAAGAAACTCTTGTTAAACATCTACAAGATATTTACCAAGTCATAGTTTGAAACTTTGCTGTCATGTAAGTTGTTCAACCCCTTCATCTGCTATAAAGAGACAGAACTTCTGTAAAGTAACTTTATCAGAATTGGCCTCTGGTGATGTCTCAGTGTTTTGTAATCTAAATCATTTCCTAACGGCAAATTTGTAATTTATTGAGTAAAATAAATTAGACAGCGCTGATCATGAAAATATAATCTCAAATCATTAATACATTAATCTCAGGCCCATATCTACGTGGGTCTAGGGGAAGCCGGCCCCCCTAAAATT
This sequence comes from Thermobia domestica, assembly GCF_964235325.1. Classification (NCBI taxonomy): domain Eukaryota; kingdom Metazoa; phylum Arthropoda; class Insecta; order Zygentoma; family Lepismatidae; genus Thermobia; species Thermobia domestica. The sequence continues at coordinate 146,934,482 of NC_137465.1, read as the reverse complement.
TTCACAGTAGGCTTGTAAATGAACTATAACATGATGATGAACTATAGTATGGTTGGATCGGCCCCCCTTAACTTCTACTGGGCCCCCTACATTTTTGGGCTGGCTACCGGTCTGATTAGTCTTAATTTCCTCAATTCATTAATTAAAAATCCTAATTTACAACTTGCAAATCCTAATGTCATTTCCAAAGAATGAACCAAAATGATAAATAAATCAATATTACAACAGAAGAATAAAAAATGTCTAGTATTCCACACGAGACGAAACAGAATTTTTATGACAAGATTCGAGACTAGGCTGATCTTTTCTAATAGTAACTGATACATTTTTCGAGACGAGACGTCACTTTTACAACACATCTTCGAGACAAGACAGCATCAACTCTTGTCTCGTGTGGATTCTAAAAATGTCTTACGTTACAAAAATAAATGCTAGAAAATGGGGTTTTAAAAATTACGTTAGTAATTAACAGAAACAAAACATTGATGACTCAATAAGAGTAATAAATTATCGCATATCTAACAAAATAATTCAGTTTGAAAATCATCTGTCCAAATACATATATCAAATTATGCATATAGTATATCAAGAATTCTCGAAGCCGTCAGATAAACTAGTTGTTTTCTTTCCACATATAATTTTTGTTTATTTTACATTAATAATTTATTTTTCTTGTATCTGCACATAAGCAGACAGTATTATGAATAAGCTCTAAAAATCAGGCTTATGTGAAAAAAGTAGTAATAATATTTAAATTATATACATAAGAGTTTTCAAGGGAAGATGCAAAAATAAATATCTTCTCTGCGGAATATCACTTTTGTAAAAGTTTTAGAGCGGAGCGAAAATGACCATATTATGAAAGTATTAGAAAATAATAAAAATAGTTTAGTAGATCACAAATATGTAACATGGATAATGAAATCCGATTGAGTTTCGGAATCGTCTGAATATGTACAGGATACATAAGAAATTCCCACTGAAAGTAACAAATGCCTAAAATAACACGAAAATATAAACCAAGATAACAAACCACAACATAAGTTAGGGGAAGTAAGAGCGAAAGCTACAATTGGGAAACTAGTAGTAGCCTTTAAGCGCACACTACCATGTGGATATATAATGGAACTGTTGCTCTCGATTTAGTTATATGTGTGGCACTTTATGCCCACTTGGACATATTGTTCGATTAAAACATGTTTTTTTCCTACGAAAGAAGAATAATCTGTTTCTTACGTAATGAAGAAGAAAACTTACGAAGTAACGCCATAACTTCAAATTTGCTTATTGTACTTTGTGCACTAAAGGTTTAAGGTAGTAGCTGATTACGTATTACTTGCCAAAAGAAGCTCAGAACATGAGTATAGCGATGAAGACTAGCCTACAATGCCTATATTTCATACCTGTCTTACGAGTTTATGATTAGCTACTGTTAGAGAGAAACATTACAATAGCAAAACTTGCCGAGATTTTGTGTTATAAACAAAACCATTCAACTATTTCTTCCTCGTGCAGCAGAATGACCGATCTTCCATAAATAAACTTTAGTTTACTATGCGGTTGATTTATATGAATACATTGTTTCCATGGCACAGTATTACAACAACGGAAGTGATGACAAATACTAATTCCCTGAAGTTAATAAGGTAAGTAACCATGACATTGGTATTTATGCTGTATATAATAGTGACAAGGAGCATTATAACGTGTGACGAATCTTCTCAGATTTTCACATTTTTGTTGTTGCTATCCTATCATAAGACTGAAACATATTAGTTGCAAAATGGTATGCAATAAAACTGGTAGATGAGGTAGATTTTTCCTAAGAAGGAAATTTCTCCTAGTGGCTCAGAACTATGTAAGCAATCTGTGAGTCATAACAATTGTGATGTGTAGTTTCCTGTACTACATACAGTATGAGGATAACTAAACTGTAGGTTGGTTTGTGGTTATCTTAGCAAAGAACAGAGGATCAGTTCTTTAAGATATTGAGTCTTAGTGCCATCATTCATATATGCAAAGACCTGTCTTCGGGGGATGGATCTCCATCGCTGTTTGCATTGTAACATGACTGATCAGCGGAACTATTATTTTTGCCCAGCTCTTCAGACAGGTTTTCCATAAATCCTCAATGAATTACGGTAATCTATTTTTCAAATAAAGTAATATGTGAGGGCAAGTCAAAAAGTTCCCAGAACGTTGATCTAGTTTTGGCATTTTGCAATCACAATGAATCTTATACAGACAGTCCTTAAGTTGCCTAATCCTGAATTTGAAAAGTACTCATACGTCATAACAAACAGTGTGCGGGTAATATAGCTGAACAAAGGTGTGTGTAGTGATTAGTTGGTGCAATTTAACAGATCGAGTAACGCGCAAACATTAAGTTCATGTGCAAATTAAGGAAAGTCTGCTTCAGAGGCTTTGATAGCCTTAAAAACAGTTTAGCACAATTGGATGTTTGGCTCTTCCCAAAGCTAAAAATTGGCCTTTTTCGTTTCGCCAACACAGAAGAGATCAAAACTAACGCGACACCTAAACTTTGGAACATATCAAAAGAAGACTTTCGTCGGTGTTTCCACCAATCACAGGAGAGATGGAACAAGTGTGTGTGTGTGTGTGTGTGTGTTCCGGAGATGCCAACTTTGGAGGCGATTAAAGGGGGGATGTCCGTGTTTGGGGTCAAAATTTTTGGATTTTTGAAAAGTATCATTTTCTGAATCTATGGTCTTTAAATTTTCATTGCGGGAAGTTTCATGTTCATACGACATCAAGTTCCCTTCGAGAAATGCAAATTATTGTTTACTTTTGTTGTATTTTCAGGCTTAAATATATCTGTTTTCAGTTTTGACGTTCATTCCAGATTGTTCGATCGTCCCATTCTTCTGAAATTATGTAGTAAATATATTGCTTTGTCGTTCCTAAAAGAATACACACATCATTTTGCTTATTGGTATTTACTATTCTGCGTTCATAGTTCTTTCTTTTCCTTATTCCTCTGTGTTAGTAAATTTAGTGCCAAAGAAATTAATAGCTTATGGAAAAGAAATCAGGGGAAACGTTGGCAACCTTCAGGAAATGAAGAAAGCAGTGTAGCTAACTTTTTCCCACTAATATTCAACTGATGAGAAAGAAACGCACCCAAATGCTTTGTCACCCAAAGGAGAAAATTCCTAGTGGGGTATAACAGATCTCAAGCAACTGGAAAACGGTATGAACATAAGCATTCATTGAATGTTGCAGTGTTGGATAATATCAAACCTATCCACAGAGCTCTTGCGGATCCAGCCCTTTTGAGAAAATGTTTGCATTGGAAAATACAGAACCCCAATAAAAGTTTACACTGATATGGTAACAATGCCCAAAAACTACATTTGCGGGTTCTAAAATCGTACAAATTGCAGTGTATGACGCTGTTCTGTGTTTTAATAATGGCCGTGAAGCAGATACTGGTGTTCTCCAAAAGATGAGAATTTCAAGCGGTGAATACACCTCCAAACTAATACGATACATGGACATAAAGTGAACAACAAAATCGGAGTTTGCAATATTATACTATGTTGTAAACTTAATAGTGCATGTGCAGGTGCACTACACAAAAGGAGATAACCTCGGTTGTTTCTAACATTATTGTTTATGCTTTCTTTGAGTATAAGAAGCATGAATAAACTAATAAGTTACAGTATATAGCATGACTCGTATTTGAGGAAATTATGAAAGATAATTAATTAAATAAATGAATAGCTCACTCCAACAGCAAACTACCCATTCTGGATTTAATGAGAAACGATTTATCCCGTATTGTAAGGTTATCAATTAAACATTTATTAATGAAATGTGAACAAAACTGTGCAAATGAAGTGAATATGCATAATATTCACTCTTCATTTTTCTTTTCATTTTTCATTCAGACACTAATACTACCTGATTAAATGTTCATTAGATTAATAGTAGACATATGTTTTTGTTTTAAAAACAGTCTGTAAACTTATTTATTAAAATTTCCCAAGAAAATTGTATGCAATTGCAAAACCTGTCAACTTCATAACAGTTAGGCGGATGCAAAGACTATTAATTGTATGACGTTGCAAAATCTGTTAACTTAAGTGTCAGTCATTTGAGTTACTAGTACAAAATCTGTTATTTCCTGTATAAGTGTTCCCAGTATTCTATTTGAAAATGTTTGGAAACGAATGGAGAATAATATTCTTTTTAACCGGCTTCAAAAAACCGGAGGAGATTCTCAATTCAACCCGTTTATATATGTTGTATTTATGTTCACCCATAACTTCAACATAATTCTACTGATTGTAATGTTTGTTTTTATTTGTTTGAAAGAGACTACTTTCTCGATGGTTCGATATAAATTTCATTAGAATGTAATGTTATTCTTTCGAAGCTAGAACATGAAACACTTCAACAAATGTGAAAAGCGCTATTAACCGATTTTAATATGTGTATTATCAATCATATTATTGATATAGGTGCACCGATTTTGATTCTTCTTCTTTTTTTTGTTTTTGTTTGAAAGAGTATTCTTTTCTAGTGGTCCCTGATCACGTATAACTCCGACATAAGTGCACCGATTTTGATTATTATTCTTTTTGTTTCAAAGAGTATTCTTTTCTAGTGGTCCCTGATCACGTATAACTTCGACATAGATGCACCGATTTTGATTATTCTTTTTTTGTTGTTTGAAAGAGTATTCCCTCATAGTGATCCCTGATCACGTATAACTTCGACGTAGGTGCACCGATTTTGATACATTTCTACAGGTATCAATAGAAAGTTTGCAATGTCAGCTACAAATGATGACATCATTTTCCAACATGGTCCCTCGGGCAACACACTTGAGCCATCGCTATATAAGGTTTTTCATGCCGTTGGTGAAGAATTGTGTTGGCTGCTGAAGACACCATTGCCGAACTCCTATTTCTACCTCCGCGTCATAGCTGTAGCATTGGTCCTTAAAGTGATCCTTAAGTTTGGGGAAGACCCAAAAGTCACAGGGCGCAAGATCCGTCCTATAGGCAGGATGAGGCAGAATGTCAACAACACTTTGTCAACTGATGGGACAACTTTGAATTTTTTGGCGGAGGAGAGAACGTGTGGCGATACTCATCGACTGGCTTCGTTTCCGGATCGTAATGATGTATCCACGACTCATCGCCGCTGATGAATGTTCCTGGGCGCAAACCTTCTGCAGTCAGAAATTCAATGTCAGCCCGCTGTTTCAGCCGGACGTCACTGCTGAATGCCATGGATTACATCATTACTCTGGAACGAGAAGAAAGATGAACGTGAAACAAGTGACATTCTATAGCCTAAACATCAGTGCATTAATGATAAACAGTTCAGAATGTTTGCAGTACTATTGGCCAAGTAACGGGTTTGGAGGCATTACTTTCTGAATCACCCTCGTGTATATTTTAAAGTTTTTATGTATGATTTCCTTACATTTTTAAGAACGCTCTGTAATTTTAAGATGTTCCGCGTTAGGTTCGTCAGGTTCTGAGTTAAGGTTCTGGTAACAGGTTGGGCGCACTATTGAAACAGTATAATACTGAAAACATTATTAAGTAAATTATTATTATTATTATTATTATTATTATTATTATTATTATTATTATTATTATTATTATTATTATTATTATTATTATTATTATTATTATTATTATTATTATAGCTCGGTTCTCAATACTTAGTAAACCTATAACTTGAGTGATAGTATTTATCTACATTTATAAGAACTATTTTCTTCCTCGCATATTGTTCACAGTCACAATTTGTAAAAAAAAGTTTTTAAATAGGTATAGCAAAATATTAATTTTAACTTTCAGAAAGTTAGTAGTTTCAAATTAAAAAGTTACTTCCTAACATGTAGGTAGATACGATGTTCCGAACGAATTAGAACCTTATATTTTATTCTCTTTACTTTCTCTGTCAATGAAAAACTTTCTCATTACAATGACGTTTCTGTAATGTATATTCTTATTAATACAATATGATACAAAACTAGTTTGCAATAAACATCGTGCAGAAACAGAAATAATAATCAAATTCAAATCCTTCCAGTTTTCTGAAGTTTCGAAAAGGAAGTGTGTGTGGGCGTGTAGGGGAAGAAAGTGAATCTAATGCCAAGAGTTCGTATTCATCATGCAAACTAAAAGTTATTTTAGTTTATAGAATATTTATATCTACAGAAGTGAATAACAAATTTGGTTAGCATCTTGTACTGTTGTTAATGAACACATGAGAACAACTGCTATGTAATCGTAACATACACGTTCTATTTACATTCATTTTACGGCCATCTTCTTCACACTCTGCGTAAAGTGTTTTACTAATATTATCACTAACCGGAAAAGAACAAGCACCTTTAACTTTTATTTGTGTGTGTGAGTGTGTGCGTGTGTATGTGTGTGTGTATGTTCGTGGTTTCTCTTAGCTTCAATAATTGACCCAGTTTCGTGGCATGAAGTCACTCCTCTGATGGGTTATGAGTGCATTTGTTTTCTGTAAATCGCTGTTTTGGTGTTTACGTGGTGTTATTGGATTAAAATGGAGTTGGGAGGAGAAACAGGAGTGGTTTTCTGCATTGCTTTACAGGGTTACCAGAATATAAGAACAGTAAAAGAGCAGTAGTAATTGTCTATGTCTTGTTTCTTTTGTCATTGGAATGATTGTTATGATCTGAGGAGGGAAATGGAAACAGCGTAGGCGGCGCCAGGATTTTCGTAATGTGGGTGCAGGCTGGAAAAGGATAAGGCATATTAAAAAGTCAACAAGGTACACAATAAAAATTTTTATGTACTACCATGAGCAAAATAAATGACGCGTCTCTTTATTTTGAAGTTTTTTGAAAATATCTCCGTTTTCTTTATATGTTCGAAATTTCGGAAGGTTTCCCCAGCAGGACAGGTTAATAACAAACCCGTTTTTAATATTTGTATTAGATATTAGCTTAAAATAAAGAAATTAGAAGCAAAAAACATTAAATCGACAGAAATCTCGAAAATTACCAACTCTGCTAAAGTGGGAAATTTTCAAGAACACGAGGGAATTCTGCATTTCAACACGAAGCAGCGACATCTATGTCATTGAGAGAAATGTGGATTAAATCTACAAACTAAACTTTTAACGAATATTTCTAGTATGTCTTATTATATGCATTATCTGCAAACTCCAAATATATGAATATATGCTAAGTATTAAGATAAAGATAGAGCAAATAGTGGAAATTATCTATGGAAAAGGACGAATTGGTAGGACGATCGTAATGAAATATCGTCTTTACCGGAACAGGCTCAGTTCACGTGAAAAAACAAATAGCTCAGTTAGTTAAAGCAACGAGTCTGTATGCTGAAGGTAGCGGTTCGACCCCGTGGAAGTGCCGTTATCATTTTTATCACTACACTACGGTTATTTTTTTTATTTTTTATTTGGGAAAGAATCAAATTGTAACGTTTGTGTAAAACTCATGACGATACCAAAAAAAGAAAAAATGCTGTTGTCGCACTTGCATTAGCGTCCCTAATTTTGTTTGCAAACAGTTTCGTAATTATTTCCCCCGTGCTCACTGCTCACCATATGCTCGCTGGCGCATAACGAATGTTTCCCAGTAAATGTTAATTCTAATTTGGAGAATTTTATAAAGTTTCACAATATTTCTCACTAGATAGTCTTCTATCTACGTGTTTGGATATTTTGATAACAGATTTCCCTATTAAATGTTTAATTTTCCCTAGATGTTTAATTACGGAAAAGTTTTACAATGTATTTGTATTGAATTGAAATTGTTTTGAATTTACTACATAAGGTAAGTAGACCGAAGGAGGAGAACTCAAGTATCTGATATTCTACGTAAAAGCAACCTATTGTAGAATGATGATGCTTCTTACCTTCAGCACATAATCTTAACGTTAGAGAGTCAGAGAGAGAAAAATCCTGGTTTTTCCTCCTCTATGACCACCCATCTTAAACCTCTACATATCATTGTTCGTCTCACAAAATTTCGGTGCTCCAAAAACATTCAAATAATAATAATAATAATAATAATAATAATAATAATAATAATAATAATAATAATAATAATAATAATAATAATAATAATAATAATAATAATAATAATAATCCTGAATATGCCATCCTTACATAATGTAGGATATCTTAGTTTCCTAGTTTAAATCTTAAATATCTTAGTTTAAAATGCTGTCTTTAGTACTTATTTGAGCAACCATGTAGGAGGGGGTACGACTTTTTATTTTGCCCCTCTCATTTCAGTAGCCTTCCAACAGAAAGTAATTTTTGATAAGCAGGACAGACAAAATGAATAAGAAATATATTTACAGCATCCTCTCCCCTTTCATGATTGGAATATCACGTAATATTTTTTATTCTACGAAAGATGGCCCTGTGCGGTTAGGGGTAGGTAACTAAAAAAATACCTAATATATAGCGCCCCTTGATTGTAATATTACCGCTTCTTTATTTGTACGAGGGAGCCCTACACAATCAAGGGTGACAAAAAGAATAGGAAGAGTGTCTATTGATTCCAGTGGTGGATCCAGCACGAACTCCTGGGGGAGGGGAGGGGAAGTGAAACATTCTTTTGATGATGTGAAGCTGTCACAAATTACCACTTAACTAAACTAAACAATAGTGGGGGGAACCGGAACCCAGTCAGTTTAAATTGATGTAAATGTTTAATTTTTGGATTCATATTAAAGTTTTGGTTTCAAATGAGAATTTCAGTCCAAGTGGTCAATGATCAAATCTCGTGGGGCTCTTCAGTGTAGACTAATACGGCCCCCTTATGAGAAAAGGCAAAATTATTAACATGTTTATAACTTTCGAATTTTTCGTCTATTTTAAAGAAATATTTTGCTTCGTATTAAAGTGTTGGTTCCAAATGACAAACACAGTCCGAGTGGACAATGATCAAATCTCCGTGGGGGTCTTCAGTATAGGGGGCTACGGCTCCCTTATGGGAAAAGGCAAAAATAAGAAAATGCTTATAACTTCCGAATTTTCCGTCTATTTTAAAGAAATTATTGGCTTCATATTAAAGTTTTGGCTTCAAATGACAATTTCAGTCCGTGTGGACAATGATCAAATCTCGGAGGGCTCTTCGGTGTAGGGGTTTCGGCTTCTTTATGGGACAAGATTCACGTAGTTGATATTGCAAAATTGTTTTGTATATATAAGTGGAAACTTGCACCATTTGGTTAATTTTACCTCTTATGTTTTGCAGATTCATATTCCAAGCAATAGTTACTTCGCAGAGCTAAAAGAAGGCACTTACTAGTTTCATTAAAATGAAATGTCTTTTATGAGAGGAGCAGACGAACGAACAGGCACCCAAACGTTGGTTGAGTCGTACGGTTGAAACTCGTTAAGCTCGCTTCAATTATTATTATTAATAATAATAATAATAATAATAATAATAATAATAATAATAATAATAATAATAATAATAATAATAATAATAATAATAATAATAATAGTAATAATAATAGTAATAGTAATAATAAAGCATTGCAGGGACCTTTGATGCAGGGGGTCCGTGGCTCGATTCCACTTCGTGCCAAGTGAAATTTGAGGTGGACAAATACCGTGTGCATGGGTATGTGTTTTCTTGAGATTTTCCATTTTCCTCCCACTTTCTTCATTTCACCATTTCATTCATCATCATTCTCCCTTAGCGTAGGTGCATAATCGTCCAACGTTAAACTAGATATTGCAATTTCAATAATAATAATAATAAAAATTAATTCAACTGAAAGGACTGTAATTTATGTGGACAGCAATTATCATAAATATGCAACCATTATAAAAACAATGCTTTGAGTAGAAAGATAATCCTTCCCAAGTGTTAACGAATGCGCACGAGATAAGACATGTCTCGAGAAAGAGACAAGACGCGCTTTGTGACATCCAAGATAATACGAGGCAAATGTTTTGGACACGAGATAGCTTGTAAAATGTCTCGTCTTGTCTGGAATGTCTCGAAAACAAAAGTCTAAGTTTTAAAATTATTTTTCAAGATCTATTCTCTCAGAAGTAGTTCTCTGCCTTAAAATTAATAACGACATTTGTGATTTAAAAAAAGATAAACAATGCCTAAAGTTAATAGTTAACTTTTCGAAAAGAAGCTTCATTAAGGGTGAACCTGAAAGATGTCCACAAACTTCGGGAGGTGATTCGTGACATCAAAAGGAGACAAATGGTCCTCTTGCAGTTTTCGAATTCAGCTTCGTTGTCGAGATACAGGGTTGCCAACTGGTCGTGTTTGAGAAACTCACTGGGAATAAATTCAAGTCCAAGAATAAACTACTACTCATATATTTTTCAGGTCAATTGACTTATACCATGTTGTAAGGTCAAATATTTATTTATGAAGTGTGTACAAAATTCGCCAGGGTCTTTTCTGAGAAAATCGTCGAGAAAAAGTCACCTCCAAGAATAAACTACCCCTCGTAAATTTTTCTAAGAGAAATATCTGATACTGCAATATAGGGTTGTTAATTAAATATTGATTAATGAAAAATAAACAAAATTGTTAAAACCATTTTTGAGAAAATAGCGTTTTTCGATTTTCGGCTGTTTGTAAACCACACTTATTTTAGGTGGTAGGAAAAAATGGAAAAGCTCCTGTAAGAATACTAAGTAAACCCTAAGTTTAAAATTTGGTGTAGATAAGTTGAACGGTATTTCCTCTAGGCGAGTGCATATAAAAGTGTGCCGAACGGACGGACCGGAAGGACGGGTGTCGAAAAGTCACATTTTCGGTATGTAGACGCCATGAAACATGTAAATCCGTTGAAATCTGAATTTGATATTATTTTCACAATCACTATATTTTCTTCTCTCTTTTGTCGCTCGAAAAAGAAAAGCCTGAGTTTACCACAAAAAGCTAGGGAGTTTCTCAAAAAATATTCAATTACAGGGCCACCGCACTAAACTTTTTCAGTTCAATTTCTTAACTGTGTTAGGCCGCAGTTGTTACTGAAGTGTGTATTTGGATAATACGAATAAAATTATCCTATTATTCAAATACATCGAATGTCAGATTATCGAATAAAAAACTTCGATTGAAGAAAATCCATACTACAAAACTAACTCACACTTTCAGCACATTTTCATTAGACATATAACAGACCAATTAATGCAATCATTGTTTATGAAATATGAAAAAAATCAAATGAGTCACTTTGGGAAAGTCGTTCAAAAAGAACCCGTCAGCAGTAACCTACCTCTTGTGAATTGTTTCGAACAATGAGTTAAGATATACTTTTGGTTATTAATGAAATATTTATTTGCGAAATTTGAACAAAATCGCCTGTCGTTCGAGAAAATTGTCGGGGAAAAAACCTTGACCCCAAAAATAAACTATCCGTTGTAATTGTTTTTCATAGAAATGACTTATACTAAAATATAGGGTTATTAATGAAATACTTATTTATGAATTATCAATAAAATTGTCCGAGTAATTTTTGAGAAAATCGTGAGGGAAAATAACTCCCCGAATAAACTATCTCTTGAGGATTCTTTCAGGGTAAGCGAGTTATTCCATATTACTAGGTTTTTAATGAAAAATTTATTTCTGAGTACGAACAAAATTGTTTGACTCATTTTTGAGAAAACCGTGGAGGAAAAACACCCCCAAGAGTAAACTACCCCTCGCATATTTTTTCAGGACAAACGAGTTTTGCCATATTGTTCGGTTATTAACGAAATATTTATTTTTGAAATATGAATAAACTCTTTTGAGTCGTTTTTGAGAAAATCGCCCAGACAACACTCCACCAAGAATAAACTACCCCTCGCATTTTTTTTAGGACAAACGAGTTATGCCATATTGATAAGTTATTAATGAGATCTTTATTTATGAAATATGAACGAAAACATTTGAGTCCATTTTGAGAAAATCACTGAGAAAAAACTCACCCCCTTAGTATAAACTACCCGTTGTAGATTTCTCTGAGATAAATGCCTTATACCACAAAATAGGGTTGCTAATTAAATATTGATTTATAAAAAAAGAAAGAAAACAAGATCGTTAGAGCCAGTTATGAGAAAATATCTTTTTTTTATTTTCATCGTACAGGAAACTACCCTTGTTTTGGGAGTAGGAGGGAAATTAAAAAAAAAACTATAGGAAATACTATGAAAATCTTATTCTAAAATTTGGTGCAGATAAGTTGAACATACCGTAAATTTTTCAACTAATTTACGGTATGTTCAAGTATGGCTTCTAGGCGAGGTATGGCTTCAGGTATGGCTTCTAGGCGAGTGCACAGAAAAGTGTAGCGAACGGACGGACGAACTGATGGACATGTATCGAAAAATAACTTTTTCGGTGTTAGGGGCTATAATACGTGTAAATTCGTTGAAATCTCAAATTTGATTTTTTTTCGAACACCATACTTTCTTCTCTCATTTGTCACTTCAAAGTAAAAGGAACTCAGAACTACAGATAAAAGACACCTACTTTTACACATAGACATTTATTGATTTAAAACTTTTAGTTTGTGTCATTTCACTTCCAATTGAAAGGTTTTACAATGATTAACGGCATACCAATGACGAGACGGAAGTTTTCAGGAAGTAAATGCATTCAGAAGTCTAGACTGCATTACAGCCTGTTTTTATTTCTTCAATTGTTAACAGCTGTAATTTCGTCCAAACGCTACATGAAATAATTTTTGGTTGACGTCATTGTATTACTATTTTAGTATTGTTCTCTTCAGACTTGGTTGAAGTTTTTTCTTAACGGTTATACATTTTTTCTTTCTTATTTCATCGTTACACATAAGAACAAAATGTTATGGTGAGTGGATAGATTCGAACCTACGAACATTGAGTTTATATTCTTCCAACACTTTACCAATGGACCAAGCTTTGTCTTCACGTTAACGCCCGGTTACAGGGTTTACTACGATTTAAATAAAATGGCTGGCTGTTAGAATTCCCTGCTCACATATTTCAATAAATAATTTTCATTGCTTCGTAGATACGTAGAGCAATGTTTAGATACACATTTTAGGAGAGTGAATTTTGGTGTATATAATAATTTCATGCCAGGTAAAAGCTAGATAAGTTTTGATAAAATGTTTCATATGTAGTTCTCAATAATAAGCTTGCTGTTCGGAGTGAAGTTCCAAGGTTCAGCATTGCCTAGCAGTTTTTGCTATTAATATCCTTTCTAACAATATTGGCAGTGGACAAAAGTTAGCCCGTGTTGAAGCTTTTTGCTCCTAATTTAGTTATTTTACTTATTTAAGGAATATATTGAAAATTGTCAGCAGGCACGTATGCAGTAATTTATTTCGGGAGAAGTCCGACTTCAATATTAGGATAAATTATAATAAAATTTAAAAGATAATCCTTAAATTTAGGCTAAATTTACAGAGAAGTTGGGATTTCAGAGGGGAGTCCGGACCACCTGGACCCACCCCTAAATGCGTCCTTGTTTGTCAGTAACGTTTCCTCATTTTGAAACCCTCAAAAACTTCGGATATATAAAGGAAAACGAGTTATTTTCGATAAAATATCACTTCAGAAGACGCGACAGTTTTATTGCACATGGTGGTATCCCAAGTTCACAAGGGCAAGAATTCATTAATTTTGATTCTCTGTCATTGTGCTCTATCGAAAGGTTAGGTTTGTAACATGTTACTCCTACGAACAAGCATGACTGGCAGATAGGAATACTGAACACAACTCCAGAGAAATGCATGCTGAACTTACGTTTATAGCTACGCTTTGGTGATTTGCCCTCAAGGTCAATCGAGTGGTAATTCAGTTCCGTCTCTGTTCTTAAGCTATGTTCGTATTACTTCGAACAGTTTTGATAATGAAAAGCATGCCTCTTAATATAACAGACTTCTTTCGCGTAAGAAATCGAAACTCAGTTGGTCAGAGCAACTAGTCTGTAAGAATTAGGTTGTTAGTTAGTTAGGAGCCCAGTATGAGTAAGGGTTTTTATTACTATTGTTTTTATCTTTTATATGTGAGGAAAAATCAAATTGTGACATCGCGACATCAAATGTATTTGATTAGGTAGTTTTGTCTTAGCTAAACTTTAAACATCAGTAACCGTCGAAATTATTTCACCAACTGATCACTTACTGAACATTTCAAACACGTCAAACCAGTGGCATAACATGAAGGTTAACCTCTCCTCCGCAGTCCTTAGTTATGCGTCCGTACTTTCAAGGGCGGACTAAGGGCCGGGCGACTGCCCGGGGCGCCAGAGAAAGAGGGGCACCAAAACGAGCCTCAAAAAGTAAATTTTATAATGTGCTTTCTACTGACGTTTTTGGTTTATATTCTTGTAAAGTAGTGGCAATTATATGATCTTTTTCCATTTCACTATGGAAGAAGAGAGTTTCATAGTACTAAGGGGGCTGTATCGAAAAATTGAGAGATGGCATGTAGAATAAAGAGTGCCGGGAATTAAGTATTGTTTGTTTGTTTGCTTGAGTTTAGCGTTCCACGGTTATGCCTTAATGGGCAAGGGAGATGTGGATACTAATTATAGTGGAATCCGAACCACTTTTATCGTTCAACCGTAATCCACCGGGAATTGGACCCGGTACCACAGAAGGCAGGCGTGCTAGCCACTAGACCAGGGGGGTGGAGTTGGTATTGTTTATAGCGGGCCATATTCTTTGTGAACTTTTCCTAGGTAATGGATTTCTTTTTGAAAATGGGTTTAAAACAGGGGCGTCATTTAGGGAGGGCAGGGAGGGGCATTTGCCCCCCGTGAGTTTGAGATGTATATAGATTTTACCATTAGAATAGTAGTAAATCAGTGAAAAACGCGAAATTTTTCTTATATCAAGAGGTCTTGCCCCCCCCCAAAGCAAAATCTGAAATGACGCTCCTGGTTTAAACTATTAAAAACACTATGATAAAATGTAAAATTTGGCTACTACTAGGGGAAGGGCGCCAAAAAGTCACTTTGCCCGTGTGAAAATTTGTCCTGCTCCGCCCCTGCGTACTTTCTGTATATTTTTTGGCCTTGCAGCTTGTGCTGTCCCCACGCCACATTGTTGCGGTGGCGCTATTTACGCCTACCCTTCGAACGTAATTCAATAACTGTTTAAGAAATTCTACCATCAGCGTGAAAACGGGAATATATTTTTCTAATAATCCCATAGAACTTTCACTCAGAATGCCAGATGCAATTTTTCAGAGTGGGCTCTGGCTAAGTAGAAGGAAGATCTGTTTCCTAAGTAAGTTCCTTTCAGAAAGTTTGCTATTTCTTTAACAGTGATGTAAATAAATATACTTATCGTTATTAGCTCGACACCAAACCATCCTGGACAAGTCCCTCTAGAACAATGATCGGCAAAAGTTATTCTGCATAATTTTATAAGCGACTCAAGGGTGAAACACTTGTTAACGAAAGCAATGTTGTGTATATACTGCCTTGTTTCTGACAAAATATAAAGTCTTTTGTAATCTTTAGACACTTTTCCTATTCCTTTTGTCACCCTTGGTTGTGTAGGGAAGCCTCGAACAAATAAAGAAGAGGTAATATTACAGATAAGGGGCGCTATAAATATATTAGGCTTTTTTTGTTACCTAACCATAACGGCCTAGGGTCGTCTTCAGTAGAATAAAAAATGCTACGTGATATTACATTCACGAAGGAGGAAAGGATGCTCTAAATATA
Organism: Thermobia domestica; assembly: GCF_964235325.1. Classification (NCBI taxonomy): domain Eukaryota; kingdom Metazoa; phylum Arthropoda; class Insecta; order Zygentoma; family Lepismatidae; genus Thermobia; species Thermobia domestica. The sequence goes on along the minus strand of NC_137465.1, from coordinate 146,918,797 downwards.
TTTCTTATTCATTTTGTCTGCCCTGCTTCTCAGAAATTATATACCTTCTGTTGGAGGGTGCTGAAAAGAGAGGAGGGGAAATAAAACGTCGTGCTCCCTCATACATTTTAAATTTTGTGACGTGGTTGCTCAAATTATTACTAAAGAAAGCACTTTAAACTAAGATGTGTAAAGTTACAACATTATGTAAGGGTGGCATATTCATTAATAATAATAATAATAATAATAATAATAATAATAATAATAATAATAATAATAATAATAATAAATATGAATGTCTTTGGAGAGCCGAAATTATGTGAGACGAACAATGATATGTTCAGTAGGCTAAAATGGTGCCAGATATTTTGAATCTCTGTACAAAATTGTAAGCGATGCTCAAGAGTATCTTTGTTATTGCAGTGAAACACATATTGTGATCCACCATTCCTAAGTTAAAGAGGCGGTCTAGCGTTTCGTATTTGTTGTTGACAATGAAATACCAGAGCGATTTTTGCTGAGTAGTTAACAAAGGAGCGTTGATATTTCGCCAAATATAAGGCCAGTGAAGTTGTGGCTCTTGCAATTGAATATGAGGCGAGACGAAGTGTTGTGTCTGCACATAACGGCGATAAATTGCTCTAACAGGCATGAGGTCTAAGTTGCTTCGGGCAATCAGCCCATAGGCTATATCAAGAACTGGTTCTCGCAGGTGTGGGAATTTATGGCCCCAAGGAAAATATTAATAGGTGTTTGAAGGTCGACACAAGCTAAACAAGCAGAGATAACGTTACTAGATACACTGTTCTTATCATTCATGAACACGTCGATGGTTCGTTTCAATAGTAGTGCCTGACCTTGGAGCAATATGTTTTGAAATCCTATGCCACCTTGTGCCGGAGGTAACACGAGTTGGTCACGTGAAACGCGAAGCACTTTATTATGCCACAGAAAGAACAAAGCTTGACTCGTGAGGAATTTGTATGTTTGTAGGGGGAGAGGAAAAATAGAGCAAACAAACCACAGAAGGCTGAACGTTTTTTGTTTGAGAAAGAAATTTCTACTGATCATGTCCATATTGCGGGGCTTATGTCGTATTAGAAGACCACGTATTTTGTGTGCTATGATATCATAATTGAAAGTAATGGTTTGTTTGATGGTATTGAACCATTCAATACCCAGGATTTTGACGGAATTAACTGCCGTGTAGTACGCACTATATTGATCCTGATATTGTGGATGAATACAGAGGAGCTTTGTTTTTTGTTTATTTAATCTTGCTCCTGAAATGCTTTGATACGCGTCTATAAGATTCTGAATATTTGTGAGGGTGGAAATACTGTTCACATAGAAGTGTACATCATCTAAGTAACTCGCGACTGAAATAGAGGCGTGGTAAATTTTGATGCCATTGAGTTTGGTCTGCGCCGCGTATATTAGAGGTGCGATTGAGAGACTAAATAGAATACTGGACATGGTGTCACCTTGAAGAATTCCAGTACACAAAGGGATAGCGGAGCTTAAACCACCATTAAGTTTCAGTTTCGTAATTCTGTTGTGATACACTCCCTGAAGCGTGGACAGAAAAGTGCCATTAAATCCAAATTTGTGTAGGACTTTAAAGAGATAGTCGTGTGATACCCTATCAAAAGCTTGTGAAAAATCAGTGGATAGAATGGCCACAGGAGTGGGGGCGGCAGTCTCATGATAGGCTATAAAATCTCTTATGTTAGCTAAAGCTTCATAAAGTAACGCATGGTGTCCATGACCGTATTGACAGGAACTAAGCAACTCTCCTATATAATGGTTCATACGAAGCGCTAGACATCGTGTTAAGATTTTTAAATCGGCACATAAAAGACTGATCGGGCGGTAATGATCAATAGACGTACAGTTAGACTTTTTAGGTATTAAAACAGTAATACCCGTAGAGAGAGATACTCCTAAAGTAAAATTTTCTCGATATTCATTGAAGAGATCCGTGAGAAAGGGGGCAAGAATATCAATGAAACTAAGATAAAATTCTAAAGGAAGAGAGTCAATTCCAGTAGATTTGCCACGTTTGCCTAATCTAATGGAAGTCTCAACTTCATCGACGGTAAAAGGACTGTTTAAGTACTCTTGAGCATTAACATCTAGGATTGAAGGGATATGGTCCAAAAGAGATTCATCTTCATTATTTACAGTAGGTTTTGCATACAATTGTTTATAATACTGAACAAATTGGGGAAGTACCTGCAAACCTGCATAAATTTGGCCATCCTTGCCCCTAATGGATGAAATCAACTTTTGTTTGCCTCTGTATCGTTCTTTTTGAATTTGTACAATACTAGCCTGTTCCATGTCAGCGGCCGGGGCAATTTTGCTGCGAACAAAAAAGCCACGCATTCGTTGGTTATGCAATGACAATAGATGGGCTTTGATTTCTTGTATTTGAGGCCGGACCAGGCGGCCTCGCAATTGTTCTTGCATGTATTCCTTGAGTAAGCGCGAGTAATAGTTATATTGAGTATTATATGCTTGGTTCCTTTGGATACAATATTGCTTACTTATGGATCGAAATCTAGGTTTAACTCGCTTATCCCAAAAATACATAAGTTTGCCCTGATAGCGTGATATCAATGGAGACAAGATTCTCCATTCCTCTCGAATTAAATGCTGATATTCAGGGTCCATAAGTATAGAAGTGTTAAAATACCAAAGAGGACTACTTCTCAAAAATTTTGACACTGGTAGGGTTATTCTCATAACAAGGGCATAGTGATCGCTAAAACAGACAGGTGCGAGGGTAACATCTCGTACTTGTGCTACTAGTGAGCGACTTACGTAAAAACGGTCCAAGCGACTGGATGATTTTGAAGTATGAAATGAGTGACCTGGGTCAGTGGGTCGAAAGTGACGCCACACATCAACTAGATTGTATGTGTCTACTATTCGCTGGAGTTCAGGAGAGAAGTTAAAGTTGGGAGTCTGGTCAATAGGTTGTAAAACGGAATTATAATCTCCACCTAAAATACAAGGGTTGGCACCATTAAATAAAGCCTGTGCAAGATCAGTGTTGAAGAAATCCTGTCTCTCTCGCTTTTTGTGAGACCCAGATGGCACGTAAATATTGCATAATTTGATGCGGTCAAGCATTCCAACGAAGATTCGTTCATTTGGGTGATCATTAACGGCCTTAAACTCTAGATCATTACGGTAGATGATAGCTGTACCTAGCCCATTCTCCGTAAAACGAGAATAGCATTTATGATGTGAAAGATAACTATACTCTGGAAGGGCTACTTCTTGAGCGAACAACACATCAATATCTGCTTTGTAGATAAAGTCTCTTAATGCTTCTTGTTTAACAGGAGAAGTAAATCCATTGAAGTTAATGGTGGCAAAAGTAAAACTATACATAAAGATAAACATAAACAAAAATAGAGTGAGGCGAAATGTTAAACACTGCATAAATGGCTGTAATATAGACCACAATATAACAAGGAAAATAATTATAAGTCGTCCCCAACGGGGATACCAGCTTTCAGCTTTTTCAAAGTGGCCCGGGTTCGGGCACCTGAAACTTGGGTAACATCGGAAGTACGGTTTCCTTTAGAATTTTTCGAAACTCCACTAACAGCTGTCTTTAGTTTGGAAAGTTTACGTTTTTCGTATACAGGGGCACTGAGATCAGATTCACTAGCAGAGTCACTGGTAAGGGGTTGTACATTCCTATCGAGAGTGATGTTTGAATCTGTTCCCAAGTGCACGGCAGATTGAGTATCATGGTCCATGGGAGCACTCGGAACAACTTTTAAATCCTGAACTGACGGTTGGTCACCTACCTGAGCAAGTTGTCCTTCCTGGGTAACTTCCTGGGCCTTGGGATCAGAATTAGTTGAAGGTACTGCAGTAGGTTCCGAAGGAGCAAGAACTTCCGGGTCAGTAGAACGAACTCCTTCCATAGGTGGGTCAGGGCGAATGTCCAGCTCTAGGGATGTTTCAACTGCTGGAACATCTTGACTTGAAGCACCAGGGCGAGCAGAAGTAAGCAGCGGAAATTCCGTGTAGTTATCAGTATGCAAAGTATCTTTATCGTGTGGAAGATTATGAGGTATACGGAGCGGTGGCGGTTGGAAGCTTCTAACTTGCGGATTAACTTTGATTTGCTGAACTTTTTTGCGGGGGCACTCTTGAACAAAATGGTCCTGTGAATTGCACAACGCGCAAGTTTGGATTTGTCCTGAGTAACTACAAAATAGCCTTAAACCACACACTGTAATAAATGAAGGAATATTTTGTTTAACCTTCATCTTAATTAATTTACGTCCAGTACGGGTGACATACACATGGTTCGCAGAATACTGTTCGTCTATGATTGACTGTATTTCACCATAATGAGAAAAAACCCGAGTTAACTGTTGGTTACTAAGTTCCATGGGGCACAAAGATACTTTAACGACTGTAAAGCTGTTGTCAGCAAGATCAATAGGAAGTAAATGTTCCTTGTCACTATCGGTGTATTTGACTTCACCATTAGTTGAAGCGAGAATTCGTTCACACAGCACCTTGTTGACTAGTTTAATATACAGTTGTTTCCTTATGTAGTCTAGTTCTATACTATGGAGTTGATCAATTGTTAATTTGAATGTGTTTCGTATCCACTCATGGATAAAAATTGAAGTAGGCTTTTGACTTACTTGACCAAAATTAATACGTAAGGTATTCTCACGCAAACAACTCATGTTGAATTTTCCGTCGAAACACGACCACAAAAATAACTTCGAAAAGAATATATATATATATATATATATATATGGATATGTAGATCCAGAACACTGACACAAACTTAAGTATCTCACTGAGAATTAACACAATACACAAACTAAGTTTGCAACTTGTCCTGTGTTACAACACAAACGGTCAGCGAGCGAGAGACGATGTTACTAGCACGAAGTCTCACGAACGTATTGAGCTATTTGCTCTCTTACGTAAGCTGAACCTGTTCTACAGTAAAGACGATTTTTCATTACGATTGGGCTAACAATTCGTCTTTTTCCATAGGTAATTTCCACTATTTGCACTATCTATACGTTAATACTTAGCATAGATTCATATATTTGGAGTTCGCTGATAATGCATATAATAAGACATACTAGAAATATTTCGTTAAAATTTTCGTTTGTAGATCTAATCCACGCTTCTCTCAATGACATAGATGTCGCTGCTTCGTGTTGAACTGCAGAATTCCCTCGCGTTCTTGAAAATTTCCCACTTTAGCAGAGTTGGTAATTCTCGAGATTTCTGTCGATTTAATGTTTTTTGCTTCTAATTTCTTTATTTTAAGCTAATATCTAACACAAATATTAAAAACGGGTTTGTTATTAACCTATCCTGCTGGGGAAACCTTCCGAAATTTCGAACATATAAAGAAAACGGAGATATTTTCAAAAAACTTCAAAATAAAGAGACGCGTCATTTATTTTGCTCATGGTAGTACATATTTAAATGAACTTCATGCATGGATACACGTGTATGTGAGTTATGGAATTATCAAAAAAATATCACAATGTTTAACTGTACAAAGATACTTTTTCTTTTTCAATGGCAAGTTTGTTCCTGCACTTAGCCTTTATCCTCTGTCAATTGCTTCTCCTATTAAACGGTGATTTAGCAGCAGTTTCACTTGAATTTGAAAATGTAGTTTTTATCCACTCAAGCAAAGTTCCCTGTAGTTTTGATTTAAACATTTTAAATACAAATTAACATGCCGACATGCATACATACAATAACTTAACTAGCACTTACTTCACACTGTTCTCCAAAAGACGCTCCGCCAACACATCCTAACATTATTGCCAAAAGGCTCTGCACTATTGAGCCTTAAGATCTCAAAAATAATCCCTAAGTTGTACTTAAAAAAAAAAAAAAAACCTGGAAAAACACGGTATGATAGGAAGTAACTTATGAAAGACTTAAGAAGTCACTCAAATATATTCAAACATGGAAAACAATAAATGTACAAAATCGAAAGAATTATTGTAGGAAATCTGAAAATCGAAGTTAATGTGGGTGCACCCACTGCACCGCCGCCTATGGGAAACAGTACAAAAATTGCAAACAGTACAGTAGAACTCCAATTATCCGAATCAATTGGGACCGCACTCCATTTAGATAATCAAAAATTCGGATAATTGGATTTTCTTTCGAAAAATGGGTCTCTTTTAATTAAGTACTGTATGTACTGTACGCTACATTATGTATGTGTTGAAAATGGGAGAAAATACTATTTTTAAAGAAAAAGAGCTTTTAATTAATTAAATGAAACGGCAACACTTTTACATGTTAAGCGTACTTACAAGTGTACAAGTGCTGTACATTAGTATATGATGTACTATACCGTACAGTACATGTTTGCGCTGCGCCTACGCTAGCTTTGCTGAGGGAAGGACAATAGCGCGCGTAGACAGAATCATTATTTTGCTAATCGCAGTACGTTTCCGTCTTATTTTTTTCTGAAATTCTGAAAGCTATTCGGATAATCAGCGATTCGGATAGTCGGAGTTCGGATAATTGGAGTCCTACTGTAGTTCAATTCGACACAGGAAAAACTAAATTATTAAAGTATTGAAAATATGTAGAGTAAAAACTTACGCTGTAGAAGTATTAATATTGATGCTGTTTAAAATATTCCTTGATGTTTACATTTTTTCCATATAGGACAGTTAAGTTAAAAGCCATCTAGATCTTATGGTTTAATGTTTGATCCCATGTTAAATAGTTTTGGATATTCAAAGTAAAATGATTTAAAATACGTAAATGATTGCTTTCACACAGATCTGATTAGGTTCAGTTTATCCTTTTCGTTTTCTAATTTAAGCCAGTTTGGATGGTGAACTTCTTTTTTATTATTTATTTTTGTTTGAGGGCTACTTTTCATTTCAGAAATCACTGCATGTACTTATCTGTTTACTAGCCCGCTAGAAGAAACTATAAAATAATAACAGTAATCGATACAGACAATATGACACAGACCACCACGAGTTAACTCTTTCGACTTGCTATTTCGTTTAGTAGACCGTGCTCAACGCGTTGGCCACCGCTGACTTAGGCACACGTAAGTAATTTTTCACGTAAATGCAGTACCTTTGACAACACTGCCATATGTCTGACACCACTTGTAAACAATTAAGTTGGTTTGCAATCTTGCCATCTACATAAAATATCGCACACATAGTATTAACTACTCAGATTTCGTTCTGAACTTTGGTGTACCCAGAATTTCATTACGAGGGAGTTCAAGCACTCAATCCCGTATACGTGACGGGACATTAAATTTTCACAACAAATTAGAAAATATAGTAACTAAAATTTTAAGAAAGTGCAGCAATCAATGGGGAAGGATTTATTCGGATGTACAAAGAGAAATCTGGAGTATCGATATTTAAAAAAAGAAATGTTTGTCTGATTCTTGGCTGTATAAGGTTTCCTTCGCTACGGTGACCTTAAAAAAAAGATAGAAATTTTAACCAACTTTGGAATTGTCAATATTGTTACATAGGAAATTCAAAAGTTGATATGGTCTTTGTAACGAATATATGATAGAATGAGTGTGATATCATGAAAGAGGTCATTAGATAGAAAAGAAAATGAGTTGACTTCCATATTGTGAAATTACGATAGACTTTTAGTTTAACGTCCAAACCGGAAGTGGTAGATTTATAACTTCTGATTGCAATAGAGGTGTAAGGCTAGAGATATAACCTGTTTATCGGACACTAAATCCATTTCTTCAATAACAGTTTCTCGTTATCCCTAAACATTATTACTATATAGAATTCAAGTTTGAAACTGAAAGTTTTACCAATATTTACTATTTCCAGAGACAGTAGAATAATAATAACCGAAGTGAGTTCTATTCTTGGGATCTTGAATCAAGAAAATGCTTTTTACTATCTGTTATAGTTTTTCACTATCTCGATCAGTGTTGCCACCAGAAATCTTATATTTGAGTAGTTCCAGTTTGAATCCAGTGATAAAAGTCCAGACGAAACTTATTCTTAGCATGCTAAATCTTATGTGCATAATAATAATAATAATAATAATAATAATAATAATAATAATAATAATAATAATAATAATAATAATAATAATAATAATAATAATAATAATAATAATAATAATAAATGTATTTGATGATTAGATGACTTACATTAATAATTATGGTAAGTCTTTACTGCCTTATTGGCAGGTCACATTCCACAACTGAGAAGCTTCCATGCTCCACAGTCTTCTGCTAACTTCTCTTCGTCTTCACGTACGCTTTTTCTGTTTTGATATTGTACACAAATTGTAGTCTTCTTTGCCCTCACCCTCTCTTTCCTGTCACCATGTCCTCTAGCACATCTCTCACGATACAGTTCCTTCTTAGATAATGTCCTAACCAGCTTCTCTTCCTTTTCTCAATAATATCTGAAAATGTTCTTTTCTCCCCAACCATTTCTAAGACCCCTCTCATTCGTTTTACGCTCCACCTAGCTAATTCTCTCCTTTCTTCTCCACACCCACATTTCGAAAGCTTCCAGTCGGTTTTCATCATTTTTGCGTAATGTCAATGTTTATAACCCATAAAGTACAATACTCCAAACGAAACATTTTATGAGTATTTTCCTCAATTGTTTATTCAAGGTACCACAAAATATACTTTTCTTCCTCCTAAAGGCTATTTCCTATCTATTACTGTTTTTACTCTATGGTATCAGCGTTAAAACTGGAAATGGTTACTAGAGAAGATGGATTCTATTTTTGGGAAATTGAATCAATTCTTAAAAGACGTCTCTTTCTATCTAGTACGATTTCCACCTGGTTCTGATACCTGTTGACAGATAGACGGACGGACGAACATAGCCGTTCTGTAAGACTTTCGGTACATAGCGGATTGTCTAGAAACGGATTAACTTCTCTACAAAATCTTGTGAAACCGGATCTATTTGGAACTTATAATGTTTATTCGGTGAGAAATGTTGTATTTGGGCGATAATGAAATTTCTGTTCAACAATAATAATCAACAAACTTAGCATGACCTCGATGAAAGCTATTTGGATAAGGAAATCAAACTTTCAGATTAACTAAATGTAATTTTTGATATTTGTGCGAAACCAAAATGATTGTTAAAGGGAGAATAGAACGAAAAGTATAAATTTAAAACACAATAATAGAAAAAGAATAGATGATATCTTTCTACTGCTGTATCCATAGTAATTTTTCTTTACAAAGTTGACAACATACTTCCTCCACCGAAATAAAAATTATTAAATAACATGGCAACGCTGTTGAGCTAATTGATTACCACCAGATGGCTTATAACAACTTACAGCTTGTATAAGATGGAAATTGTTTATACTTGCAGGTTTCCAGATTGGAGATTTACGTTCTCAAACCTACTGATTTAAATTTTTATCATTTATTAATGTATGCGCTTTTATGTACGTAATTAACATTTCAAAGTTCATAAAAACAGGTTATAGCATTTAATGTAACGTTGTCAAGAATAATTATATATAATATGAAATGCGAAATGGCAATTTAAACACGTTTTGATTTGAATGAGTTCATTCATAGCAAATTGTGTTTGGAAACGAGAAAAGTGAGATAAAATTACTGTACCTGTCACAAATGGTTGATATGTTACACAGTGCGTTTAGTGTGTATATTTTGTATGCTAAACACATATGTAGCAACACTTCAATATAGAGAATATCCAAAATAAGGTCTTTATTATTACATGGTGTTGATAAGTAGGTGAGTAATAATCCTCACCACTGGAACGATGCGTCCTCGTTCGAATCACAAATGCTTGTGCCCATGGTATTTCTTAGTTTACTGTCGGTGGGTTGTTAATTTCATTTCACCAATTCTTTTTGTGTACCATTCTTCTTTAATCTAGAGACAATCCTTTAAACAAAACTTTTTAAAATAAGTCATAGGTAGTTGGTGGTCCTCAGACTTAAACCTATAGGTTAATAATAATAATAATAATAATAATAATAATAATAATAATAATAATAATAATAATAATAATAATAATAATAATAATAATAATAATAATAATAATAATAATAATAACAGCAACATTATTGCAAAAAATCAGCAGTTTGTTCACATAGTATGGAACCAAACTAGAGAGAGAGAGAGAGAGAGAGAGATGTAGATATGCATATGTAGATAGATACAAGGTGTTACAAAAATTTATTACAATATTTAGGAAATAGGTTCCTCACATCTCAAAATAAGAAAAATAAGAAAAAGTTCATATGAACCTGTGGTCGGAAGTCGGAAGTGCATATTTTTGTAGTTATAGGTGTCATAAACATAAAAAAATGAACTTTAAAGGTCTATAATTCCACTACTATAGAACCGATCGTACTCGGGTCAAGACAACACTGAGGAAATTGTATGTGAACTATCCAAATATCAATCTTTCAGAACCTCCGGTACTTGCAGAATCATTTTTAGAGAGGTTGTTTGGCAATACTTAATCACTCTCTACCTACTTCTCTAAAAATTGGTGTGCACGTGCTGGAACATTCTTAAATATGGATATTTGGATAGTTCACATACCAGTTCCTCAGTGATATCTTGACCCGACTACGATAGGTCCCATAGTGATGGAGCTATGAAATTTTTAAATTCAGTTGTTTCACATTTTCGGCACCCTATAACTGAGAAACTATCCACATTTGAGCACAGCCCCATATAAACTTTTTTCTTATTTTGATGATAGGAATATGTTCCCAAAATATTACGACACACTTTTGTAACACCCTGTATATAGCTCACAACATAGTACAACATTTAGTGTAAAATAACCAAATATAAAGAAAGCAAGTATAAAAACGAAATTAAAAATACATTGAAATGTCAGAAAGTTACAGCAGTATCAATCTTTTCAGCTTCAGCTACACATATATTATGCAAAGGCATTTTAAAACAAAACTACAAAAATCAGCAGTTCTGAACATCTGCCGTGTGGTCCGGAACTTCTTTAAAGAACAACTCTTCTACTAATCTGAACTCGCTAGAGACGACCATCACCTTATTGAGATAAAACTAGTTTAAGTCGAAACATAGAAGGGATGATACTGTATGATTCGATTCATTTGCTTTACTCGTTATGAAACAACATATTATGTGAAGGACAGTACAACGTCGTAAATTTAGTCTGTTGGAATTGACGATTAATACATTGCAGATCATCACGCAAGCTGGCCTCCTACAGAACAGGTTCATCCATACCACGCTATTTGTCTATCAAGGAAGTCGAATTACACAACCATGGCAGAGTGTAGACATTATTATCATTGATTTTCAATCTAGATCCAAAAATTTATATAATGTTCTCTGCGCGATCGACAGGTAGAACATTCATGGTTTCAGCAACATGATCATCCATGTAAAATTCAAAGTACTCCGCCATATTGTATCATATAATTAACATTAATGCTTCAAATGTGAGTTATACTTGTTTCAGAATTCTTTGTGAACAAAGGGAATGAGGAGATCTCAGTGATCCCACCAGCTGAAGCTTTCAGAGGTTAATAACGGAGCTGAATGCATGTTCAGTAGTTAAATTGAGCAATGATAATGGTGTCAAGAAAATATCAGTTATCGTGCTAGTTAAGACTAGTGTTAAACAAAGCCACAACTTAGAGAGAACAAACTCCTGGGTGAATTACGTAGTAAGTACAACTCAACACTAGTTATGGAATACAAAAATAAATGAGGAGTAAACGATATAGTGAAAATTGAGATCAAGTTGATAACTCAAAAAATTTTGCCCAATAAAGAGAAACTAGATAGTGAGACTGGTATGGTGGTATTCTTTTCAAAATCAGAGCTTGGTATCCCTAGTTCTACAGAGACAATCCATAAATAAACTAGTTGAGAATGCTCCAAAAGCATTGCCAGAACGAAGTTAAAAAGAATGGAGATATGGAGCGGGAAGGATAACTGTCATTGTTCCTACATGTAAAAGTAAGTCTTTTTATCCGCACTTCTTCTTTTTCACGCAAGAATTAGCAAAATATAATCTCTCTGTCACTTACAGTTCTCGAGATATGTCTGCTTAAATATCTAGAAATTCGAAATTTTTTGGTCAATATCTGGGAAACGGTGGCCAGTTGGCAAGTAGGCAGTTAATCAGTGGCCACCGGCTACTATTTGGTATCAAAATGTTCGCAATCCTCTTAGGTATTGATCAACACCCATACGATCTCTGTGTGACTTACAGTTCCCAAGATTTGGCTCCTTAAATATCCCGAAATTGGAGCTATCTTTTGGCCAATACCACGGGAACGGTAAGTCATAGAGAGATGGTATTTGTGTTAATCAATCCCTAATAGAATATTAAACATTTTCGTACCGATATTAATTGATGCCATTGGCCAAACCAGTGTCCAGTTGGACAGTGGTCTCCGGTTACTATTTGGTACCAAAATATTTACCATCCTCCTAGGTATTGATCAACATCAATATCATCTCTCTATAACTTAAGGTGTCCGAGCTATGGTTCCTTAAATATGTAGAGATTAGGCATTTTTTGGCGAATGTCATGGAAATGGTAAGTCATAGAGAGATGATATTGGTATTAATCAATACCTAAGAGGATGGTAAACATTTTGGTACCGATATTAATTGGTGGCCACTGGCCAAACTAGTAGCCGGTTGGACAGTGGTCACCGGTTACTATTTGGTATCAAAATATTTATTATCCATTTAGATATTGATCAACACCAATACGATCTCTCTATGACTTAAGGTTTCCGATGATCTAGAAATCTGCAATATTTGGCAAATATCTTGGGAACGGTAAGAGTGACGCGAGAAATTGAATCACTTTCTCTGATAGTTTTTGATGCTCTATCGAATGCATTGTTCAGAATTGAAAAATAATCGCAAATAACAGATACACGGACAGACAGACACACAGACACACACATACACACACACATACGTAGAGAATTCAGTAACGAACTTTTTAAGTTCGTTGAAAACCACCTTCTATTTCGAGATAACTACTATATACCAGTAAAATATCTCTTCTAATTCGCATTTATTTGTCCGTTTTGTAAGGTAAGGTAACTTTGAAGGTATGAAATACATCTTAAACGTCTGGTGCTGCAGAATGAACTAATTTCCAACGAGGCCTTATTATTAAATAATATGAATGTGAGAATAACCTAAAGGTAAAGTGCTCTAAAACTGAAAATGATCTACATCAATTGGCCATCTATACAGTTCAGAAGAGCAAAAGAAAAAACAACTGCTAGTGATGTTCAAGCCTTCCTGAGCCACATGTGTGACAATAAAAAGTTATGAAACGAATATTGAAAGAAAACATCAGTTACAAGACTACAGATTAGGGTGTATCGAAAAAAAAAACTTTTCTCGAAATGTTAAGGTGGGTAGTGCGGAAAAGTTGCCATTTGTGAACAGAAGAACTCCTGCTTTTTTTTTAGATGTTTTGGAGGTCGTTTAGGTGACACGCATCGCCCTTTAAGTTTTAATAGTGATTTGGCCAGGCAACCACGCACAACAATTTCACAAAATGTCAGTATTCGGTTATTTTATGTATTTTTTCTGTCTTATGGTCATTTATTGTTTTGCTTATAATTAATATGTTAAAGTCATGCTTCAAGGGTACTTTTCTATGCTGTTTACTTACGCTTCGGCTCAAAAATGGTTAATTTTAGGCTAAATATGTGTTTTTCTATTGATGTTTTCCAGTTTGTTTTGACTGAGTTTTATTCGAAAGTTTTCCGATATAAAAGACTAATTAAATGATAAATGGTTCCTTAATAACTGTCCAACGCTTCGCTTAATTTCATACTTTATTATGCTTTGAAAATAATCCAGAGCTCACCAAGAGGAGGTGGCTGGACAGCGAGGTCCACCCACCCTAAATTATGTTGGGAAACATGCTTTTACTAAGGGGTACGCCAAGATTTTCTTCTAGTTTTCTAGTTGGACTTTATAGTCATTTTTTTGTTCACAATGTCGGAATATGACCTCTAGATTCCAATTTCGCTTTCATGCATCCATCTCGTGCACTGGCGCCGAAACCGAAATAAGCAGCGTCTATGATGATCTTAATAAGTCGTTTCACTTCTTGGGTGTTTCAGGGAAGGTTTTGAATTTCTCCTTTTAAAAAAAATAGTTATCTACTTCTTCATTTGTAATATTATTGATCAATGGAGGTTCGTGGAGGAGCATGAAGCCGAATCGTTCATGTTATAGGATTGTTCTGTATTATAATTGATAGTTCGTAAAACTAAAGTGCTTTAAAAATGCAACTGGATTTCTTATAACAGATTTAATCACGGACTAAAAATATATAAAGGTAACCAAGAAAGTTGTGTCGCTTTTTTGAAGGTCTGTTGTTCAATTGGCTCTCACACCGTAAGTTGAACGTGAATGGAGATAAGGCGAAGGTTAGTTGTTGGTATGGCAATATTCAACATATTACTTGATTCTGGCTGTTCAGATACACCGTCAACTTGCGTAAGTACAGAGTGAACATGGGACCTCCACAGCGCGTCATAAGGAGGTGAATGCTATACGAGTTGAGCTGATTTCGAGTTTAACGTCCCTTTCAGCAGCGAGGCTATATGAGACTGGACCTACTGATTAACGTGGAATCCGAGCCACATGAGCTTCCACCGGAAATCGAACCCGGGTGTCCCACGCCAAAGGCGCGTACGCTAACCGCTTAGCCACGAAGGAGGTCTGTGAATGCTATACGAGTTCAAACTGGGGTCAAACGCCGCTACAGCGGGGCGGAAGATATACCAGGCCTTTGGTAGGGTGTCGTGACTACGCGGACAGTGCAGCGGTGGTTTAACAAGTTTAAGAACGGTGACGAAACAGTCGAAGACGCACCACATGGTGGACGATCAAAACAACTATAAAATTAAGATCTTCAGGCAGCAATTGAGGCGAACAGTGGCCAAGCATGTAAGGAACTGAGACTACAATTCAGTATGAGTGGAAAAACCATTGGGCAGCAGCTGCATCAACTTTGGAAGCACTACAAGTTGGGTCGATAGGACCCACATGATTTGACTACGAGGAAGAAGACAACGCGAACAGACACATGCGTTTCTTTGCTTTCTTGTCTGAGGAAGGAGCCTTTTCTAGACATGTGATGAGAAGTGAGTTCTGGAAGGTCAAAAATAGTCCCCATCAGCATCTACGACCTTCTGCCAACGTTCTGGAAGGTCATGGATTCCATCGCGGTAGAACTTGGTGGGTCGTGAGGCGAAGGAGGTTTCAAGTGCATTTAACACCTTACTAGAGATTTGAACTGGCGTCTTCTACGATGATGTCCACGGAATGGAACAGGTGAGTCCGTCGGTGGAATGTCCGGAGAATGTGGCGGATGTAATAATGTTTCTCTTCCAAGGCGTAGAATGGTGCTCTGGGTCATCCTAGCCACGTGGATCTTCGCGTTGTCCTGTATCAGGAGGATCCCTTTGCGCTCCAGAGTTTTGAGTTTATCTTGAACACGGCTCGGCTGCTGACAGTACACAGTTCCAATGATGCTCTGACCAGGTGGTAGCAGTTCCCGATGCACAATGCAGCGAGCAGTACACCAAACACACAAGAGGACCATCTTCTGGTGCAGTACTGGTCTCGGCTGTTTTAAAACCAGTTCATGGGATGCTAACCAATGATGACAGCACCGTGGAGCTTCGTACAAGACTCACTTCTCATCACGTCAGAAATGGCTCCTTCCTCAGACAAGAAAGCAAAGAAACGCAGGTGTTTGCTCGCGTTGCCGTCTGTGAACCCAAGAAGTGAAACGAGTTATTGAGATCACCATATACGCTGCTTCTTTCGTTTTCGGCGTCAATGCACGTGATGGATACATGAAAGCGAAATTGGAATTTAGAGATCATATTCCGACATTGTGAACAAAAAATGACTATAGAAGAACTAGAAGAAAATCTTGGCGTACCCCTTAGTAAAAGCATGTTTCCCAACATAATTTAGCTCTGGATTATTTTCAAAACATAATAAACTATGAAAGTAAGCGAAGCGTCGGACAGTAATTAAGGAACTGTTACTAATTATAAAGCTATATCATTTAATTAGTCTTTTATATCGGAAAACTTTCGAATAAAACTCAAAGTCAAAACCAACTGAAAAACATCAATAGAAAAACACATATTTAGCCTAAAATTAACCATTTTTGAGCCGAAGCGTAAGTAAACAGCATAGTAAAGTACCCCTGAAGCACGAATTTAACATATTTGTTATTAAAAAATAATAAACGACCATAAGGCAGAAAAAAATACATAAAATCACCGAATAATGACATTTTTGTGAAATTGTTGTGCGTGATTGCATACCCAAATCACTATCAAAACTTGAAGGTCGATGCGCGTCACCTAAACAACCTCCAAAAGATGTATGAAAGAAAATCAGGCATATTTTTGTTCACAAATGTCCACTTTTACGCACTAACTACATTAATATCTGGAAAGTTTCTTTTTTCGGTATATCCTACTGCAGATACAACCGAACATCTTCAAAATAAGCCTTAATACAGCTGACATGTATCTTTATGGTTTAAGCTATCATGGGAGATCTGGCGAAACGAAAAGCAGTTATCATCGCAGGTAAAATTGCAAAACGGTAGCACCGAACAACTTTTGATTTTGTGTCATCTTCTCGGATGAATTACTCCTGGCTGGTATTAAAGTTTTTGTATTCTGTTACTTATGGATCTGAAAGAACCCAGGCAAAAACTGACAATACCCATCTGTCAAGCATGGTGAATTTTCCGTCATGATTTAGGTTACATTAAACGTATAGAGCGCCAACACCTTCTGGAATATTTGGGTAATATTAACAATAAAAATACATCACAACATTGACGAATGATCGTCTTTTTATTATTCTCAGATGGAAACTGAACAAAACATCCTCTCTACTAATAAAAATGACGCATTTTGTAATAATTAATTTAAAATTAATCAACACTGGCTGACAGAAAAAATTGATTCCAATTCTTTGTTTGATGTTTTTCTTTTAAAAAAGATTCAATTAATCATCTAACTGGGTCCTCATAGAATAGTGGTCCTGCCAAATCTTCCTCTTGGAGGGTATTACTCTTCCTATCCAATTAATTCCCCGATCGTCTTACAATTTCATTATAGGGATGTGGTTGCAAAGAGAATATCCTACTGTAATTATCATTAATAAAATTGTTCTTTAGACTTACATTACGTTCTCTTCTGTTAAAAGGTAATTTTTTGTGTCGTGTTATATCGCGTAATCTCTCAATTCTGAAGTTTATTGAAATAAAATCATGCACTGTTAAAAATACTTTCTTAAATTTCAGAAATCGTTTCTTATCTGTGCACCGAGAACACCTTTTCTTAGAAATGAGAATTTGAAATTCTCATTAATGAGAAATGAAGGAAAGTGAAGAGGTAGTATAATGTGGAACGAGACACTATATGGTTGTTTTTCTTATGGATAAGAAGTGTTTTTAAGAAAAGATTGTCTCGGTGCACAGATAAGAAACGGTTTCTGAATTTCAAAGTAAATAAATTATTTTTAATAGTGTATTATTAATAACGATTTTAATTTGCATTTCTTCTCGACTACTTTGTTGATCTTCAGTTGGCTAATTCTAAAAAGCAGGATATCATTTTCCGCACTTATAGCATATGATAATTCTTATGGTTGGTTACACATGAATACACTTTTCTATAACATGTTCTGTCTAATTTTTGGATCAAAAGATCAAATATATTTCAAACAGAAATTTTCTTGTAGGCCTTATATCTGGAGAACTGCATATACTGTAGATAAACCAAACCTAACACTTAACTCAGTATGATGTGCTTATTCCGTAAAACACATGAAATCTTGATTTAGAGGCTGTTTAAAAATTTTGTGGGCCCTGAACCAAGAAATTCAATGTTTTTCATTCAGTTATAAATTTTCTTGTAGGCCTTAGATCTGGAGAACTGTATACAGTGTATCCAAACCAAAACTACCACTTAACTCAGTTTGATGTGCTTATTCCGTAAAATATATGGAAACTCGATTTATCTAGAGGCCGTTCAAAAATTTTGTGGCTCTTGATCCAACATCTAACTATTGGCCAAGATTGCAATCTTTAATTCATTTTTTTGGATCATTCCTAAAATTCTTGTTCTTGTATAGAAATTTGAATTGAAAATATATGTCGTATAAGTGATCTAATAATGCTGATAATAATTCTCGCTACTCTTTTGTTAATATATTTTCATTTATTTTAATATTTTTTTCATTTGATTGCATGCAACCTAAATGTGATGTGCAATCGATAATATAAAGAGCATGGAGCTGATCTTTCCTACGGTAACGAAACAGTGTTAGACATGGAGTTGTTGAGTGCGAGTGGTGGCGATAAATAATGGTCCTTTGAGCACAGTGGTCATGTCAGAAAACGGGCCCGAAGCCTCAAAAATCGGGGCCCGAAGTTTCGAGATTGTGTCCCTTCTATTCACCAATGAAATATGTAGTTCCTGGACGTGGGAAATAGCAATGGAAAGGTCGTTGTTCCCTGAGCACAGTAGTGATGCCACAAAACGAGCCCGGGGCCTGATGTCCCCAGGTATCAGGCCCCGAAAGCATAGGTTAAGGTCCCTTTTATTCGGCAATGAAGCACGAAGTTTTCGGACTTTGGTGGTTGCATTAGAAATGGTCGGTTTCCCCTGAGCACACTGGTGATGTCGTAAATCTGGCTCGGGGCCCAAAGCCCAAGAAATTGAGCCCCAAAGTTTGTTCATGCCATATTCTCCGTGCTTTTTGCTCACAAAAGTAAGTTTCCTTATTATCCTGCCTGAATATTATTCAACCGAACATTACAAGACAATATTGTGATGCTGCATGTCAGTAAGCGACAGCGCAATATATTTGATATCGAATAGAAGGCATCTAAGCCCAAACATGTGGGGCCCGAATTCTTGGGTTTCGGGTCACGGAACCGATCAACAAGAAATTAATTTTTGATGTTTCTTGTCTTGATAGTCGCCGATTTACTGATTTACTAAATGGGGTATTCCAGAAGAAAGATAGCTGCAGAAGATAGCTGAAAAATGTTTAGTTGAGCATGAAAGTTTGAAATCTGAATTGTTGAATTCTGCTAAAATTTTTGAAAAACTCCAGAACACTTTGCCAGACTGTAATAAAGCAAATAATAAAGACTGTACTGACATACAACCCGACGTAGATGTTGTAGAATGAAACAGTTCTACTGATTGTGAATATAGTGCCTCGAAGGGAGAAAGTGAACCTGAGAAATGCATTGCCTCTTTTACAGAAGGCCAGTCTTATAAGATGTGCAACGAAAATCATCCGTGTAAGCAATGTTGCTACTAAGATATTACCATGCATGTTTCCACTTTCTAAACATTGTTTATTGTATACAAATATTTGATAACTCTCTCAGTTACTCAAGTATCGCGTGAGCGAGCATTTAGTTATCTTAAATTAATTAAAACTCGTACGCATTCGTCTTTGTCAAGTCATATTCTGGAATCATTTATGCTTATGGCCATTGAAAGGGGTGTTCTGCAAAAAATCTCTAATGGTGAAATTATCGATCAAATTGTGAAATCTTCTCCTGTATTTAGTTAGTTAGCTGTTTTAAAAGTTTGTTTGATTAAAGAACTTCATTACTCACGTATTTTATAAGAATTGCAAAATGCATCAAAACATGACTGACAAATTCGTTATCACCTCTGTGTAGTCAATAAGTATGCGAATTTTTAGATAAAAGAATTCGTGCTGTTCGTTCCGTTTTTCATTCTTGATTTTGAGAGGATGATTCCTAACTCCCGTTAGTAGAAAAAAAATAGATGTAATGCGAATATATTGTAGTAATGTTTCAGTTTAAGTAGTCTTGAAGAAGTAATCAAGAAATTATTTCTTATCAAACTCAGCATGCTTTATCAGAAATGTTTTAAAACCTCCCTCTAAACTTTCTGTTTTCAAAATGTTACTTTCTTTTTTCTAACCTCCATAATTAAATGGTTACTCAATGTTCTTCATTATATATCATGTAAACAAATCTACAAAAATAGACTATTATTTGACGCAATTAAATTAAGTTTATTATAATTTATTCACTCATTTGCATGTATCATTCATGAAAATTAAGTTCCTCATAATTTTGAAGATGGAGTGTGTCTAGGGATAAAAGTGGATCTGTAAAGGTAGGCGGACGTCACGCCGTCCCTATCTTTGCCCATTGTAATTTTTTAAGAAGTGGAGGGACGCCATAAATATTTTCTAAAAGTGAGGAAACGTCTCCTCGCGTTTCCTCTTACTTTTATCTCTGATCGTATCATATACAGATTTATTTCAATATAAACAATCGCTGCTTTGAAGGCACATGTACGATTCATTGCGAAGATTTCAGATTGTAGAAAATAAAGAAAGCGAAATAATACTTGGGTATAGATACACATACACAACTTTACATTTTGTAGTGGTGGGGGTTTAGCCATTCAAATCTCCAGCTAAGGGCTCACTTCTAAAACGGCAGTCCAGACTACAGACCACCTCGGTATTCATCAAGACCCTTAAGCAGCATTCTCCGGGTGACCCTTTGTACTCCCAGTCCACCTCTAGTTAACTGTGGATACCCATAACTAAAGTTCCCTAGGTTCTATGCAACCTGTGGTCCCGGGTTCGATCCCAGCCCCTGCCAAGTTAATTTTCTGGTGGACAAACACCGTGTGCGTGGGTTTTCTCGGGGTTCTCCCGTTTCCTCCCACTTTCTTTCGTCATCACCGTCTCCTTTAGCCTAACCGACATAACCGTGGGGCGTAAAACTCAACGATTTCTATGCAACCTGAACAGTAGCAAAGAAAAATTGGTTGCATATCATAACAGGATATGAAATCGCGTGAACCTCTTTACTTAATTACTTATAGAGTTTATTTTCTACTTGTTTTCTTTGAAGACATGTTGGATAGAACTAGAATATTGTATAGAATGTTGTATGGAACCGAAATAAATTCAGCATTGTACACATTCAGTCTTTGATGAAATCTTTGAATATATAGGCCTATGTAATGGAATATATGATCATGTCTAGATGGCCTAATAAAGTTATTTCATGCTTGAGGTCCCTGGTTCGATCCCAGCTCGCGACAAGTGAACTTTGTGGTGGACAAACACCGTGTATGAGGTTTTCCTCGGGGTTCTCCCGTTTCCTCCCACTTTCTTCATTTCATTCATTTCATTCACCGTCTCTTTTAACCTAGCCGGCATAACTGTATTACGTAAAACGCAAATATTTCATTTTATTTTTTTCGTTCCTACATTAATAATGATATTCTGCGGAATAGCTTGTTTCGACAAAATAAAGAAGATAGTAGAAGAGGTCGCTCTTAATTTGCTTTGTGGAAATAACAAGTGTGCAGGTTTTAGAAGATTCTGTTGAACGTTAATCCTTCCATTCTCCTCTTAATCACATCTTTTTGAGATTTCTCTTTATAATATACATAAGTTTGATTACGAATTAAATAATTTGCTTTATTTACAAGCGGTTTATAAATAAGTTAAATAAAAAACCAGAAAATTCCATTTGAATTTAAGAGCGAACAAACATACAAAAATAAAGCAATTCTCACGATCCTAAATCCCACTCTTAACTGGAGCAACCACGATTACGGGATTAATTTTATTTATTTGCTTAGAATCATCACAAATATTGTGCATATCGTTCTAACTGTCAGTAGCACGAACTAAGGATTACGTGCACGTATCTGTAATGAAATGCTTCTGTCTTAGTAAGCACGTAGAAGATTCGCTGCTTCTACACGCATTTATCTTGTAGAAAGATTTCGTTGCCTACAAGATGAGATGCGCTTTTCTCCTTTGATGATGCTATTTCTATGTAAATATTAACAACTGCAGATGAAAGTTCCCAATGGAGAAGAACTAAGCTGCTTATAACTTCGATACAACCTAGAAGAAGCAACATTGAAGCACTTGTATTTTTGTTTGGATTAGCTATAACAGTGTGTTCGTATAGTAAAAAGAGGCATCCACAAGAAATAGCCATAGGCTGCATGGAATAACGATTAATTAGACCTATGTAGGCTGTTCTTTGACAGATTATAAACCTTCCTGTGCTAAGTACTGCACGAGTCGTTTGGGATTATGGTTTGCGTTCCGCCGCGTCGGCTGAAAAAAAAAAAAAAATACAACTGAGAAACAATGCTCCTTCGGTTGTTTCGCAACGACCACGCCTGGCACCTTATTCGGAGGAGCAAGTTCTTGCGAATTGGGAAGGTAAGGAAACTCAATAAAAGATATAAAGAAAAGAAAGAAAGACAGAGAACACCGAATACAATTTTATTTTTGCATTTACGTGTTGACATTTTAAATAGTCTAGTTAAACAAAGTATCAGTGTGGCAGTTTTCTCTTTTTTTTTAAATGCCAGGTTTAAAAATCGGTGCACGTATATTTGCTTCATGTTCCTTTATATAGATAGTAGCATCATTGATGTTATTTCCACTCTTTAGAAGCTCTTTGAAATATCGATATCAACGACTAAAACTGAACGTTTTATAAACTTATATTCAATTTGATATCCATATCCAATTGAAAGACAATTATAAATTGACTACTTACTTATAAATACTCCAATTGAAAGACAATTTTACAAGATTCAATTTATAAGTAGAAACTCCCAATTCAGACTTGTATTTGAGCTACTTCTTGGCTAAGAGGTTAATGCACGCGCCTTTGGCGTGGGAGACCCGGGTTTGATTCCTGGTGGGAGCCCATGTGGTTCGGATTCCACGTTAATTAGTAGGTTCCGTCTCATATAGCCGTGGATTCCGTCTCATATAACGTGGAATCCATGAATTAGTATGTTCATATTGCATAAATATTGAAAGAGTCGTTGTTGAAAGAATCAACCACAAATCAACTCAGACGTGTATCTGTGCTACTCTTACAATAAATAATTAGAAACAATTTTACATGCAAATAATTCTACTTTTATACTGCACATGGCATAATAGCCTGCGCCTACCTATTAAAATCTGATAAGGTTATTAAGGAAAACAGCCTCGTAATGATTATTAATAGTAAACTAATTGAAGCATCTTCAGTTGGAATTGAGAACTATTTCCGTAACAAACATTTTTGGACAGGATATGAATATATTCAATTCTGAAATGTACAATTTCGATGCAATCTATAGTAAGAGTATAGATATTGATAAAATATTATGTTGTTATTGAGAAGAAGCGTGTATTCAAACTTTTAGAGAGGGGAATCATATCAATAGATGTTGATAATAAACTTCAAAATTTGACTTAAATGGAGGATAAGTTTAACACTAGAAGGACCGGATGGGTCAAAATGACCCATCACCATATTTTAAAATTCCACTGTAAACGTACTTGAAATACTAAGTGAATAATATTTCAAGTACGTTTACAGTGGAATATTAAAATATGGTGATGGGTTATTTTGACCCAGAAGAAATCACATTTCCCCTAGGGATGGCCTTTTTTGAAAAGTCTGTATTTCAATTTTCGGAAATTTTTTCTTTAGATTTTTCGCTTTTCCGAAAAATTTTCAAAAAAAAAATTCGTTTTCCAAGAAATTTTTCGAAAAGTTTTTTTTTTTTTTGAGAAAATGTGATCAACACTAATTTGGACTTCTACATTTGTCTTGATTTAGATGCTAATTTATGTTCTCTCCTAATTACACTCATCTTCGTTACTTTATATGTCATGTTAACCTATACGCTTTCAATAACTACTTTTATGAAACTTTATAATATATATATATATATATATATATATATATATATATATATATATATATATATATATATATATATATATATATATACTGTGTTCCAAAATAACACCGACAACGTTTGGGAGGTGTATAGACCAATCTGGGTGTAAAAATGCTTTCTTTACGGAGTTATAGGCTGCGAAAACATGAAAAAGTGAACTTTTAATGTCCATAGCTCCAAAACTATGGGATCTACTTTAGTCGGGTCAAGACTTCACTTAGGAAACAGTATGTGCTCTACCCAAAAATTCATGTTTCAGAATGATAAGGTATTCACGCAATAATTTTTCTAGAGGGAGTTTGGCTACGGGCATATAATTTGAAGTACTCACAGACTACCTCTGTAAAAATTGTTGCGGAAGTACCTTAGGATTCGTGAAACATGTATTTTTGATTAGAGCTCATGTTAGTTCCTAGGTAAAATCTTACCCGACTACGGTAGGTTCTATAGTTCTGGAGCTATGGATCTTTAAAGTTCATTTTTGGATCAAAAGATCCAATATATTTCAGGCAAAAATTTTCTTGTAGGCCTTATATCTCGAGAACTAAGCCAAACTAAAACTAACAATTTACTCAGTACGTTGAGCTTATTCCGTAAAAAATATGAAAACTTGATTTAGGGACCGTTCAAAAATTTTGTGGCCCCTGATCAAAAAAATCAATATATTTCATTGAATCAAACATTTTCTTGTAAGCGTTATATGTGCAGAACTACATATAGTGTAGCCTAACCAAAACTAGCAATTTATTCAGTATGATGTGTTTATTCCGTAAAAGAATATGAAAACTCGATTTAGGAACCGTTTAAAAATTCTGTGGTCCATGATCCAAAAAAATCAATATATTTCATTGAATCTAATCTTTTCTTGTACGCCTTATATGTGGAGAGCTACATATAGTGTAGTCAAACCAAAACTAGCAATTTACTCAGTATTATGATGTGCTTATTCTGTTAAAAATTACGAAAACTTGATTTAGGTGCCGTTCAAAAATTTTGAGGTTCCCGATCCAAAAAAAAAATAATATATTTTATTGAATCTAACTTTTCTTGTACGCCTTATATGTGGAAAACTACACCTACATATAGTGTAGGCAAACCAAAACTAACAATTTATTCAGTATGATGTGCTTATTTCGTAAAAAAATATGAAAACTCAAATTAGAAGCCGTTCCAAACTTTTGTAGCTCCTGATCGAAAAACTAATTCTTGGCCAAGATCGCAATCTTTTGATCCATTTTTCGGATCATCCCTAAAATTCTTGTTTCATGTTTTCGGCAGCGTATAACTCTGAAAGGAAGCATTTGTGCCCCCAGGTTGGTTATACTTTTCGTCTTATCTTGGTGTCAGGAATCGCCTTCCAAACGTTAACACACTGTTATATGTATCTACTTATCTATATGAATATATGTAAGCGTTTTGAGTAATTCATTTTCAACAGTGCTAATACATGTGTTTCTTTTCGTTACAGGTACGTGAATGAGATACAATTTACTTCATTCAGAATGCCTGTAAAAGTGTACCTTCCGACAAGATTTAGGGGAGTTAGTATGTTCATATTGCATAACATGGATGCAAATAGTAAGTTAACCAAAGAAATAACAAAAGATATAAATAAAAACAAAATTAATAACTACAAGGTCTAAAATTTATCGTTCAACAGTGTTTCGTTAAAAATTAAATAAATAACGTAGAGACACTAGTTATGAGAGACATTACGTATTGTATACATTAGATTTTGTAAATTTATTCAATTTCACGTCTCATGTTTGGGCCCGAAGACTTGATTCCTGCCCAAACATGCTATTGATCCCTATTTATTTAAATAAGGATCAGTAGTTCATTTGCTTGTGAATTTCTTTAACGTACATCGTGTACGCTTCTTTTGTCTACACTGAGAAAAATCCATTATCCGGACAGCGGTATATTGTACAAATACAAGGATTCGTTATGTTTACTAAGGAAATCTGTACGGAGCGTACTTTATCCATATACTACAGAGGTACTGCCTTTTACCCGCTTAGATGTTACATCATGTCGCTGCAGGATGTCTGACATCTAACAATTTTCCGTATTTTACATACGTATACGTATGTTAAATACTTCAGCTATACGTTATATACGTCCATCTGTGTGTAAGATCCAGACCGCCTATAGACACTCTTTCTTTCGCCATGGCTGACGTCATTGAACTACCGTCTTTTGCTTGCGAAACGAGGTTGTTTACAAACGGAACAGAAGAGAGGAAGGAAACAAAAGCCTGGGTAAGTACAATAGTTAACTATTACTTTAGTTAAATATTCCATTAATTATATATTCTTTTAGTGTAACTTGCTTTAATATAGTACTAAGTAAGTAATGTAGTTTATGACTACAATTCTTACTATTGTAACTCGTAAATGATTGAGGAGAATGGAATGGGTGAATCTGAATTTTGAAAAAACTTTGAATATTAATGTCTTGAAACATATTATGTTTCAAGGTAGCAAAATGAATGTTATGTGTTTATTCATTCCATTTTATATGTGACGATTTATTACTTGGTGCAGATTTACTACAGGACTGCTTAACATAATTGCTAATAAACCGTTTTCAGCGCGGAAATTTCCTTGTGTAGTGAAGATTTAGGATTTAGATTTCTGGGCTTTCGGCATCAATGGCCTTGTTACCCCATATGAGGGATGACTTTCCTCGGCGAGTACACTATGTAGAAGGCCGATGTCCTTCTCCATCATCTGCATATCGAAATGCAGATGAGGGGCACATTTGCATATTGATATGTAAATATAATGGATTTTGTGGTATAATTAATTGCTTAACATTAGCATATTCTATGCATATTATTTTAATATTATTAGTAATGAAGTGTAAAACACCGAGCATAGTACGTAAATATTAATACAATATTGTATTATATTGTATTTATATCAATTGTGTTTATTTTATTTATAGGCATTATATAGTGTGTTAAATAGTTGCATCTAATTACTGCGTTATTGCATAATGTATAGCTTACAGGGGATGATGGAAGATATGATTAAAAGCATAGATGAAGGATTAATTATATAGGAAATGGGCAGATTCCATGGGAATCATACATGAAAGTTCAGAACGCTGGAAGAGAGCTAGCGCTGAGAGAAGTTTTTTTTTTCTTTCCCGACTTGCTGTCGCCTAGACTTCAAGATGTGAGGTCCTTCACAACTCACCATGGAAAGAAATAACCAGAATAGGAGCTAAATAAGTATCTTTATACACAGGAAGTAGCCTACGAACTTCCTTGGTGAAACTACACTGAAGTTGATACAGTGTGTTGAAACACATCGTTCGTATTGTTTCAAAAGCCATAAACTTTTTCGCTTCTACATGCGAAATTTTAGTTTTCTATAGGTGTGATTTCCAATGTAGCGAGCTCAAGCGTCACTTCCTCCCCCCTTCTGACCAAAGACCAGTAAACCTGGCTAGCGAGCCTTTAGTTTCTTCCCGAAATGCAACACCAATTTGAAAATGTATACTCTGATTTGACTTATTTTCTGTGTTTAATATTAATATTTACGTACTAAGCTAAACACGTTCTTGGAAATACCGCATAAAATTCTGATTTACTTTATCATCGTGTATCCCTTATCGAACAAGACACTTGGATCTTGTATTTGCGAAAAGTAAATAATTAACAAAGATGTTTCCTCAATCTCTCTCCAAGCAAACATGGCTGCATTAGTAGCAGACAGTTTTGAAAGACAGCCACAGGAATTGGGTGTACTGCTGCTTCTGAGAGAGATGACAGTTCATGAATGTTATATATATGTATTCTGAGTATATTTTCCTTCAATGTTATGTATAATAACCAATGTTTCTCATATTAACTTGTGTGTAACAAGTGAAGAAAACAAAACTTGTGTTAAAAACTCTCATAGCTTCTGCTGCGAGCAAAAGCTTCAGTGTTGACCGTCCTTGGTGTAGGGGCAGCACATGTCAGCAGAGTCAAGGTGAAGTTGGCTACGGAAGGTAGCTGAACAAGTGCAGTGGCAAATCGGACCACCCAGAATATCGCTTCAAGGCAGAGAATCTTTTGTCAAAGGTTGCTTGAGGAAGCGAGTTTCTTCGTTTCCTTGTTTTTGGTAAAGACATATACTCGTTTTCAAGAGAGAACGGGGTAGTTCAAGTTAGAATCGAGAGGCGACAAGATATAGTTTTTCGGTTAGAAGGAAGTCACCTGACTTCTCTTACAGAGAGTTTGATACCCGGGACAAGGTGTGAACAAAGTCCGGTTCCCCTGGATGGTCCTGTGAACAACTGTATACGCGAGTGTGTAGAACTCAGTTTTTCAAAATGAAGTTACAATCAATTCACAGAATATGTGAGCCCTACACATATCTGTAGTTCATACGTATCAGTGGTGATTATTAAATCTAGTGAAAAAAAAATGAAAGTTAACTTTTACGTTCAGTGAATCTGCACTCATTCTCTGAGTGCTACGGACACTCAATAGAGACTATTTGTTTTGAATCTCTTCAAACATCCCATTTTTAATATGGGAAAGCCTAGCTCTTCCAATATGGGAGAAATATATTACTTAAGATATCTCAAGTAGAGATATTAAACATAGGCCGGTAACGCCTTTAAGCCGTGCCTGTCCTTGGACATTTTTAGAACAAGGCTTCAAGCAATTATTGTACTTGTTTATAGAGGATATACTAAAAGTTCGCTCATAGAACGTCAGTAATCCAGTGTACCATATCTTATACAGAACTTTTCCCGTTGTGGTGGAATGAGAATCCAGAAGGACTCTGTGTCATGCAACTTAGAACTTGTGAACATCGAGTGAATATCTGAACAGTGAATCAGTATATTAAATTTGTTTATTTTATCTTCTACTTGTTTTGTTTATCTACGCAGATATTTAAATATGTTTTCAGTGAAATACGTCTCTCCTCTAAACTGTTTAGAGACCAGAAACTCACGAATATGAGGAGATAAAAGAAAGTTGTGTATATATATATCTATATAATTTTTTTTTATCTTATTAAAGGTCAGACAGACCTTTGTAACTTCATGTTTCATCCTTACTCTCCTTTTATTTTTTTATTTTTAAAGAAATGAAATTGTGTTAAAATTATCAAGTGTATCAATATATATTAAAGTGTGTGTGTGTGGTAGTGCACTACGTAAAGGTGATAAATAAATAGTGTATCGAAGTGTGGATATCAACACATCTATCATATTTCTGTTCCTGTTTCCTATGTGGAAAATAAAACTACCATCTCTTACCAGAACTAATGTCTACTCAATTTGCTGTAGGGTGAGTACCTGTGCTAATGATATGCTTGTTTTCAGGAGTGTGATTCAAGGAGGCATTTTCCCCTTGTTTGTGTATGTATGACCACCTCTCTGTATGGGGGCTCAGAGAGAGTATTTTGCCCAAGGAACCGTATAACAGTCATGAGATAGTGAGATCACATACAGGCTGCTACCTGTAAATTTTAATTTTTAGAATATTTTTTTTAACCTTATTTGAAATTTTAAACTGACTCACTATTGTAGCATCTTTGAGCATGGCTCTTATGCAGATGACCCTGAGATCTGCTGTTCCACAAAACTAAATAATATTGCTCTACCGACTTCATAAGGGAGTGGCGGCCCCTTACAGGAGAGTACCTTATCTCCAAGAGGGAATAGATCTTTTTCTCCAGTTTGGTAATTTGCATTCTATGCAAATATTGCATTTATTTTAAATATTCCCAGCCACTCCACTACTTATGTTATTTTATTTTATTTTGTGTGGGTGTTCTTAGGTGACCATAGTTTCGGCTCTGGCCACCTGGCACCTCACAACTATCCGGGGAAAGGAAGGGAAGAAAGGATTGGGGAAGGAAGAAAACGGCCTGGGACCTATATGTTAGGTACCACTCCGGCATTTGCCTGCTGTGAATGAGGAAAACCCAAGGAAACCTCATTCAGGATGGCTGGACTTAAAATCTTTTGATACTTTTTCGACCGAGTTCTCCCCCGGGATCGAACCCGGAACCGTTCGCACCGAAGGCGAGAGCGCTAGCGACTACCCTACGCGGGGCCACTTGTGTAGTCTAGAAAACTCATTTTTACTAGGATATTTGCAAAATTTTTTTTCTTTTTTTGCTTTTAGTTTAACGCCCCATGAATGTACATCAATGTAAGAGAGAAGATGACAATGAGATACATGATAATGGTGGAATCAAGAAAATGTAAGGAAACTGGAAAGTCTTAAGAATAACCACACCTACAGTGTTCACCAAAAGGCTATTTGTCGGGAGCAGGAATCGAACCAGGGACCTAACGCGTCAGAGGTAAGCGCTCTACTACAAAGCTTTCTTTTGTTTAAAGAACTTGTTTACATTGAAATATATATATTTTACGAAGATACTGACATATTTTACAGCCTCACTGAAATAAAAAAAAATGTAGTCAGGGAGAGTTTACTTGTCAGATTTTTATTTTTTAATTTAATTTATTTTTATTTTTATTTATTTTTGCTTTGTTATGTTCCCTAGTTAATTAATGTTTGGGTTACTGAAAATTAAAACCTTTTTAGTATTATTGTTATGTCATCACTTTGGAACCAAAAAAGTTAGATTTTTTTGTTGTGTTTTCATATAGGAAGTTGGTAAGTTTGTGCCTTAGCATTGGTTTGGTTTCTAGAACGTAATTGAAGGTCATGTTGAGTTGAGTCTTGGCGGGTTTAGAGTTCGTGAAGTGTCAGGCACTGCTTGTGCTCCTGTCTTCTGTCTGTGATGTTTCCTGGCTTTGGGCTGTGAGGTATTTATGTTGAGGAGTACCAACGCAGGCCGCGTGATATACAGGTAGCTACAACACAGCTTCAACAGCTACGAGTGCCAGGTGTTCATCTTTCGTTACGGCGTGACTAATGCAGTATAGTACTAGGTTCAAATTCTATGGGTGGTAAAAATGGTCGTGGTGTGGTAAGAAATACAACGTAATTGTTATTAGTTTATTAGTGTTTCTTCATAGTATAGTTTCACTATTTCTAAAAGGAATTAAGTATTAACGAAGTAATAAATAAGCAAAAGCACACTTTGATTGGCGTTAACTATTTCTCATACTCCATTGAGAATGTTTTGATCCTCAGTTGCGCAAACATCCAGTGTGCGTTTTTTTGTTTGCTTACACTGCCTTATAGATGAGCTCCCTCGTGGCTAAGTGGTTAGTGAACACGCCTTTGGCGTGGGACACCCGGGTTCGATTCCCGGCCGGGGGCCGCGGTGGCTCAGTGGTAGAAGGTTCACCTCTGGTGCTTGGGGTCCCGGGTTCGATCCCAGCCCCGCCAAGTGAACCTTGTGGTGGACAAACACCGTGTGCGTGGGTTTTCTCGGGGTTCTCCCGTTTCCTCCCACTTTCTTCATTCCACTATTTAATTCATTACTCATCACCGTCTCCATTAGCCTAACCGGCATAACCGTAGGACATAAAACTCAAAGATTTCATTTCATTTTTTCGATTCCCGGCCGGAGCTTATGTGGTTCGGATTCCACGTTAATCTGTAGGTCCACGTCTCATACAGCCTTGCTGCTGAAAGGAACGTTAAAATCAAATCAGCACTGTTTTACAGATGCAATTGTTCGATTCCGAGTTCGAATGAAGCTTTTTACGGACAGGGGGCGACTTTTATATATACAATCCAAGGATTTTAGTTATTAGTCAGTGATGCAATATATAGACCTATATATATTGCAAAATTAAAAGTGACTATGTTTGTGACTCTTAATCTCTTAAGAGCTGCGGTGGCTCAGTGGTAGAGCGTTCACCTCCGGTACTTGGGGTCCCGGGTTCGATCCCAGCCCCCGTCAAATGAACTTTGTGATGGACAAACACCTTGTGCATGGGTTTCCTCGGGGTTCTCCCGTTTCCTTCCACTTTCTTCATTCCACCATTTCATTCATTGCTTATCATCAGCGTCTCCTTTAGCCTAACCGGCATAACTGTGGGACGTAAAACTCAAAGGTTTCATTTCATTTTTTCTTAATGTCTTTGGAATCTTGTACTTAGGTTCACAGCGGAAGCGACGAAATAACTCGACTCATCCATTGTAGCTCTCTTCGGAACCAGTTTCCAAAATGTTGGCAATAAGTTTGCGAAACGGGATATGACGACTCCAATTTTGGGTGAAAAGTCGCTATAAAAAATAATAGAGAAATTCATTGTCTATAAGCATTGTTTTAAAGTTGTAGATGTAAACTAAACAATATGTTCTACTCACTGGCGCAAATCCACGGGGGGGGGGGGGGTGACGGATACATGTCCCCTCCAATCTTGGAACTGAGGGGGACTTCTCCCCAATAATCCGATTTGAAATGTGTTTTTTGGGAGAAATTTGATTATTTTTGTCCGATTGCTACAAAGGAACGTGAGATAAAATAGATGTCCCCCAGAATAAGCCTCAAATCTGCAGCCTCCCAACGCTGAAGACAACTCTGATCCTCCACAACATTGTTTTTCAACTTCATAAGTATTTTGGACATCGTCAAAAAAAGTATGGTAACGGTCTTACCCCCCCCCCCCCAATGTTGAAGACAGATTTGCGCCGCTGGTTCTACTCACATCTTTGTAAATAGGGCGCAACCAATCCTTTAATTCAGGGATCATTTCAGGTTGTTTCGGGTACTTTTGTTCATATTGTGGTCAAAATAGTTCCGAAATAATTAACACTACAGTACTTACGTTAAGCAATTTTTTTGTAAAAGAAAAAGTGCAGAATAATTAAAAGACCCCAAAGGACAAATATAACAAACATCTTCTTCGCCTTTATTCACGCAATCTATAGCTAATCTTGTTGCTATCGGTAATGATGTATTACGTGTGTTTCTCAACGGAAACTCTGCGAACTAAAGGACATCAAGTTTGTAGTTGTTCTTCGTTAGAGGGCAAGGGTAACATAACAATGCAGGATTGTGGGGCAGTGAGTATGCTGTATTTCCAAACTCTTCATCAGTTGCGCTGATTAAAACAAACAAACAGAAAAAAAGAACGTAAAAACTGTTTTGAACTAATAATGCTTCTCTACAGATGAACATTTTGTTTGGAGCAAAAAGTCGCTAAATGTGTAAGTAGGTAAATCGTCATTTAAAAATCACCCAAAAAAGTCTCCAATCGGAAAAAAATATTTTTTGTCGCTATCGTAGGGCGACCATACGTCCCGTTTTGACCGGGACAGTCCCGTTTTAGTGGCGTGTCCCGGCCGTCCCGTCAGTAGATGGAAAAAGTAGTATTCGTCCCGTTCTATGTAAATGAAAGAAGTAAATAACAAACCCAGTATCTTTACTCCTTTTAAAAGTATTAATAATTAATAATAACAAAGAGGCAAAAATTGAACTGAAATTCCCTATATTAAACATACTCTATAGTTCGCAGTACTGCTCGAAAGGCAGCAGAGGTTTTAGCAGTTGGTTGTGTGTTGAACAAATTTCAACGTGTCTTTCCTTTTTCATAAGTACCCGCTCTGTAACAAAGAGAGAGAGGAGGAAATCTGATATCAAGGCACTGATAAGAACAAAGGTAGATCTAAAAGTCTAGGGTTGCAAGAACCTGTCCCGTTTTTAACTGAAAATTTTATGGTCAACCTACGCTATCGTTGAGGTCGAATTCCCCTTATTTAGCGACTTTACCCAAAATTGGCAACATTGACCCCCACCGAACAACCAGGGTTGAATTCAGGGGGTAGCCCGGGGGGAATCTCCCCCCCGAAGAAAATTCATTCCCCCCCGGAGAAACTCCCAAAATTTCAGTCACAAAATGTAGAAATTACTTCACCCAATTATTTGCTTTTCTGTCCGTGTACGTGCAGACGAAATCCGATCTCTCAATATACATATAAATGACGCAGACCCATTCTATATAAATGTTAACATGTAACATCTAAGATAGAATACCAAATAGTGAATAAAACTTGTATTTCTTAACGCTATGACTGAGTTTGGCAGAACATGAAATTGTTAACTGTTGAAGAAAGGTTTGTATTTTAGTAGGTACTATACTCTCGCCCTATATTATATATTAGTAGGTAGCACTAGCACAGGTTGAGATACGAAAGGAAAGATAGGGAAGATCTTTCGATCATTCCATATAATCTCTCATGTCAGCAGACTTCAGTTCTTGAAAATATACAGTTCCTACATTATTTGAAATAGGGCGCCTAAATCCCATTTCTCGCATCGGAAGTAACAGACGTAAATGTGTTTTACGATTGTTAAAGTAAACACATCTTTCTTTAATTAAAAATAATTCAGTTAAAGGGTGAGATTCAGTGGGCGTCATTTAGAGGGATCAGGGAGGAACAGTTATCCCTCCTTGATTAGAGACTTATATAGAATTTATCAATATGATAATAGTATATAAGTGAAAGATTGCTATTGAAGGTGGCCAAGATCCTGCTCAGTGCCGTTCCATGGGGGAGGGGCAAGCGGGGCGACGGCCCCGGGCGCCGAAGTAAGGGGTGAAAAATTCGGGAGGGAAAAAGAAAAGAAAAGAAGGAAAGAAAAACAGAGGAATGAAATACATGTGGACATATATAAAATGAAAGGAAAAAAGTAATGAAAAGTGCTCAAAATCAAGGAAAAGCAGGGTTTACTTTTTAAAATTTTCCCACCTTTGGCGGCTGGTCTGTCGACCTCACTCATATATACGGGGATGCCGTCGTATACTCTCGCGCCAAGCGCTGATTTTCCACGACACGGCACTAATCCTACTGAAGATTTCGTCAACTAAACTATTGATGTATATGCAGTGAAGAAACCAAGGCTAATATGTTTGATTTAGAATCAGAAGTGTGAGAAAGAATGATAACTTTTTATTAAGATATTCCTAAGTATGTTTGTTTTAGGAGAAAAAATATTTCAGTTAATTTAAATCTTTTTAAAAATTTTTACATTAGTAACAAACAGTAATTACTGAATATAGGAAATAATAAAAATAGTTACTGTAAATAGCAGTTAAAGTTTAGTGTAAACTATTTTTGCCAGTCTTTATTTAATGTTTTAGATGAAATCAAACGATTGTTTTCTTAAAATTATAATCTCATTGAATATTTATCAGCAATTAGTCTCAATATTAGGTAAGATGTGTATGTGAATGGAATTGTTAAATATGCTGCTTTCTTGAAAAAAATACAGAAAAATAACCCTCCCCCGAGCAGTTGACATTCCCCCCCGGGTGTAAATGTCTGAATTCAACACTGCGAACAACACCCCGTTATCTTTAGCCTAGCCAGCATAATAGTGGGACGTAAAACTTAAAGATTTCATTTCGAACAACACTCCCAGAAACCTATTGTTATACCATTCCCAAAACACCCTTTTGTACAGTTCTCCCTATTCGAAAAAAAAATTGTAAATAGCAGTGTTCATACATAAATATGGAACTCAATTTCCCTGAATTTTCCAGGTTTTCCAGGTATTAATTTTTCAATTTCCAGGTCTAGTGGAAGAAACTAATAGTACGAGAACACATAAATTTTAAGAATACTATATTTATATATTTGAGAATGGCCACCCTTCTCCCCAATGAACGATTGCAATTAAATATTGAGTCACAAGAAAATAAATAATTAAAATAAATAAAATTTAAGTTGAAAAATATGAAGTTGAGAAACCTACTAAGGGAATTATATAATACTTTTGTTCCATACTTGAATACATTCAAAATATACAAAAATATTGGCTTGGGGAAGAAAAAAGGGCCCGCGAGATTTTAACTGATTCTTATAGTACTCGACAACAGAAATAAATTACTGAAAGAATTTTCAAAATCGGCGCAGGTAAACATGCAGAAAATCGCATTTTCATGTACCGGTTCAAAATGGGGAAGAAAAGACGACCGCGAGATTTTAATTGATTCTTGTACACGACGAGAGAAATCGATTAGTGAAGGAATTTTCAAAATCGGCGCAGGCAAACATGGAGAAAATGGCATTTTCATGTACCGGTTCAAAATGGGGAAGGAAAAAGGTTCCGCGAGATTTTAACTGATTCTTGTAGTACTCGTCGAGAGAAATCGATTAGTGAAGGAATTTTCAAAATCGGCGCAGGCAAACATGGAGAAAATGGCATTTTCATGTACCGGTTCAAAATGGAGAAGGAAAAAGGTTCCGCGAGATTTTAACTGATTCTTGTAGTACTCGTCGACAGAAATCGATTAGTGAAGGAATTTTCAAAATCGGCGCAGGCAAACATAGAGAAAATCTCATTTTTATGTTCCGGTTCAAAATGGGGAATGAAAAAGAACCGCGAGATTTTAACTGATTCTTGTAGTACTCGGCGCGGTGGCTCAGTGGTAGAGTGTTAACCTCCGGTGTTTGGGGTCCCTGGTTCGATCCCAACTCGCGCCGTGTGGACTTTGTAGTGGACAAACACCGTGCTCGTGGGTTTTCTCGGGGTTCTCCCGTTTCCTCCCACTTTCTTCATTCCACCATTTCACTCATTTCTCATTATCTCCGTCTCCTGTAGCCTAACCGGCATAATCGTGGGACGTTAAACTTAAAGATTTCATTTTTTATTAATCTCTGTATTTTAAAGTGTATTCTCAAGCTTAAGGTGATGTATAATTAAATTTTGAATTCAGTTAACTTATTTTGTTTCTCAGATTGTTTTTAAAATGTATGTACAAACGTTTATTTTCATTCTTGAGAGTTTAAAGTGACGTATAGTTATTAAACATAGTATTTAATATTGTACTCTTAACGTGGAAGTGATATACAGTTAACTTTTGAATTCAGTTAACATTTTTCTCTCTGAAATTGCTTTAAAAAGTATGTAAAAACGTTTTTATTTTATTTCTTGAGTGCTAAAAGTGATGCAAAGTTATTAAGCTTACTACTTTATATTGTATTCTTAACCCTAAACTGACACACAGTGCGTTTTTGAATAAATTATGTCAAGTTATTTGAGTGACGAACACTGGTAGAAAATCCTGACTACTACTGGAACATTTTGATTTTAAGGTGACGACTACTGGTGCAAGGATTTTAAAATATTGTTTTTCCTCCAACGGCTACTCCTTTTTTAATTCTAACTACATGGTCATTATAGGAAGGATCAGTGAGTCTTTCCTACTATGGTACAGCTCCGACAGATTCACGATGCTCAGAGAAGAGACAAAATAGTATGTTTTCAACCTTAAAGTGAGAACCACTGGCGTTTTTACCCTGCTATGCAAAAGTAAGTGAGTACTCCAATGGAGTTCCAATGCGGTACTTAATTTCTGCGTTTTAGATATATGGAAATACATGTCTCTAAAATGTAAAGAACTGATTTTTTTTTTTACTGAAAACTGCAATTCGGTAAGCCTTATGGATACCGAGGTATGGAAAAATAAACTATAGGTATGTGGGGCTTGCATACTTGACGCTACAATTCGGAAATTGAATTAAAATATGACTAACGGCTATCAAGATGTTGTCAAATAAAGGGAGGACCAACACAGTTAAGGGGTTTCGTGTTAGATGCTAAAATTTCCGAAATCGGTCATGGAAAGTTAATAAACACCAGTAGCAATTTCATCTTAAAGTAATTAGATATCTTCATGGAGTGTTAGAACATCATGGAGTCTACCAAAATTAAATTTTAAAAGCTTTTGAAAATATAATCTGACATTTGTAAACAGTATTTGAAATATGTGTTTACCCAAAACTTCCAGCTAGTACATCTAACATCTGGAGAAACACTGTGAAATAAAAGCGTACGAGATCTTGAAATTTCGGAAACAATTATTGGTGGCAACAAAATTAAATAAGATGGTACTTCTATGGGTTAAATGAGTACCTCAGTACAATTTCGATCGAAAGATTAGTTCAGTCCTAGGTTTTCTTCAGGCAATTCCAAGGGTTCATCGAGCTGTGCAAAAGAATGAAAATTCGCTGTCAATATCTAAGATAGTAACCAAGATATAAGGAATTATATATTTTATGACGTAAAAATAGAGATCTTTACGGATTTGTACTTTTGGCTCTTTCCTATAAGAAAAAAAATTCAGAAAACTACTGTATATACCTTAATAGACAATTCAGTGGGCGGGGACACAGTAGCTTAGTGGTAGGGTATTTAACTAATCTTTTTTTGCAGAAACTATTGGAGTATTCACTTAACCTGTAGAGATACGATCATACTTAACTCCCTATTTAATTTTAAAATTAAATAAAAGGAAATATTTCAGTGTAGCGACCCACGATTATGCATTTTAGTCTCAAGGAGATTATGATTAAAGCAAGTGACTGTTGTTGACATAATTGATGGAATGCAAAGGTGGGAGGAAAGAGAGTACCCCGAGAAAACCCACGAATACGATGTGCACTACAAACTGACTTGACCGTGGATCGAACCAAGAACCCAATACACTAGAGGTAAGCACTCTACCCCTAAGCCATCGTGCCCTCGCCCATTTAATTGTCTATTAAGGTATATACGGTTGTTTTCTGAAATTTCTTCTTCTTACAGCAAATACTCAAAAGTACAAATCCATGTGGGTCTCTATTTTTACGACGTCATAAAATGCATAATTCCTTATATCTCGCTTGCTATATTAGATATTGACAAAAAATGTTCACTTTATTTCAGAGCCCGATGAACGCTTGGAATTGTCCAAAGAAAATTTAGAGCTGAATTAATCTTTCGATCGAAATTGTACTGACGAGTCTGAGGTACTCACTTAATCCATATAAGTACCATCTTATTTAACTTTTGTTAGGATCAATAATTGTTTTCTGAAATTTCAAGATCTAATACGCTTTTATTGTATGGTGTCTCTCTAGCTGCTAGATGTACTAGCTGGAACTTTTAGGTAAATACATATTTCTAATACTCTTTACAAATGTCAAAATATATTTTACAAAACTTTTAAAATTTAATCTTGGTAGACCCCATGATGTTCTTAAACTCCATGGAAATACCTAATTATTTTAAGATGAAATTGCTACTGATGCTTATTAACTTTACATGACCGGTTTCGGAAATTTTACCACCTAACACGAAAACCCCATAACTATATGGATCCTCCCTTTATTTGACAATATCTTGATAGTCATATTTTAATTAATTTTCTAAATTGTACTGTCTAATATGCAAGCTCCACGTACCTATGGTGTCGCTTTTTATTTCACCATATTTCGGTAACTGTTAGGCGTACCGACTTGCGGTTTCGGTAAACACACACCTCTAACGTTCTTTAAAACGTTATTAAGACATATTTTAGAATATTTAGAAATGAGAGTTCTGGGAATATCATGGTACCCGAAAACCCCCATCAGGGCGTGTGTGTAGTGTATTTAATTGAAACTACTTTTGAGGTTGTTGTAAGCCCTCGTAATTACGTTTCCGAAACTGCACCATCTAGTACGCAAACTCCACAGTTCTGTAGTGTCGCTCTTTATTTTCCCATATCTCGATATCCATAAGGCTTACCGAGTTGAGGTTTTCGGTAAACAGATGTCAGTTCCTTACATTTTAGAGACATATATTTTCATATATCTAAAAAATACAGACATTAGGTACCCCATGGTAGCCCGAACACCATTGAGGTACCCACTTACTTTTGAATGGTAATACATTTTGAGTTGTTGTTCAGCATCAATAAACACTTCATAGTTTTTCTACGTGCAACGCAAAAGTCCATACCTGACCGAACAGATTTTGTCCATTTAATCTCAAAAATGTTAAGATACTTTGTATTGTTAAGTACAACCAAATTAAGCACACTGAATATAACATTTTAAATATTTTCTGATTTTTGTTGCAGGTATTTCGTGCATCAAACCAGGATTCTGCTTGAAAGACAGTCAAAAGAAGCAGTGTAGGTTGTGGCTAAAAGTACGCCCTTTCTGAAGACAGACTCAGTTGTACTTACATTATTTTGTACGAATATATAACCCTAATAAAGATACTGTACTACAAATTATTTCTTTCTTCCATAAATTATAATAAAATATTATCTCTGTTTAAAGAAAATGATTGTTAATGTTAAGTCATTTTAATTCTTTTTCTCTGTAATAAGAACATTATCCCTAGCAATATTTTTTATCTTTGTGCTATTGTGATTGGATGAAGTAAAATTCTATACGAAGCACTATTATTTCAGACATGCATTAATAACTAATGTATTGTTCTGTATGTAAGACAATGTGTATACTGAACATGTCTAGCGAAGGTGTTGTTTTAATACAGAATCTATAACTCAGCTTTTCAGTAGTCAACTTTATTGGGAATCCGAAGAAAGAAGTTAAAAAAAAAAATGTTGGACTTACCAGCGTGTGTGTGTTCGAATTCTGGACTAATCCAAATTATCCAGAGAAATCATTATATATTTCTTTGTTGCTATTTCAGATGTATCCTTTATCCAAGTCGTATGAAACGGAGACTTCATACATCGCTATACTTTGTATGAACTATGTTCCGTATTTACTTAATCACTTTGTAACTTTCTCTAGTGTTGACAAGGCCGCAGGTGTCAATCGAATAGTTTAGTGTTTCACTTATGTCACCTTGTGACTAAGGTACGTCCTGTCGGTATATATATGGTACTGGGTTCAATTAGCGATAAAATACATTTTTAGCGTTAAACAAATGCAAAAATCTACACGAAATGAGATACCGTGATCTCTGACTTACGGATAACACCAAGCAACTAATGGTACTGAGTGTGATTGAGTTTACTAATTACTATTTGGCTAAAATCAGTGTTCCTTTATCTATAGTTCTTTTCGTGCTTTGAATTGCAAAGTTTGAAATAACCGTTTTAAATTATTGTGTATATATATCTTCCGAGTAATTCTGAGAATCATTGCTCTTTCTTTAAGCAATGTATGAGACTGTTAAATTGCTCTTTCCTTAAAATGTTGCACTAAGAAGGATGCATCCAGGAAAGTCCAAATTTGCAGAATGTCTATAGCAGGGAAGAATAAATATGTTTAGTCGATGGCTGCACAACGCCTCCGCTGTCACCACGTTGTCACACAGCGAATACAGCGAACGTTTAAGAGTATTCTGCACTTACTATTAGGTATCGGCCTGGGAACTTTGGCGCATCTACCCAGTCTCCTTCTTGGTGTTTCATTTTTAATGGCGAGTACTGAGTAGGAATCATATTGTAAGCGAATACGTTTCCGGCTGACACCACACTTTTAATTATTGCGACATTTAAAAAAAAAAAGACATACCTGTTAATTAAAATGTACAGAGAAGTTATTTCTGGAAAATTCTATTCAGGCCTCTTGTGGTAACAACTGCACTTTAGTAGAAGATACTATTAAGGAAAAGAATGAGGTAAAATAATCTTTATATCGTACAAGCAATGGATGATAACAGCTTAATAAATGATTGTACGTAAATCTTGTTTGAGTTTGAATATAGGATTGTATAAGGCTGTGCATTTTGCATTATTATTGAGGTGCTGCAACTAACTAACTGCAAACCATATGATAAATTCTTACAGTAATATATCACATATTGATTTACTCTGTATGGAAACGAAAATAGTTTAATATATGGTTAACCTCCTTTGTGCCAGGGGCGGAAGAGGAAACTTTCTTATTTTATATATAAATAAACCCATCCATAACAAGTTTGGAGCTCTTAAAAGTAGCAGTATTACCGCCGACCGCCCCCCCAGAAGTCCGTCCTGGATCCGCCCCTGCTTTGTGCCCATAATTTTAAAATTAACGCTTGTGTCACTTTTCAACACTTGACTTTGCAGTAGCTTTCCAACGAATTAGCAGGAAGCCCAAACTTATAGGACACCCTGCAGGTAAATACATTTCTTTGGACAGTTTCACTGCTCCAAACTAAGATTTGAAAAGTGTAGTATTGTTAATTTTATTATTATTGGCACAAAGGAGATCAACCATATTTTAAGCTATTTTTGTTTTCATACAGAGTAAAACAATATTTGACAACATTACAGTAAGAATGTATCATGCACTTTGCAGTATGTTGCAGCACTTTAATAATGGTGCACTATACGTACACTCTAGATCCTGCATATGTCCGATCCATACATTACAAGAAGGCAATACGTATTCGATACAGGTAAAATCTGTATATTTCATATGGACAACCTATTAGCTATATACATCCAATCTATACATTACATATGGCCAACCTGTACGCGACATACGTATAATCTATATGCTGCATGCAGACAGTCTGTAAGCTACATATATGCACTCTGTATGGTGCATACGGATATTCTGTATGCTGTATCTGGACAAGCTGTGTGCGACATAAGGAAAATCTGTATAATACATACGTACAATACGTATACTGTATCTAGTCGTACGTATGGGGCACAAGTACAATATAGATGCTGTCTCGGGGTTGAACGC
This sequence comes from Thermobia domestica, assembly GCF_964235325.1. NCBI lineage: Eukaryota > Metazoa > Arthropoda > Insecta > Zygentoma > Lepismatidae > Thermobia > Thermobia domestica. The sequence goes on along the minus strand of NC_137465.1, from coordinate 146,876,592 downwards.
AAGAAACATACGTACAGAACGTATATTGCATACTTCTTGAAATCATGCTCCGTCCTGATAGTCAGTGTATGTCGTCATTATTAACCCACATGCTACATACGACCCTGACGTCACAAAGCTAGATATTACCTCCGTATATACTTGTTACTGCAGATAACGTCACACGAATGACGTCATTGCACTTGTGCAGACAGTACGTATAATACATACTTTTTCAGCTATACGTTTGCTGCAGGATGTTATATACGGTTGTACGTTAAGTCCAGAAACTACAGGAATTACGAATGTAACCTACGTTTTTAAGTATGCCACCTACATTTTTTTTTCTCAGTGTATTCTGGATTTAACATTTATTTATTTATTTTTTAAGAAAAAAGTTAGTTACTTGGCTTGAGCTTTTTGTGTTTTGGCTACAGACAACTACTTAAAAATATTGATTCTTGAGTAGCATTACGCTAATTTTTAACACGTACAGTTCGGCTTCAATACTCATTAGTAGCCTAGATTGTTTACAAGTTAACAACTAAGAATAGCCAATTCCGGAATCCGGAAAGTAAAATCGGAAAAAACCCGAAATGCGGAAAAATTATGAATTTCGGATTTTTCCGAATTCCAGGAAGTGATATTTTCGATTCCGGAAAATAAATTTTCGAGATTCCGGATTCAGGAAAAAAATTTGGCCTTCCTATTAACAACAGATAAATACTTTGCAGTTATCATCCAAAAAACTTAATACAAAGCGTAACGTTCTACGATTGTACTGAAACGAAGGGAAACGGTGATAATGAGAGATGATAACGGTGAAATGTCAAAAGTGAAACAAAATGGGAGAAGCCTTCGGTGCCAGTGGTCCCGGGTTCGATTCCCTGTGGGAACACTCGGTCAAAAAGTGTAAAACACTTTTTTCAGGCCTGTCATCCTGATTGAGGTTTTCCTTGGTTTTCCTCATTCACACCAGGCAAATGCCGGGATGGTATTTAACTTATAAGTCCAGGCCTCTTCCTTCCTTCCCCACTTCTTTCTTCCTTCCATTTCCCGGATAGTGTGCTCGCCCAGGGACATCAGCCGTCATACGAGACGGGCTAAATGGCCATAGATGTCGAAAGCCCAGAAATGTAAATTCTAAATCCCGAAACGAGAGAAGCCCTAGCAAATCAACACACACGGTATTTGTCCACCACAAAGCCTACTGGGGGGGGGGGGTAGGGATTGAATCAGGGATCCCACGTGCCAAAGATGAGTGCTCTACCCTGAAGGGCTGAATTCACTGCTCATTCTCGGCTGCTTTTAATCTCAAGCACTAGGGATTATGGAAAGAGTCAAAGAAAATGTACACTATATTATATCAAAACCGAATTAATCTTAGAAAATGTATCGTGGAACTCTAAAAGAAATTCTGAGGGGAAGGGGCAGTAAGAGAGAAGATCCATTTCTCTTTATTGAGTTTTACTTCTTGCAGAGGTGATCGTGAAACCTCAAAGAAACCACAATACATATTACGTCAGATTCTAACACTTTTTAAGCAAAATTAACGTGCAGCATATTTTTGAAATGGATGTGTGTGAGAGAGTTAATTCACACTTTCATTCTTAGCAGATTTTAACACCAAGTTGGAGGAACATTCACAACGTCCTATATATATATATATATAAATATATACACTAAGCTTCGTCATAATAAATTTTTTTACGTAGTTTATATTGGAAACTTGTCTTACATTTACATGTGTAAAGTTGCGACGTAGGGTAAATTTTACCCCCTTTACCCCTTTTATACTTGATGAATTGCAATCCCAAACAATAAGATTGTTTATGAAAGGGGAAAGAAGGTATATACCAAGTTCCATCAAAATCGGATAGGTTTTACGAGTGTTATCGTGAAGTCGATGGACGGACAAAGACTCACAAGTCGAATAATAGAAGCTTCGCTAACGCTCGTTTCAATTAGTTATAAATAGGGGCGAATTGATCGTTGGTTCTATAGTACCATAGCTTCCCCATAAATCGGCCGCCTATGCATATCAGCCTATACCGGGTGGATCAAAAGTCCGGGGTCATTAGTCAGCTCCGTTCTGAATGAAAATACTAAAAAATGGAAACAGTAGAAAGTTGTTGGAAGTAGGCGGATTTCAATATAAAATGGTACTATTTTTCAATCGCAGCAGGTCTTTAGAACTCATTAAGATGCTCTATGTTAAATTTAAAAGCAACGTTGCCAGGTCAGCAAACTGTTCGCTTGGGATTGTTGGTGTTGTTGGGAAACCGATTTCAGGTATTCACCTCACACAACAATGTGCATGTTAACCTTGTCATTTTTGCGTATCCTTACGTTTCGTTCGAAAAGGCTGCTAAATCTTAAACGTTACATTTTCATTGAACATAGGGTGCCTTATCGGTATGATAGATTGAAAACCATCTATTAAAAAAAATTAAAAACCACCTATTTTTGGATCGAAAGATCCAATATATTTCAGGCACAAATTTTCTTGTAGGCCTTGTATCTCGAGAACTACATATAGTGTAGCCAAACCAAAACTAACAATTTACTCAGAATGATGTGCTTATTCCGCAAAAAATACGAAAACTTAATTTAGAGGCCGTTCAAAAATTTTGTGGTCCCTGACCCAAAAAATTCAATATATTTCATTGAATCAAACATTTTCTTGTACGCCTTATATGTGGGAGAACTCCTATAGTGTAGCCAAACCAAAACTAACAATTTACTCAGTATGATGTGCTTATTCCGTAAAAAATATGAAAACTCGAATTAGCAGCCGTTCCAAACTTTTGTAGCCTCTGATCGAAAAACTAATTCGTGGCCAAATCCCAATCTTTTGTTGCATTTTTTTAATCATTCGTAAAATTCTTGGCCAAGATCGCAATCTTTTGATCCATTTTTTTAGATCATTCCTAAAATTCTTGTTGATTGAATACATCTATCGTTGATTAAAAAGAATCTATTTTTATTGAAAATCACCTATTTTTGATTATAAAACACGTATTTTTGATTGAAAACTATCTTTTCTTATTGAAAATCACCTATTTTTGATTGAAAGCTAATTATTTGTGATTGGAAACCACCTATGTCCAATAACGTATTTCTTTTTCCATATTTTCATATTTTTAATAACAGACATATAAAATTTAATAGGAACTTCTATACTCAGGAGATAATTCATCCGGCAAGTGATAGTTGATATTATTCTGTATTTGTTTACTAAATGATGCACACTAATATTATAGTTTCATGTATATAATTTCAAACTTTTGATATAAATGAACAATGCTGATTTATAGCATGAAATGTATTTTCATTGTGGCCACAGTTGTCATATGTATGTATTGAGTATTTTATCTTAAATTCTTATGAAACACGTTGAATCAATTAATGCCGTTCCCCTTCGCAGTGCAATTAAGTGAGAAGCATACACATATTGTGAATAGTTTTGAATTAATACATTATCTGGATATGTTGCATGTCGTCGGCGGCAATTCAAAACCTGCTATGTGCATTTTGCAGGAGAAGCGAAAAACAGTATCCTGGTTAGATTTTTCGCTTTATAAAAGTGATGTTATAAGTAATATTTGATGCTGCACGTAACTGGTACCTTCTCAAGTTACTTGAAAAGGTATCAAGTTACGTGCAGCATCAAATATTACTTATAACATCACTTTTATAAAGCCAAAAAGCTAACCAGGATACTGTTTTTCGCTTCTCCTGCAAAATGCACATAGCAGGTTTTGAATTGCCGCCGACGATGTACTGTATAATATTGGAAATTCTATGATCGGAAATGAATCTGAAGCGAAATAAAATGTGTTGCGCCCGTACACAGGGTATGAGTTATTCATATCAATAGAAGGAAACTATTAGAGATGGATCGCGCTTTGGGAATGTTATTGTTATTATTATTATTATTATTATTATTATTATTATTATTATTATTATTATTATTATTATTATAATTATTATTATTATTATTAAACCAAAGACTTATCAGCACGCTTCCCATTGATCTAATCGGTAGTGAGCGCTCCTTTGGTGCACGGGGAACCGGCATGCCCGTAGTTAGAAGGTGCCAGGGCTCAGCATAGCCTGTGACCATCTTCAGTCTCTCAGTTATTTATTGGTATGTGCAAGGAACAGTCAAGAAGTTCCAGGAATGTTGTTGTAGTTTTGGCATTTGTTGGTGCAATCACAATGAATCTTATACAGTATACTCCTTAAGTTCCCTAAGTATGAATATGACAAGTTTCAACGTGTCATAGTATTCAGTGTACAAGTAGTGTACCTAAGCGGAAGAGGATATATGATCAGTTAGTGCATTGACGCAGTTCGAGCAACGCGCCAACATGAAGTTTTTTTAATATATATATACAAATTGGGGAAATCTGCTTCAGATATCTACCTTAAAGCCTTAAAGTTAGTTTACGGTGACAATGCTTTAAGGAGAAGAGCATCGATACCCGTATCGTCACCGTAGAAGACATCAAAATCAATCCGACGGATGAACTTAGGAAGATACCAAAAGAAGGCTTTCGTCGGTGTTTACAGCAATCGCAGGAGCAAATGTGTGCGTTCCAAAGGTGCCTACTTTGTAGGTGATTAAGTAAATCTGTACTTATATTGTGGTAATAGAATGCTATAATAAAATTCCGGGAACTTTCTGTCTGTCCCTCGTATGTAAAATATAAGGCGAACTGAAGTCACACTCCTCCAGAAATGACCTCGTCTTTCTCTAACCTTGAAAAAAGATATGTGGGCAACCACTGGTAGACAAACAAAGGAATATGCAATAGTGGCTCTTTTCAAACAATTTTTTGGACTATAAGTAGCCTATCCTTAACTATGAATTTAGTGTCACATGAATACTGCTTGTAATATCACTTGCAAGTGACGTTAACTGTTAGTAACAACATAAAGAGTAGTAAAATATAATTGGATTAATATAGAAACTTTCACGTTAACATACTTATAGATGAAATCCTTATTAACAGGTCAGTCACACTAATATGCAAAACCTTAAAGTTACGGTTTGAATAAACATCTAGGCCAGTGGTTCTCAACCGATGTGTCGTGACACGGTGTGTCACAAGGTCCCCTAAGGTGTACGTCGCTAAATTTTAGAGTTTAAAAATCATGAAGAATTTAATTTAAGAATAATTAGTTAATATCGAGACAGACGATACCAGTCAACACTTCCAGCGGCAGCAATAATGCTCAGTGCTACATAGAGTCATTATAAAAACTAACAGGTTTCACTATTATTATTATTATTATTATTATTATTATTATTATTATTATTATTATTATTATTATTATTATTATTATTATTATTATTTATAATAAAAATATTAAACAAGTGTGCCGCGTGGACGTTCAATAAACCGTGTCTTCAGTCAAAAAAGGTTGAGGACCACTGATCTAGGAAAATATATTTAGATATTCCTAACCTTATTATAAAAGCAAGGCGTCTAGATTTATCAGTGGCGCTAATTCTTAATAGCGCACACTCGCGCTAATAGTTTTCAATAGCTGCACTGCCTCGTATCAAACTCTGATAGATGTCGCTAGTGTGCAGGCAATTTGCAACGACCTGAAGGTTCGGAGGGAACAACTAGTAGAAATAAAATAAAATCTGTAGTTTAACAGCACGTGGTCTTCTTCTACACGTTGAAGAGGATAAATGATAAATGGGAATAAATAATAGTAGAAGAATTGGTATGGTGAGGAAGTAGGAGCGAATGGGATTGTCTCGAGTTAACACACACAAATGATGTACACTACAATCTGACGTGGATTGGAATCAAATTAGGGATCACTTGCAGCAGAGATAGGGACTCTGACCACATTCTCCCTATATTAACGTTGGTTGATTTGGAGTTTAAGGTTGATGCAAACTGACATGTTTTGTTGATAGATGTTACTACAATCTTCGTATCTCTCTCATGTATTTTTTACCTTTCACGAAAATTTACAATTTCTCTCACAAATTTCAACCTAGAGATTTCAAATTTTTCGAGATGGAACTTCATAACGTATCGAAGGCAACAATCCGTGCAGATTTTTTTTATTTAGAATTTTCTCGATTGTTGAAAGAGTTCTGTTGTTAAATGTTTGAATATCCATTTCAACAATAAATCCATGCCAACAACGAAGAAAATTCTAAATAAAAAATCGGCACGGATTCTTACTGTCGAAAAGTTATAAAGGTCCTTATATAAAAATTTGAAGTTTGTAGGCTGATATTTGTGAAAGAAATCGTGAAATTTTATGAGAAGTAAAAAATACATGAGAGAGATACGAAGACTGTAGATATCTATTGGCAAAACTTGCCCCTTTAAACCAATCTTAACGTGCAAAACGTTGGAACCAAACCACGTGAACCACAGTGTATCTGTTTTATTGGATACGACTAGTGTTGTCGGCGAGATAAGAAATGAGATTTTTTTCGTCTCGTAAGGAAGTTTTTAAAATAGAAATATCGTCTCAATTCTCCGAAGATTCCTTTCTCGTCTAGTCTCGATCCTCGAAACCCTTTTCTCATCCCCTCTCGAAAATTTTTCTCATTTCGTTTTATAAATTTATGTACAAAATGTATGTTCTGATATTTTTTATAATTTCATCTGGAAGTTATGACAATTCTTCCGTGCCACGGGAGCTTCATGAAAAGAATGGCGTAAAATATTTAAACCATATTTATTATTGGATACTATTGTTTAGTAGCTTTTGTATCTTTAAACTTTGATAAATGCTCTTCATTGTGTTCGTACAGTCACTTTATCGATTAATAGTTTTTTTTTTATAAACCATGTAAGTTGAAAACTGTCTTCGAGATCTAATACTTACTTGCCCACGACACTCGAGAAATTTCTCGTGTCGTCTCTTAAACGAAATGAAAATTGAATTGAATTGAATTGATTTTATGTTTAACGTCCCTTTTCAGCAACGAGGCTATATGAGACGTGGACCTACTGATTAACGTGGAATCCGAACCACATGAGCTCTCGCCGGGAATCAAACCCGGGTTTCCCGCGCCAAGAGATGAAAATTTTCATGATTCTCGTCTCCTCTAGGATTTAAAGATTTACCTCTTGTCTCGTCTAGGAGTTAAAAATTTACCTCTCGTCTAGTCTAGGATTTAAAAACTTACATCTCGTCTCGTCTAGGATTTAAAAATTTACATCTCGTATCGTATAGGATTTTAAAATTTAGCTGTCGTCTCGTCTAGGTTTTAAAAATTTACCTTACGTCTCATATTTTAAAACCAGACGTGAATTTTCTCGGCGAGAATTCGTTTTCCTTTAATCGTTGTTGTTGATCTTTCATCTAAATTAACAGTGCTACTCAATACAAAATTAAATTAGGATACAACAACAAAGGGTAAAATTATTATTATTATTATTATTATTATTATTATTATTATTATTATTATTATTATTATTATTATTATTATTATTTGTTTCTTTTAGTAATGTACTTATAAAACCACTTCCTTCGAGAATAGTCCTAAAATTAATATTGTTGTTATTACAATTTCTTTATCAGTAAAAATGTTTAACACAGATCTGAAGCGAGTATTCTATGAAGTTGATGTCTGTTGAGAATGTGCTTATTATTGTCATAAGTTTCCTTTTATGTACAGGTGAATGGGCTATTAACAACAGGAAGTCCACGTACCATGGTTCATGTGTTCGCGGAAACATTTTTATATACGTATCTCAGGAACGTTTCATGCATTCAAACTAACTATATATATAGTTTTTAGTTCGATTATTATTTGTCCTCTTAGTTTCATACTTCAGAATTATATGATGCTAACTCTGATAAAAGGAAGTAAAGAAAACACACGAAACTTATATTTAAGAACGAATCCAGTGGCGGAGCTATCCCGGGGCCTGGGGGCCTAGGCTCCCAGGTTTTTGAGGGACAAAAATAATTTTAGTTATTTAAAAAAATATTTTTGAAAGTTTATAGTAAAATCATGATATAGTCTGGGTTCTGGCTGCCCCCTGTTTTAACCTTCTAGGACTGCCACTGAATGAATCAAATGCTGGTAGCAGTGGCGTATTTAGGGGGGTTCTTCCGGGCTTAAGCCCCTCCGAAATGTTACTTACTATAGTAAAGTATATGAAATATCTTGCAGAATTTTCACATTTTCAGGCAAAGCCCCCTGCCCCCCGAAAGTTAACAAAGCCCCTCCCGAAACAAAATCGTAAATACGCCACTGGCTGGTAGTATTATATTATACGAGCAAGTTAGTATTATATTATACAAGCACTCCCTCTCACGTTTGAGAGTTTTAAGTTTACTAATATTTTTTGAAGTTTGACCCAAAAGATCTCACATTCGAGGTTAAATTAATGCCAAACAATAATACTTGAGGGTTTATATGCTTTCTCATACTGAAATATACGAGCTTTTAACTTCACAAATATGTTTTAGATTTAACTTCAAGACTTTTAGCCTAGAAAAATGTCTTATTTTTTAACTGCCCCCTCCCCTCCACAAAGTCACAGTATTCAATTCAACTAATGGAAATGTATTATTTGTAAAATCAAACTTCATACATAATCAATTAATTGTTCCATCAATCGAGCATGTTAGTATTTTTCAGTACCTCAAATAGAACACGCATAGTTCGTGACCTTTGACCTTCCTTGATATTGCTGACCTCATTCTTAGTCTCATATCAATCCTACATAGGTCCTTTATCTGTATGTTGAACTACATGTTACTCTATTAAATTATGTTTATGCAGTAAAGTGTTGAATTTTGTGCTATTCAAACAAATATCACAGGCAATCAGGTAAAGGTCAGGTGTCACAATTTTCAATTTAATTAATGAAAATGTTTTCTTTTTAATTAAAATTTTATACATAACCAATTTGTTACTCCACCAGGAGAGAGTGTTGGTATTTTTCAGTAATTGAAATAAGATATACAAATTTCGTGACGTTTGACCTCTTCTGTCACTGGAGATTCGGTTTAAACTAAAGTATGGATTGCCCTTTTGTCTCTACGGTAAAATATTTGATTCTTAATTGAATTATTTTTATACGGTAAGTTGTTGATTATGGTAATTCGAACCAAAAGCACAGATGACCTGATAGAGGTCAAGGGTCACTGTTTTCAGTTCAACTAATGGAGTTATTATTATTATTATTATTATTATTATTATTATTATTATTATTATTATTATTATTATTATTATTATTATTATTATTATTATTTTAGTTCAACACTCGTATATAATCCATTTGTTGCTCCATCAGTCAAGTATGTTGGTATTTTTGTCTACCAAAATAGGACATCTCCTTCATGACCTTTGACCTCTCGGTGACTCAGTGGTAGAGCGCTCACCTTTGGCGCAAGTGGGTTTGTGGTACTTCGATTCCAGCTCCCTGCAAGTAGGTTTGTGGTGGACAAATACTGTGAGTGGATTTTCTCGCAGCTCTCGCGTTTCGTCCAACTTTCTTCCCATTCCATCATTGTCATCCATCTCATCATAATCTTCTCCCTTACCCTCGCTGCATTATTTTAGGACAACAAAAGATAAATACTCGTACCATATATCCAGTGCGTTCCACGAATAACATTAAGGTCCACCTCCTGAAGAAACGAAGGCAGATAGAAACATGAAACCTTTTGGAACCTTCAAGGAACTTAAAAGGCAACATTATGCACACAAGGGGGGATAAAGGGGGTTACTGGGGGTAACTCAAAAATTTTAAATAGTAACCCTCATCGTGTGGTACCTCGTTTGAAAGGTAATCACGAGTAAAGACCACTTGTGAAAATTGTAAATCGCTAGCATGTCCGTAGCCAACATGGCGGCCATCCGTAAAGGACGGTCGAAGTGCGTTCAACGAATAACACTAAAGCTCGTCTCCAGAAGAAACGAAGGCAGATAGAAACATGAAATCTTTTGGAACCTTCAAGGAAGTTAAAAGGCAACATTATGCTGAGAAGGAGAATCCCCACAAGGGGGCTAAAGGGGGTTACTGGGGGTAACTCAAAAATTTTAAATAGCAACCCCCATCGTGTGGTACCTCGTTTGAAAGGTATCACGTGTATTGACCTGTTCTGGAAAGTGCATGTTGATTGCATGTCCGTAGCCAACATGGCTGCCATCCGTAAACTATGATCGAAGAAACATTGCAAACCTGTAAGCAGAGAGTAACATAGTATGATTTGGAACATACCTCATTAATGCAGGAGATGCTCGAAGTGTGCACTGCCCACTTCCTGGCAGTAATGTAAACGTTGGACGAACTCCTCTCGAACACGGGTAAAAGTCATTTCCGGTATAGAATGACAGGCATCAACTATGCGTTGGCGCAACTCCGCAATGCTGTTCGGCTGCGTGCGGAACACTATAGTCTTCAAATAGCCCCAGAGAAAAAAGTCGGATGGAGCAAGGTCTGGCGAACAGTCGCGACGACCAATCCATCGTCGCGGAAACTCACTATCTAAATAGTCACGTACAAGGCGGTGAAAATGGGCAGGACAGCCGTCATGCTGAAAAACGGGCGGAATCTCTCCAAATTCTTGCGGATTCTCTTCCATTGCCTCGACAATCAACGGTGCAATAAAGTCTTGCAGCAGCGCCAGGTACTTCTCACCCGTTAATATTCCATCGATGAAGAGGGGCCCGATTATGTGATTACCTAAGATACCCGCCCAGACATTCAGCGACTCTGGGTGTTGAGTGTTGCCTTCACGAAATACATGAGGGTTTGTGTCACACCAATATCGGCAGTTATGCCTGTTGACCTTGCCATTCAAGTAGAACGTACTCTCATCGCTGAAACACACGTTTGTCAGCACAATGTTCCCACGTGCCAATGCCTCACACATCTGCTCACAAAACTCGATACGCATATCGGGATCATGTTCACTTAACTCCTTGACCATATGTAGTTTGTATGGATGGAAGGTATGTTTTTTTTTAAGATTCTGTATGTCGTTGTGCGTGACACACCACACGTTTGAGCCACAGTTGTTATGGACTGTTGAGGATGCACATTCAGCTCCGCCAACACGTATCTGTGTTTCTTCCGTAGCAACACTAGGATTTCGAGGCTTTGGGGCATTGGTCACACTGCCTGTCTTAAAGAATTTGATTAATAAATGGCGTACAGAAGAAACACTAATTGGGTTGCGCACATTTTGTTCATTGAACAACCGTGCTGTTGCACTGTACGAACGATCCGTAGCACCAAAGAGTAACACAATTTCAATTCTCTGCTCAAGAGACCACATTATGTATGCAATGTAGGATGGTCAAACGCACCAGCACAAACACACGTCTACGTCCTTCAGACCTACTGTTCCGGGTTGTAATGTAGCGCACTGTTGGTCGGAAAAGCACATCTGATAGTGGTACACGAGTAAAGAGAGTAGCTTTGCTAAAGTACGTGTGTCCAACACCAAAGTGCCACCACGGGCAACTCGTCGTCATGAACTACATCTCCTCGTCCGTAAGAGTAGCAGTTCGACAGTAGCGCAATGGTAAAGTGTTGGTTCAGTACACGTGCGGTCCGGGGTTCGAGCCTCGGAGGGTTCAGATTTTTCAATAATAGTTTGGTACTCTCTTTTCTATCGGTTTCAGTTCAATTTGCATGTTTTGTATTTGCAATACTGTTATAGTGTTAGTTGTGTGGTATGTGTATTGTGCAGTCGTTCCAACGTTAGACTTTAGAGTTTGTTGTGGACACGGTCTGGTCTCTATACGCGATTACTTTTCCAGCGAGGTACCACACGATCGGGGTTGCTATTCAAAATTTTTGAGTTACACCCAGTAATCCCCTTTAGCCCCCCTTGTGGGGGATTCTCCTTCTCAGCATAATGTTGCCTTTTAAGTTCCTTATATATAGAGCATGTACTGTAATGCATAAATGAGGGCGTTACGGAAAAAGAAAAATGCCCATGTGCGAAATTAAACAGAATTATTAAATAAACCATACGTTATTTAAAATGAAAATTTATTCTTTGTTTTTTTCGACTTGCGAAATTTTTTATTCCCTCCTAATTGAAATCTAGAATAGTGTGCACTAAGCCTCTCTAAATAGAGTACACCGCTAACTCAGATAGCATTTCTTTTGTCATGGTGATCGAAAAGAAGTCTATTTTCTTTAGGGTACAGAAGCACCTATCTTCTCCGACGATCGATATTTTGTTGCAATTTCTTAAATTAATACAGAAGACAGAAATTCAATTTTCAGTGACCATGCATTTTTGTCTGATGCTTCACTGTAAAGAAGCATGAAATCTAAAGATTTTTTTTTTTTTTACCCTTCTAGACATCAGTTAATAAATATTAATATTTGGAGTGATTTGTCATTTATCATCAAGGATGCACCATGTACTGGAAAACTATTAATTTTAATGCCGAAATTTCTGTGAATATATGATTTTCTTTTTAGTAAGTGACAGAAATGCATTTCCACTTAGGAAGGAAAACGCGCATTAAAATTGCAAGTATTAGATATTTCTGCAATTGTCAGTGTTTATTTTATTATGTTTTATTTATTATTTATTTTGTAGACCATATTTACATGTATGTTTGGCTATTGAGTCTTCCTAATTTGGATTCCTAATTGAAACGATGTTTAAAATAAGGGAATTTAAAGAAATCAAAATTAAAATATACCGATTAAGCATAAAAAGAATATGTAGACTTCTATTGTACAATGTAAGATTATTATTAAAATCTTACACCTTTCTTTCAATGTCACTAATAATTTCCTAGATTAAAAGTTTTCTTGGTATTCCTGGTTCGATCTCAGCTCATTCCATGTGGGTTTTCTGGTGGACAATCACCGTGAGTGAGTCTTTTTGAAGTTGTTTCGCTTCCTCCCACTTTCCTAATTCCACAATTTCATTCATCTTCATCCTGACAGTCTCTAGCCTACAGGTCATAGCTATAGGATATACAATTAAAACAGAAATATATTTTTTCACAATAGTTACTTACTTATATTGCAATGAAAAATATTGACGAGGGATTAATTACAAATTACTAAATTGGGAATGGTAGGGTAAGGAGTATCATAAAAATTTTAAATCTATTTGTTTTGCTCACTGTTAACTGCAATTACACTTTCATTTTTTCATTACAAACACTTTTTGATTTATCTTCTTGAAATCCCTTGATTTCACCGTTCGTACATATTGAAATACTAACAAAAAAAAAAAAAAAAAAATTGCTTGAGAGAAAGCCAATATTGGACAGCTTTTGAAACAGTGTGCTTCTTTAAACTACACCAAACTGAGCGTAAAGTTAAAATACAAAATTATTTTATATTTTGATAACTGCTATGTTTCACCCATAATGAATACTTAGGACTACCGTACAAAACCGCCGTAACACATAATTTGACCTCTCTTAATCAAAAAAGAACAGAATCTGCGGGCGGGCCAATAAACCTTGACAAGGCCGCCTGCTGTACAGGTCCTAACATTACACCAGTGCTCTAATAATTTGTTCTTTTTTTGCTTCACCACCCAGTCTTTCTTCCAAAGAGTATGTCTGGGAGGGGGGGGGGAATCAAAATATGGGAAGGCTGTATTGGGACACTAGTTTGATATATTGACAAAAGCAATTTGTCTGGAATGCAGCCGAAATTATGCCTGGAAGAAACACTACAACCACCAAACGCATGTTGTTTCTAGTTTGTGTTTTGTGAATCAGCCTCTTCTTCCTAGCTACCGTGACTCAATCATTCTACCAATTGAGTTAAGCACTGTCAAGGGGAGGAATTCGTAACTATTACAGAAGTTTACTAGTGGTTGTCGAAGTGGCACCACCTGCCACAGAGATGGTGTGGGTCAATGAAAACTTGACCAACGACCTACTGATCCTCCACCATCGTGACCCAAGACCCACCGTGACCCACTCTGACCCACCACCCACCATAATCCACTCCGACCCACCACGAACCATTCTGACCCACTATGACCTACTCTGACCCACCAAAACCCGTCGTCATCAATTCTGACCCATGATCCACGCCCTCCTCTCAATTGACTAAAGAGTTTACACTTGTAATAAAAACGAGGCTGTGAAATTATCATTAATCTGAGTTTGAATTTCTATTATCAATCGCGCAAGCATCGCTCTGTGACAATACCGGTGGATCTGACCTTCACGATATAAAATAGTAAAGTGTTTGTCATGGGCCAAATTACGATGAATTTCAATTTATTCGTAATTATCATGTATAATTATTTCCTTGTTGAATTACAGATACTTTTCAGTGAAAAATAGGATAAAATTCGAAAGTCTCAGATAAAGGTGTAGTAGACCAAGATAAAGGAGAAAAAAGTGTAAAGCTTTCCATATAATTAAGCATATCATGCAAACTTAAAATCGAAGAAATTAAGCTTACAGTACACATTTTATGTTATTTTCCTCACAATTTTATGACTTGATTGCCTTGTGCTCTGGACGCTCCATATAATAAACATAAGCTTCAGCAATTATTGTAATAGAAAGCAGTGGATATATGATGTGAAGCATTGCATTGTTTGTTTCTCATTTAATAATTGTTTCTCACTAATTATGATCGTTTTCGGTTATTTTTACAAATCAACCCACTACCAAATTCCCATATGGTATTTGGGAATTTCCTCCCTCATGAAAGAGAATTTTTGAAAAATGCTAGAACACTTTCTGCTTATTTTTAATAAAGACTTAATATACTGAATTTCAGCCCCCTAAGTTGAACGGCTTGATACTCAATTTCTCGCAAAAATTCGGTCCCCCAATCCATTCTTAGTATATGTATTATAATGAAAGCGATATGATAACATCCCAGTTGGGATTGGGTCCTATCTACATACCAAAAGTCATTTCATTTGGCTTTGCCATTTGGCTGTGATCATCACGCACACACAGTTACAATCATTTTTTTTGTAATAATTCATATAAAGTATATCACAGGTGATTCTAAAATATCATAGGGTATTAGTTCTCTAAAAACGCACAGGCTGTATCTCAAAAGTCAAGTAGCAACTCCTGTTGCTACTATTACAATTACAAATATCAATATTCAAAAGTGTCTGAAGTTTCTTTCTTTCTTTCTTTTTCTTTTTTTACTTAGACGTACTCATCTCAGGTAAGTAAACAGGAAGAAATGGAAAAGGAAGAAAAATAGAGGCATTGAAAAACGTAGACAACTTCACTAGTGTTCAGAAAATGCTGTCTAGAATGCACTAAGCAGAGTTGGTCGGTAGGTCAGAGTGGGCAGTGGATCAGAGTGATTCACGGTGAGTGGTGGGTCGCAGTTGGTCACGTTCTGTTGACCCACTTGACCCCCACCGACCCATTGACTCATTCAATCTCTGAACTGCTAGTGAGCAATACGAGAAGATAGGAATGATACAGGTATACATTCGCTTTCCTATGTTAAAAAATAGGAACTTCCTGCTATACGAGGGCTGTCTAAAAAGTATCCGACCTTTGGCCAGAAAAATAGTTGCGAATACCTGACAGATTTGGGACTCTAATCCCCTTCAAAGTAGGCCCCTTGTGCTTCCACACTCTTAGCCCACCGATCCTTCCACTGCTGGAAACACCGCTGTAAGTCTTCTTTTGGAATGTTGTTCAGCTCCGTCGTCGTGTTCCGCATTATGTCTTCTCTACTCTCAAAACGGGATCCCTTCAGAGGCGTCTTCAATTTTGGAAACAACCAGAAGTCACAAGGAGCCAGGTCTGGAGAGTAGGGAGGTTGGCGAACGGTTGTAATTCCATGTTTGGCTAAGAACGTGTGGATCAATTGGGATGAATGTGCTGGGGCGTTGTCATGATGGACGTGCCAGTTCTTCGCTGTCCACATGTCTGGTCTTTTGCGCCGGACTGCGTCACGGAATCGCCTGAGAACATCTTGATAGTACTCCTCTGTCAATGTTTGTCCTTCCGGTGCGTACTCGTGATGCACAATTCCACGGGCATAGAAGAAAACAGTCAGCAACACCTTGATTTTGCTTCGCACCTGCCGCGCTTTCTTCGGCCTTGGAGAATCGGGATGCTTCCATTGAGACGATTGTTGTTTTGTTTCTGGGTCGTACCCGTACACCCATGACTCATCTCCAGTTATCACGGAATTCAGATACCCAGGATCAGTGTTGGTGGTGTCCAGAAGGTCCTGTGCAACGTCAAAACGGGTGTCTTTTTGTTCCTGAGACAACAACTTGGGTACAAATTTAGCAGCCACTCGTTTCATGTTCAAATCGTCACGCAAAATTGCACGTGCAGAATCTTTACTCACTCCAACATCTTTTGCAATCTCCCGCACTGTCAAACGACGATCTGCCATCACCAAATTTCGCACCCGCTGAACAACAGCTGCATTCCGAGCAGTTTGGGACCTGCCGCTACGCTGCTCACTCTCGACTTATGTGCGGCCATCTTTGAATCGGTTGAACCATTGTTTAATTTGTGTTACACCCATCGCATCTTCTCCAAACACCTGCTGAATCTTACGAATTGTTTGGCTTTGAGAATCACCCAGCCTTTGACAGAATTTGATGCAGTATCTTTGCTCAATTCGTTCAGTCATCTTGCGAGAAACACTAAATCCGACGAACACTACCAACAGCACCTCACTTCGCGACTACCAGCTCACGACTGGCACACGCGAACGCGGTGAAAAAATTCAAGCATGCGCATTAAGGTTCCTCCTTCCACCGTGCACGGTGGCGCCGCCTGAGAATCACTACTTTGCATGGAAAAAATTAAGGTCGGATACTTTTTAGACAGGCCTCGTAACTTACGTTAGTGAATCCAGTGGCAACGCTTGTTGCAACTGAAAATGCAAACCTCTCTCTTTCGTTCAATTTTTTAAAATGTAATTATTAGCGGTACATCAATAAAATTTTGTGGTTGAAAAGAAAGGTTTATTTTTACCGAAACGCTATTTTAACATTTAAAAGCATTCTTTGTTGTTAAAAAAATATGCAGTTGCGCAACTATGCAACCTATAACACCAACCGCCGCTGAAATCTAGTATGCTCAGTGTTGTATTATCTGACCTTGTATAGTATATCGTTAGATAGTCTCTTTCCCCTTTATATAATTGATTTTTATATTATTAGTTAATGACTGACGATATGTAGAAGCTGAGCGTCATTTGAGGTCTTTATTATAGCATATCTCGAAATGATGTACCTACATAAATAGTTCATTAATTGCACCGTTTCGTAATTTACGGCGTGCTTCTTCTTCAGTAAGGAAGAAGAGAATATAAGACCTTAAGCTATAATAAAATTCGTAGTTCCTTTTACATTGCGTTTCCTCTTTCCTCTGGTCCACTTGAAGAATTTCCTAATTAATATTTAAATGTGTAGAATATGATGTAAGTAGTGAAGTGGATAATTGCATTTTTATTAATGAATTAGCATCACTTTCTAATTATGTCATAAAACAATCGATTGATCATACAATATGACACATTGGTTTTACGATAGTCACTAACACAAATTATATTGCAGTATTCAAATTTATTATTTATCGATTACAGTCTTGAAATCACTATGACTTGACAGTTTTGAGTGATGTGTGATCAGCAGGTCGACGCCTATCATAGTTGTTTCAGGTTTACTATACTGGGTATCATAGGCGCAAATCTGTCTTCAACATTGGGGGGGACGGGTAAAACGTTCCCATATATATATATATATATATGCGATGTTCAAAATATTTATGAAGTTGAAAAACAATGCTGTGAAGGATCAGGGGAGCAGAATTGTCTTCAGTGACGTATTTAGGAGGCTATCGGGCTCATTCTCCCCTCGAAATAATTTGTTAGTTTTACGCATTCCACGTACAACAATATTCCTTCTTATCATTTCTAAGAATGTCATTGACTTCCCATTTTCTTATGCTTTTTGTTCAGAAATAATACTGTATTTGTCAAATTTCATTCCATGTAAGAACTGCGTCCTTAATTGTTCTGTCATCCTTTCTATTTTTCTGTTTCTTTTTCTTGACGTTACTACTTTCATTTTGCCTATCATACTTTATCGACCGTTGTCAATTGTGATTCAAGTTGACCGTCATCAGTAACACCAAAACTAAGAGGAGTTGATAAGCGAAACTAGTGTTCCACACCAACATGCGCGAATATCAACATGACAGGACTTTAGTTATTATAACAAAGGAACAATTATATCGTTTAGTTATTTTTAAAAGAAGGAAATGTTTGAATTAAAGAAAATCAAAACGGGGAAATAATTAGCCCGGGAAATTAGGACGGCCAAGAGGATGCTTTCTTTTTCTTGTATGAATAGAATAAAGGGTTAGATTCACTTCTAAATTTTTGTATCATATCATATAGGATTTATCGATCTGTAATTCTTGTCATTATAACTTCAATTTATGCATAAATTAAAATATATTTAATTCTCAAACTCAGGTGGGCAATTGCCCACTTCCTTCCTTGTGTTGGGCATAGCCCTCGAAAGAAAATCTTAAATACGCCGTTGGTTGTCTTCAACATTGGAAGGTAGGCAGATTTGAGGCTTATTCTAGATAAGGGAGATGAAACTCATATTACGGTAGATGAATCTGATCAACTGTTGTAGAGTATATTATATATTAGGTGATGTAGATGAAGTAGTAGTACATATCAGTATTACAATCACTGCCGTGAAAACATTCTGAAATCTAAATACATGCATATTTATAATTGGTATGTTTCTAATTAGGCATCCACAAAAATCCACGTTAAAATTGTTTTATAGTAATATAAATGACGACTTCCCCAAAACTATGAAGAAAGAATATCAATTATGTATGACGCAACAATGCACTTTGAGCAAAATGATTATAATCTCAATAGCATTACAGGAATCGTTTCAGAAATCTGACTCATGTCACACTCTTTATTTAACAGATGTAACCTTAAGATTATAGAGAAAAATATTCCAGCAATTAAATTCTTTTCTTTGCTTACGAAATATCCTCTCTCAAAAGAAAAATTGGGACACGCGGAAATACGTAGGAACAAACCATGGTTCGAACTAGCAGAGAAGAGAAAACAGGCAAAATTACGTTGGCTACAAAATCCGAATGAAATAACTACACAAAATTTCGTAGACATCAGGCGAGGAACTTCCAAAACTTTTAGAACAAAGAAACGCGATATTTTGAAAGCTAAAATTTAGGAACTTGAAGACAATAGTAAAAATAAAAACATTCGGGACATGTACAAAGGGATCAACGATTTTAAGAAAGGTTATCAACCTCGTTCTTATATATGAAAAAAAGCTGATGGAACAGTTCTCACTGATACAGATAGAATTTCAAATAGATGGAAAGATTTCTTTGACGATTTGCTTAACACGCAGCCAAAAACTAATGTGCGTGGAGAAAGGAAGATACACACCGCAGAACCATATATTCGAGAACTCAATCGAATAGAAGTAAAAATCGCTTTAAAGAAATTAAAGAAACACAAATCTCGGGTGTAAACGAAATTCCGGCTGAGTTAGTTTTAGCTGGAGGCAAAAAATTGTGGAACAAGATACACAAACTCATTCTCCTTATCCACAACAAGGAAGAATTGCCACAAGAGTGGGAAGAATCAATCATTGTTCCAATCCACAAGAAAGGCGACAAAACTGACTGTAATAATTATCGAGGCATCTCTCTTCTGTTAACATCCTATAAAATCCTTTCAAATATTCTAATAGCAAGATTGACCCCATACGCAGATGAAATTTTTGGAGATTATCAGTATGGATTTAGACGAAATCGATCAACTATCGACCAAATATTTACCATTCGCCAAATACTCGAAAACAAGCGGGAATACAGTAGTCCGGTACATCAACTATTTATTGATTTTAGAAAGGCTTATAACTCGGTTAGGAGAGAAACATTGTACAACGTTCTTACAGAATTTGGAATACCGAAAAAGCTAATTAGATCAATTAAGGCATGTTTAAATGAATCCCAAAGTAAAGTCCGGGTAGGAAAATTTTTGGCCACGAGCTTTCACGTTAAGAATGGCCTGAAACAAGAAGATGCGTTGTCGCCATTATTATTCAACTTTGTCCTGGAATACGCTATAAGGAAAATCAAAGATAGCAACCAGGGCCTAGAGCTGAACGGTGTTCACCAGGTTATGCGTACGCTGATTATGTAAATTTAGTAGGGGATGATAGGAGAAAAATAGAAAGAAATGTAGAGGTCTTATTAGACGCGCTTGCATGGACATGGGTTTCGAAGTAAATGCAGAGAAAACTAAATACATGGAAGTGCGTCGGGACCGTAATACGGCAAATTATGTATGTGTTAAATTATTAAATAATACTTTTGATAAAGTGGATACTTTCAAATATCTAGGATCAATATTAACAGACGAAAATCATATTCACGAAGAAATTAAATGTCGACTAAAAACAGGGAATTCGTGTTATTATTCAGTTCAAAATCTCTTGTCGTCGCGAATTCGGGTCGAAAAATTTGAAGCTTAAAATGTATAAAACGATAATCATTCCTGTTGTTCTGTATGGTTTCGAAACATGGTCGCTTACTGAGTGCAGAGCATAGACTGAAAGTATTTGAGAACAAGATCCCGACAGAAATATTCGGACCAAGAGGAACGGGAATGAGGAATGGTGGAAACTTCATAACGACGAACTACGTAAATTATACGGCTTACCAAACATTGTTAAGGTCATCAAGCCTAGGAGGCTTAGGTAGGCAGGACATGTAGCTAGGATGGAAGAAAGTAGGAACGCTTTCAAAGTGTTGGCGGTAAGACCAATCGGAAAACGACTATTAAGAAGACCTAGGCGCAGATGGGAAGACAATATTAAGATTGATTTGGCAGAAATAAGAATACAAAATAGAAACTGGATCCAGTTGTCTAAGAATAGAAGTCAGTACAGAGCTTTTGTGAACACGGCATTGAACCTCCGGGTTCCATTGGCTATAGAGTTAGCTTACGAAGCAGGAGTAGATGCCTAGGCTGATACTACCAATAGATTAAATGCGCATTTACTGAAAAGATGGGTTCTACTGACACTGGATAGTCTATATACTCTTCCTGTGCTAGGGCCTAGGGGAGAGAAGGAAATAAGATTTCATATCAGGTTACGTCACGCACAGTCGCACTCCTTCATTTTCATTAAAAATGGAAAAGCCAAGAGAAACAAATTTCATCTCACTTTCCTTTGTGGCAGTCGGACACAACTCATCACAGTTATCTGCAAAAAGCACTTTTCAAATCGGATTATTGGGAGAGCCTCCAGTTCCAATGTTGGGGGGAACATGTCTCCTCATTTCCCCGGAATTTGTGCCCGTACCTACAGCTGAGACAACTTTCCAGCATGAGGAGAGGGGCGTATCCTTCTCTGGCATTTATTGCAATTTGTGTCCAAATAGCGGAAGTGGAATTAATACATATTGATGAGACTACTAAACTCACTACAGCACGAAGTTCAGTTTGAAATACTACAGAATATGATTCTTTTTTTTTTTTTTTTTTAAATGGAAAAGCCAAGAGAAATCAATTTCATCTTACATTCCTTTGGGGTAGTCGGATACAAATCATGACACTTATCCGAAAAAGCACTTTTTAAATCAGATTATTGGGGGGGACAGTCCCCCCCAGGTCCAAGATTGGGGGGACATGTCCCCCTCGTCCCCCCGGGATTTGCGCCAGTGCTGGGTATTATTTCTCTGATTGATTACTTTTTGAGATGATTATCTTTTCTGCAGCTTCGATCGTGTTTAACAGTGTCACATATTTTATACGAATTATGTGTGAAAAATTGTTATAGTGAAAAACAACAAATAATTTAAACACGAAAGAAAATATATGAAACATTTGACCAATATTGAGAATATGATATTATACAGTAACGAGAATGAGGTATCGTATATGACACCATTCAGTAGCACTAAAATTATTATTGATTAAGACTTCACTCTTACATTTAAGTTGGAAACATTTTATATTGGGTATAACTAACAATGACACATCAGAAAACGTTAGGAAGGAAATCGGCCAAGATTTATATTTACAACTACCGAACAGGAATCCGCCATGTAAAACTAAGAAGAAATTCTGGAAAGGGCTTAGAGCGGTCTGTAGCGTGATTTGAATCATGCAAATCTCTGTTGCGAAGCGAAAACGCTACCCTTCCTCGTGTCTGGTTCCATATGTGATATGTTTTTGATCGGACAGCTCCGAACAGCAAATAGACATGTAAGGTAGACTAAGGAGAGATTGCACGAAAATCAGAAGATAGGGAAGAAGAGGAGCTGATGAGTGATAACGCAGGATTGGAAACGACTCAAATATAGTCGGCAGTTGAATTCATGTGTCGATAGAGTCTGTTCGCTGAGAAATATGATCGCCGTTTTGCATAAATGCGCAAAGTATCATAAGTGCGCACATTTTCACAAATGTTAGAAATAAATTCATAGGAAAGGTTTTGGTGTCAAATAATAATAAAAAAAAATGAATGAGAATCTGAGTTAGTTTATTGTTGAAATTAGCATTGTACGTAGTTTGCTATTAGTTTGGAAAATTCCACCCAAGTTATCGATGTGCGTGATCTCTCCTACTCAGATAGGAAAGTTCGCGCAATCATGAAGTAGGAGAGTTGGCGCAGTTCATACATTGGACGTAGTAATAGGCAAGATTCTGTATGCGGGGTAAGTAACATATTTTCGTGAACGTCACACTAAAGAGCAGTGTTTCTTTCAGACATGTTAATTTTCGGGAGGGGGCACTGCCCCCCGGAGCTCTGAGAGTACCCCTCCGGAAGAGACCAAAAGAATATGTCTATAATATAATAATAAATAGAATAGTACCAGCAGTGCCCCCCGTAATACTAAGTGTGCGCTCCCGAAACACTTTTTCTGAAAGAACGACTGCTAAAGAGAGTAATCTGAAAATATGCCATAACTACTGATTCTTCCTTGTGGTAAACATTTAGTCACAGCGGTTTTATAAATTAAGTAAATATCAAAGTATTTCAAGATAGTTTATTTTGTTCGTACAGTTTATGTTTTACTACAACCAATACTAATTTATGTAACGGACAGTAGCATACAAATGTATACTTTAAGTAGGGTCCCGTTTTCAAAATATACTCGTTTATTTTCTTCACCATACTAGGTTGTTTATGAAGTATCGCAGTCGTGCGCACTCTCACTTATCCATGTGCGCAATTTCACTTCCTGAATTGCAGACACAAGGCAAAAAGTTTTTGTAAAGGGCCACCATTAATAACACAATCACTTGTAACAATGACTGCAAGTCTGTTATTGCGCACAAGGTACTTAACAATATACTGTTTTATTCTTAACAACATTACTTATTTTATTCATTTTTTTAATTGAGCGCAAACTATCATCGCTTTGCCTTACTACTACTAATCAACATCTTGTATTCACTCTAGAGGATTATAGGTACGAAGTGGATTCAAAAAAAGACCGAACATTTTAAATACTTGGCCGAGGCTGCAGATAGCGTGCTCCGGCTACCGTGCATATCTAGCGGGATATCTTGGAAAAAGATCACTTTTTACTGGGTTTCGATTAATGCATTAGTTGTCGGGTAGGTACTGATTGATTCACGTCATGCATTAGCTGAAGAAACATCAATGAAGGAATTAAAGGAACAACGCGTCTGGGTGAAATTTATGCTCAAAATGAAGAAAACTATAATAGAAACATTCTAAATGGTTAACCAAGCACACAAGCATACAATAATAAGTGCATGAGGCGAACGTAGTACTATAATTCGTTCAAGTATTTTAAGGAGGGCTTAAGTTCGTTTGCCGAAGATCCAAGGACTGGACAACCTTCCACGTCAATAGACGACCAGTATATTGGTGATAGTACGCGCTGTAATTCGTGAAAATCATTATTTAACGTCCGTGAGGTTTCTGAAAACGTCGGCATAAGTGTTGGATCTTACCATCAAATCTGCATCGCTCCGTGTTATAAACTATCCGGCAAATCATCGCACTTCCGTTATAATCCATACACTTTATTCTCCGGAATTTAGCTCTGGCAGACTTTTTTCTATTTCCCAACCTTAAAACCATTTTGAAAGGACGTCGTTTCCAGTTCGTAGAGGAAATTCAGGAAAATGCTTCAGGGGGTACTGCACGTCATCTAGAAAAAACTGATTTCCAACAGGTACTCAAAATTGAAAGAAACGATGGCAACAGTATATGGACAATAGAGGGAAATTCTTTGAAGGGGACAGTACAGGGGTGTCATTTGGAGCTCCAGGCAGGCAATTGCCCTTCTGGGTTTGACATTTGTATACATTTTAAACTATAAGATAATAATATACCAATGGATAACCTGAAATCTGCATTGCTCCGTGTTATAAACTATCTGGCAAATCATCGCACTTCCGTTATAATCCATGCACTTTATTCCCCGGAATTTAGCTCTGGCAGACTTTTTTCTATTTCCCAACCTTAAAACCATTTTGAAAGGACGTCGTTTCCAGTTCGTAGAGGAAATTCAGGAAAATGCTTCAGGGGGTACTGCACGTCATCTAGAAAAAAAATGATTTCCAACAGGTACTCAAAATTGAAGGAAACGATGGCAATAGTATATGGACAATAGAGGGAAATTCTTTGAAGGGGACAGTACAGGGGTGTCATTTGGAGCTCCAGGCAGGCAATTGCCCTTCTGGGTTTGACATTTGTATACATTTTAAACTATAAGATAATAATGTACCAATGAATAACCTGAAGTTCTACTGATATCTAGGGTTTCAAGCAACATCTCAAGCAACGTCTGAAATAACGCCGTTGGGACAGTGGTTAAAAGTTTGTATGATAAGCAACAAAGCAAGAATAGCAAAAGTTAGATTCCTTATTGCTCATTATACAAGCATTCCTCAACCAGCACAACTCTTTTCCGGGAATCGGACGCATCCTGGTTATAGCGTAGAGCTTAACTCAGGTTTCCTTGTGAAATGCCTTACTCTGTTATTTCGTTATAGGAAAACTTCCTATAACTGTGGTGTGATGCCTACGTTATCTGTTTTTATTTTCTTAAACAAATCGCTTAATTATCGCTTCCTTATTTTACAATAACCAAAATAAATTTCCAAAATATGTTTGAATTTTATGTACTTTACACTATTTACAATGTTCGACTTACCGACTAGCTGAAATGTCATTCGAATAATGCTTATGCAAAATATTTGAGAACAAAGAACTTAGAAGAAAAAATAACGATGCGAAACACTGCCTTGTTCCTGTCTGAAATGCCCGTTCTTCGCACGAGGAGAATAGAATTTTGGAAGGTACTTGAACCCTTTCCCCCTGTAGGCTAAACATTTCAATGAAAGTGCTGCCCTGTTGGATAGGCAACCAAGATTGTGTAGATAACCAAGTTTTGACTAATTTGTTAGAGGCTGTTGTTAAAAAATTAAATATTTCAGTTTAATGTCCTACTTTTATGTCCTTTAGGGTAACACAGACGGATGATTAAAGCAACTGAATGATCATAGAGTAATTAGTGGAATTAGATTTTGTGGTTAAACTCGGGAAGAGTTCATTAGGTTAACTATTGGCCAAGTAGTGGGCTTGGAGGCATTACTTTCTGAAACGTCCACGTATATATTCGTATATAGATATAAGACTTAACCGAAATAATAGGTATGTAAGATAGGCAGTTTCATACTCATATTAATAAAATAGTTCTTCCACCTTTCAATAGCTAGCTGGAATGTTTGCCAGGAATTTGCTGGAATGGAATTGCCAGTTTTGAAGCATTGGAACATCTTGACACTGTGGTGATGATGGTGGTCACTTCGACTCATCGCAAATTTCCATTTTAACGCATGTTGCTTTCGTATTCCGATCGGTGGCCCGAGGAAGACAGATGATATTCAAAGAAAGAAAAAAAATGTGCTTGCTCTCTTAAGCATTCCTTTCAGCGTGACAAGAATTTATGAAATTTTCACGAGATTCTCACTCATATTTTTCATGTTCTTGCAATGAAAAGAGGTGGACGGGGAAAAAAGAGAGAAAGAAAATGGATATTAATAAATCACAGCTGAGGTATTCACGTTTTTATGAAAATGGTCTTTTAGAAAGAAGTTAATGGCATACATATATATTGTGAAGAATTCTTTAACCCAAGAATTTTAAGAAGTAAAACTACATCTATCAAGTTACTCTTAAATAGATTATTATTGACGTGGAATTCTCTGTATATTGTGATTCTTAATAACAACAGCTGAAATCTTCGGGAATTCTATTTTGTTAGACTCTGCTTGAAAGATTCCGACGTAACAGTAAATTCACGACTATGCAGCCCAATGTGTTGAAAGGGCAGATGGGATAACAAAAACTCTGATAGGCAGGAGCACTGTAATTCACACATTCTGTTCCACCCATACCATTAAAAACACACCAATTATACTCTAACTCACTCTTATTCATATTACTTACCTCGTTGGCCACTGCTTTATAAATGTTTGTTTTGTTCTGTACTATAAGATTTAAAAATATATATATAAGAAAACGGAAGTTCAAGAATAAAAAATATTGTACAGGTTTTAAGATAAATTTTATAATGCCAAACTTAATTGCGAAACATAAAATGATGTAAACTGTATATCTTGTAATAACCTGCATAGTTCTGTTCACAAACACCCAACATGTACTTCTATGGATTACTATTGCTGCGGACGACAAAGATAACAGCGATACCATTCGTCACGTGACGACAAGGGAACAGCAGTGCCACTGTCTCACCTGGAGCACTTATATAACCAAGAAGATTCCAAGAAAAGACATAAGTCGGCGACTGGTCGTCCCTTGTTTAGCTTGCTATGGAGCTTTAGGAGATACCTATCTCAAAGTCTCTAGTTTACTTTGGAAATGTAGACTTCCTATCTGCCCTCTTAGCTTGCTCGAAGCTCTGTGACCACCTCAATGCTTGCACAGAGCATTAGTGATCCTAAAACACCACTCCACCTAGCTTTCTTCGGAGCTCTGTGGAAATCCTACCCTAGGCTGCTCGGACCTTGAGTCACCTTTCTATTAACCCAATATTAGAGATTACATTTATGGTAATATTTTGTAATATACTGTTTATAGTGGATTTTGTAATAAAAGCCGGTAGAGGAAAAACGACTCCAGACTGTAATTTGCTCTACCTATGCTGTACCAACACCTGTACAAACAGAACTTTACAATATTTACAATATTAAAATAAACAAAACATTGACGTAAAATAGGAACAATTCTAAAAAAAAAATAACATTTTACTGTTCATTGTTAAATGATTACACAAATGTGAAAACGAAGACAGAGGAAAAAGAGCCAAAACATGCATAGTTTTTTAGTGTTTTAAAAAGACTTCGACAAATGACTTCTTCTGTTTGACAACGTCGCTTAAAAGTCAAGAAGTGAAGTACATCGTCCGAAAAATGAATTCTCATTTTATTACGAATTTTTTCTAATGAACTGTCGATAGTAGAAAGTCTTTTATATGTTATTTTCTTAAATTAGTTCAGATGTGCGGTCCAATATTAATGTATTATTTTTGTTACATGTAAAGATAGACTCACGTACGAAATCAACACAAGTTGTTCCCCCATAAATCAAAGATGTGACTTAGAATTTTGCACACTGCAGCCAAATTGACATTTGACCTTGAGCGCTACTCGAGAGAAGAATAACCTGCTTATATTGATGTAATGTGGAAGTCCGATCGACTGGCTTTGTTTGTTGTTAATGGGATGAATACATTGTTAAGATGTTGGAAAACGAGAGGGTTTCCGGTAGTAGTACTAAGCTGTTCATGACATATAGTATCATCTGTCGAAGAAATAATTTGAGTATCAACTGTCCGTTGGTTCGTTGGGAGCAGTTATTTAAACGAGGCGTTGTGAGTTGAGCTCTCATACTGCATGATAACGCTCCAGTCCACACTACTGTTGTTTGCCAAGGTTGCAGTACTAAGTTTCCTAAAAGTTAGTCTTTCACTACAGCCGAGGCAATAACAGCCGTGTGGACTGGAGCACTGTCATGAAATAGACTGTTGTTGCCAAGGTTACAGTACTAAGTTTCCTAAAAGTTAGTCTTTCACTACAGCCGAGGCAATAACAGCCGTGTAGACTGGAGCACTGTCATGAAATAGACTGTTGTTGCCAAGGTTACAGTACTAAGTTTCCTAAAAGTTAGTCTTTCACTACAGCCGAGGCAATAACAGCCGTGTGGGCTAGAGCACTGTCATGAAATAGACTGTTGTTGCCAAGGTTACAGTACTAAGTTTCCTAAAAGTTAGTCTTTCACTACAGCCGAGGCAATAACAGCCGTGTGGACTGGACCACTGTAATGAATTAGACTGTTGTTGCCAAGGTTACAGTACTAAGTTTCCTAAAAGTTAGTCTTTCACTACAGCCGAGGCAATAACAGCCGTGTGGACTGGAGCACTGTCATGAAATAGACTGTTGTTGCCAATGTTGCAGTACTAAGTTTCCTAAAAGTTAGTCTTTCACTACAGCCGAGGCAATAACAGCCGTGTGGACTGGAGCACTGTCATGAATTAGACTGTTGTTGCCAAGGTTACAGTACTAAGTTTCCTAAAAGTTAGTCTTTCACTACAGCCGAGGCAATAACAGCCGTGTGGACTGGAGCACTGTCATGAAATAGACTGTTGTTGCCAAGGTTACAGTACTAAGTTTCCTAAAAGTTAGTCTTTCACTACAGCCGAGGCAATAACAGCCGTGTGGACTGGAGCACTGTCATGAAATAGACTGTTGTTGCCAAGGTTACAGTACTAAGTTTCCTAAAAGTTAGTCTTTCACTACAGCCGAGGCAATAACAGCCGTGTGGGCTGGAGCACTGTCATGAAATAGACTGTTGTTGCCAATGTTGCAGTACTAAGTTTCCTAAAAGTTAGTCTTTCACTACAGCCGAGGCAATAACAGCCGTGTGGGCTGGAGCACTGTCATGAAATAGACTGTTGTTGCCAATGTTGCAGTACTAAGTTTCCTAAAAGTTAGTCTTTCACTACAGCCGAGGCAATAACAGCCGTGTGGACTGGAGCACTGTCATGAATTAGACTGTTGTTGCCAAGGTTACAGTACTAAGTTTCCTAAAAGTTAGTCTTTCACTACAGCCGAGGCAATAACAGCCGTGTGGGCTGGAGCACTGTCATGAAATAGACTGTTGTTGCCAATGTTGCAGTACTAAGTTTCCTAAAAGTTAGTCTTTCACTACAGCCGAGGCAATAACAGCCGTGTGGACTGGAGCACTGTCATGAATTAGACTGTTGTTGCCAATGTTGCAGTACTAAGTTTCCTAAAAGTTAGTCTTTCACTACAGCCGAGGCAATAACAGCCGTGTGGACTGGAGCACTGTCATGAATTAGACTGTTGTTGCCAATGTTGCAGTACTAAGTTTTCTAAAAGTTAGTCTTTCACTACAGCCGAGGCAATAACAGCCGTGTGGACTGGAGCACTGTCATGAATTAGACTGTTGTTGCCAATGTTGCAGTACTAAGTTTTCTAAAAGTTAGTCTTTCACTACAGCCAAGGCAATAACAGCCGTGTGGGCTGGAGCACTGTCATGAAATAGACTGTTGTTGCCAATGTTGCAGTACTAAGTTTCCTAAAAGTTAGTCTTTCACTACAGCCGAGGCAATAACAGCCGTGTGGGCTGGAGCACTGTCATGAAATAGACTGTTGTTGCCAATGTTGCAGTACTAAGTTTCCTAAAAGTTAGTCTTTCACTACAGCCGAGGCAATAACAGCCGTGTGGACTGGAGCACTGTCATGAATTAGACTGTTGTTGCCAATGTTGCAGTACTAAGTTTCCTAAAAGTTAGTCTTTCACTACAGCCGAGGCAATAACAGCCGTGTGGACTGGAGCACTGTCATGAAATAGACTGTTGTTGCCAAGGTTACAGTACTAAGTTACCTAAAAGTTAGTCTTTCACTACAGCCGAGGCAATAACAGCCGTGTGGGCTGGAGCACTGTCATGAAATAGACTGTTGTTGCCAATGTTGCAGTACTAAGTTTCCCAAAAGTTAGTCTTTCACTACAGCCGAGGCAATAACAGCCGTGTGGGCTGGAGCACTGTCATGAAATAGACTGTTGTTGCCAATGTTGCAGTACTAAGTTTCCTAAAAGTTAGTCTTTCACTACAGCCGAGGCAATAACAGCCGTGTGGACTGGAGCACTGTCATGAATTAGACTGTTGTTGCCAATGTTGCAGTACTAAGTTTCCTAAAAGTTAGTCTTTCACTACAGCCGAGGCAATAACAGCCGTGTGGACTGGAGCACTGTAATGAATTAGACTGTTCTTGCCAATGTTGCAGTACTAAGTTTCCTAAAAGTTAGTCTTTCACTACAGCCGAGGCAATAGCAGCCGTGTGGGCTGGAGCACTGTCATGAAATAGACTGTTGTTGCCAAGGTTACAGTACTAAGTTTCCTAAAAGTTAGTCTTTCACTACAGCCGAGGCAATAACAGCCGTGTGGGCTGGAGCACTGTCATGAAATAGACTGTTGTTGCCAAGGTTACAGTACTAAGTTTCCTAAAAGTTAGTCTTTCACTACAGCCGAGGCAATAACAGCCGTGTGGACTGGAGCACTGTCATGAATTAGACTGTTGTTGCCAATGTTGCAGTACTAAGTTTCCTAAAAGTTAGTCTTTCACTACAGCCGAGGCAATAACAGCCGTGTGGACTGGAGCACTGTCATGAATTAGACTGTTGTTGCCAATGTTGCAGTACTAAGTTTTCTAAAAGTTAGTCTTTCACTACAGCCGAGGCAATAACAGCCGTGTGGGCTGGAGCACTGTCATGAAATAGACTGTTGTTGCCAATGTTGCAGTACTAAGTTTCCTAAAAGTTAGTCTTTCACTACAGCCGAGGCAATAACAGCCGTGTGGGCTGGAGCACTGTCATGAAATAGACTGTTGTTGCCAATGTTGCAGTACTAAGTTTCCTAAAAGTTAGTCTTTCACTACAGCCGAGGCAATAACAGCCGTGTGGACTGGAGCACTGTCATGAATTAGACTGTTGTTGCCAAGGTTACAGTACTAAGTTTCCTAAAAGTTAGTCTTTCACTACAGCCGAGGCAATAACAGCCGTGTGGACTGGAGCACTGTCATGAAATAGACTGTTGTTGCCAAGGTTACAGTACTAAGTTTCCTAAAAGTTAGTCTTTCACTACAGCCGAGGCAATAACAGCCGTGTGGACTGGAGCACTGTCATGAAATAGACTGTTGTTGCCAAGGTTACAGTACTAAGTTTCCTAAAAGTTAGTCTTTCACTACAGCCGAGGCAATAACAGCCGTGTGGGCTGGAGCACTGTCATGAAATAGACTGTTGTTGCCAATGTTGCAGTACTAAGTTTCCTAAAAGTTAGTCTTTCACTACAGCCGAGGCAATAACAGCCGTGTGGGCTGGAGCACTGTCATGAAATAGACTGTTGTTGCCAATGTTGCAGTACTAAGTTTCCTAAAAGTTAGTCTTTCACTACAGCCGAGGCAATAACAGCCGTGTGGACTGGAGCACTGTCATGAATTAGACTGTTGTTGCCAAGGTTACAGTACTAAGTTTCCTAAAAGTTAGTCTTTCACTACAGCCGAGGCAATAACAGCCGTGTGGGCTGGAGCACTGTCATGAAATAGACTGTTGTTGCCAATGTTGCAGTACTAAGTTTCCTAAAAGTTAGTCTTTCACTACAGCCGAGGCAATAACAGCCGTGTGGACTGGAGCACTGTCATGAATTAGACTGTTGTTGCCAATGTTGCAGTACTAAGTTTCCTAAAAGTTAGTCTTTCACTACAGCCGAGGCAATAACAGCCGTGTGGACTGGAGCACTGTCATGAAATAGACTGTTGTTGCCAAGGTTACAGTACTAAGTTTCCTAAAAGTTAGTCTTTCACTACAGCCGAGGCAATAACAGCCGTGTAGACTGGAGCACTGTCATGAAATAGACTGTTGTTGCCAAGGTTACAGTACTAAGTTACCTAAAAGTTAGTCTTTCACTACAGCCGAGGCAATAACAGCCGTGTGGGCTGGAGCACTGTCATGAAATAGACTGTTGTTGCCAATGTTGCAGTACTAAGTTTCCCAAAAGTTAGTCTTTCACTACAGCCGAGGCAATAACAGCCGTGTGGGCTGGAGCACTGTCATGAAATAGACTGTTGTTGCCAATGTTGCAGTACTAAGTTTCCTAAAAGTTAGTCTTTCACTACAGCCGAGGCAATAACAGCCGTGTGGACTGGAGCACTGTCATGAATTAGACTGTTGTTGCCAATGTTGCAGTACTAAGTTTCCTAAAAGTTAGTCTTTCACTACAGCCGAGGCAATAACAGCCGTGTGGACTGGAGCACTGTAATGAATTAGACTGTTCTTGCCAATGTTGCAGTACTAAGTTTCCTAAAAGTTAGTCTTTCACTACAGCCGAGGCAATAGCAGCCGTGTGGGCTGGAGCACTGTCATGAAATAGACTGTTGTTGCCAAGGTTACAGTACTAAGTTTCCTAAAAGTTAGTCTTTCACTACAGCCGAGGCAATAACAGCCGTGTGGGCTGGAGCACTGTCATGAAATAGACTGTTGTTGCCAAGGTTACAGTACTAAGTTTCCTAAAAGTTAGTCTTTCACTACAGCCGAGGCAATAACAGCCGTGTGGACTGGAGCACTGTCATGAATTAGACTGTTGTTGCCAATGTTGCAGTACTAAGTTTCCTAAAAGTTAGTCTTTCACAACAGCCGAGGCAATAACAGCCGTGTGGACTGGAGCACTGTCATGAATTAGACTGTTGTTGCCAATGTTGCAGTACTAAGTTTTCTAAAAGTTAGTCTTTCACTACAGCCGAGGCAATAACAGCCGTGTGGGCTGGAGCACTGTCATGAAATAGACTGTTGTTGCCAATGTTGCAGTACTAAGTTTCCTAAAAGTTAGTCTTTCACTACAGCCGAGGCAATAACAGCCGTGTGGGCTGGAGCACTGTCATGAAATAGACTGTTGTTGCCAATGTTGCAGTACTAAGTTTCCTAAAAGTTAGTCTTTCACTACAGCCGAGG
The DNA here is from genome assembly GCF_964235325.1 of Thermobia domestica. Classification (NCBI taxonomy): domain Eukaryota; kingdom Metazoa; phylum Arthropoda; class Insecta; order Zygentoma; family Lepismatidae; genus Thermobia; species Thermobia domestica. The sequence continues at coordinate 146,843,541 of NC_137465.1, read as the reverse complement.
CAATAACAGCCGTGTGGACTGGAGCACTGTCATGAATTAGACTGTTGTTGCCAAGGTTACAGTACTAAGTTTCCTAAAAGTTAGTCTTTCACTACAGCCGAGGCAATAACAGCCGTGTGGACTGGAGCACTGTCATGAAATAGACTGTTGTTGCCAAGGTTACAGTACTAAGTTTCCTAAAAGTTAGTCTTTCACTACAGCCGAGGCAATAACAGCCGTGTGGACTGGAGCACTGTCATGAAATAGACTGTTGTTGCCAAGGTTACAGTACTAAGTTTCCTAAAAGTTAGTCTTTCACTACAGCCGAGGCAATAACAGCCGTGTGGGCTGGAGCACTGTCATGAAATAGACTGTTGTTGCCAATGTTGCAGTACTAAGTTTCCTAAAAGTTAGTCTTTCACTACAGCCGAGGCAATAACAGCCGTGTGGGCTGGAGCACTGTCATGAAATAGACTGTTGTTGCCAATGTTGCAGTACTAAGTTTCCTAAAAGTTAGTCTTTCACTACAGCCGAGGCAATAACAGCCGTGTGGACTGGAGCACTGTCATGAATTAGACTGTTGTTGCCAAGGTTACAGTACTAAGTTTCCTAAAAGTTAGTCTTTCACTACAGCCGAGGCAATAACAGCCGTGTGGGCTGGAGCACTGTCATGAAATAGACTGTTGTTGCCAATGTTGCAGTACTAAGTTTCCTAAAAGTTAGTCTTTCACTACAGCCGAGGCAATAACAGCCGTGTGGACTGGAGCACTGTCATGAATTAGACTGTTGTTGCCAATGTTGCAGTACTAAGTTTCCTAAAAGTTAGTCTTTCACTACAGCCGAGGCAATAACAGCCGTGTGGACTGGAGCACTGTCATGAAATAGACTGTTGTTGCCAAGGTTACAGTACTAAGTTTCCTAAAAGTTAGTCTTTCACTACAGCCGAGGCAATAACAGCCGTGTAGACTGGAGCACTGTCATGAAATAGACTGTTGTTGCCAAGGTTACAGTACTAAGTTTCCTAAAAGTTAGTCTTTCACTACAGCCGAGGCAATAACAGCCGTGTGGGCTAGAGCACTGTCATGAAATAGACTGTTGTTGCCAAGGTTACAGTACTAAGTTTCCTAAAAGTTAGTCTTTCACTACAGCCGAGGCAATAACAGCCGTGTGGACTGGACCACTGTAATGAATTAGACTGTTGTTGCCAAGGTTACAGTACTAAGTTTCCTAAAAGTTAGTCTTTCACTACAGCCGAGGCAATAACAGCCGTGTGGACTGGAGCACTGTCATGAAATAGACTGTTGTTGCCAATGTTGCAGTACTAAGTTTCCTAAAAGTTAGTCTTTCACTACAGCCGAGGCAATAACAGCCGTGTGGACTGGAGCACTGTCATGAATTAGACTGTTGTTGCCAAGGTTACAGTACTAAGTTTCCTAAAAGTTAGTCTTTCACTACAGCCGAGGCAATAACAGCCGTGTGGACTGGAGCACTGTCATGAAATAGACTGTTGTTGCCAAGGTTACAGTACTAAGTTTCCTAAAAGTTAGTCTTTCACTACAGCCGAGGCAATAACAGCCGTGTGGACTGGAGCACTGTCATGAAATAGACTGTTGTTGCCAAGGTTACAGTACTAAGTTTCCTAAAAGTTAGTCTTTCACTACAGCCGAGGCAATAACAGCCGTGTGGGCTGGAGCACTGTCATGAAATAGACTGTTGTTGCCAATGTTGCAGTACTAAGTTTCCTAAAAGTTAGTCTTTCACTACAGCCGAGGCAATAACAGCCGTGTGGGCTGGAGCACTGTCATGAAATAGACTGTTGTTGCCAATGTTGCAGTACTAAGTTTCCTAAAAGTTAGTCTTTCACTACAGCCGAGGCAATAACAGCCGTGTGGACTGGAGCACTGTCATGAATTAGACTGTTGTTGCCAATGTTGCAGTACTAAGTTTCCTAAAAGTTAGTCTTTCACTACAGCCGAGGCAATAACAGCCGTGTGGGCTGGAGCACTGTCATGAATTAGACTGTTGTTGCCAATGTTGCAGTACTAAGTTTCCTAAAAGTTAGTCTTTCACTACAGCCGAGGCAATAATAGCCGTGTGGACTGGAGCACTGTCATGAATTAGACTGTTGTTGCCAATGTTGCAGTACTAAGTTTTCTAAAAGTTAGTCTTTCACTACAGCCGAGGCAATAACAGCCGTGTGGACTGGAGCACTGTCATGAATTAGACTGTTGTTGCCAATGTTGCAGTACTAAGTTTTCTAAAAGTTAGTCTTTCACTACAGCCAAGGCAATAACAGCCGTGTGGGCTGGAGCACTGTCATGAAATAGACTGTTGTTGCCAATGTTGCAGTACTAAGTTTCCTAAAAGTTAGTCTTTCACTACAGCCAAGGCAATAACAGCCGTGTGGGCTGGAGCACTGTCATGAAATAGACTGTTGTTGCCAATGTTGCAGTACTAAGTTTCCTAAAAGTTAGTCTTTCACTACAGCCGAGGCAATAACAGCCGTGTGGGCTGGAGCACTGTCATGAAATAGACTGTTGTTGCCAATGTTGCAGTACTAAGTTTCCTAAAAGTTAGTCTTTCACTACAGCCGAGGCAATAACAGCCGTGTGGACTGGAGCACTGTCATGAATTAGACTGTTGTTGCCAAGGTTACAGTACTAAGTTACCTAAAAGTTAGTCTTTCACTACAGCCGAGGCAATAACAGCCGTGTGGGCTGGAGCACTGTCATGAAATAGACTGTTGTTGCCAATGTTGCAGTACTAAGTTTCCCAAAAGTTAGTCTTTCACTACAGCCGAGGCAATAACAGCCGTGTGGGCTGGAGCACTGTCATGAAATAGACTGTTGTTGCCAATGTTGCAGTACTAAGTTTCCTAAAAGTTAGTCTTTCACTACAGCCGAGGCAATAACAGCCGTGTGGACTGGAGCACTGTCATGAATTAGACTGTTGTTGCCAATGTTGCAGTACTAAGTTTCCTAAAAGTTAGTCTTTCACTACAGCCGAGGCAATAACAGCCGTGTGGACTGGAGCACTGTAATGAATTAGACTGTTCTTGCCAATGTTGCAGTACTAAGTTTCCTAAAAGTTAGTCTTTCACTACAGCCGAGGCAATAGCAGCCGTGTGGGCTGGAGCACTGTCATGAATTAGACTGTTGTTGCCAATGTTGCAGTACTAAGTTTTCTAAAAGTTAGTCTTTCACTACAGCCGAGGCAATAACAGCCGTGTGGACTGGAGCACTGTCATGAATTAGACTGTTGTTGCCAATGTTGCAGTACTAAGTTTTCTAAAAGTTAGTCTTTCACTACAGCCAAGGCAATAACAGCCGTGTGGGCTGGAGCACTGTCATGAAATAGACTGTTGTTGCCAATGTTGCAGTACTAAGTTTCCTAAAAGTTAGTCTTTCACTACAGCCGAGGCAATAACAGCCGTGTGGGCTGGAGCACTGTCATGAAATAGACTGTTGTTGCCAATGTTGCAGTACTAAGTTTCCTAAAAGTTAGTCTTTCACTACAGCCGAGGCAATAACAGCCGTGTGGACTGGAGCACTGTCATGAATTAGACTGTTGTTGCCAATGTTGCAGTACTAAGTTTCCTAAAAGTTAGTCTTTCACTACAGCCGAGGCAATAACAGCCGTGTGGACTGGAGCACTGTCATGAAATAGACTGTTGTTGCCAAGGTTACAGTACTAAGTTTCCTAAAAGTTAGTCTTTCACTACAGCCGAGGCAATAACAGCCGTGTGGGCTGGAGCACTGTCATGAAATAGACTGTTGTTGCCAATGTTGCAGTACTAAGTTTCCCAAAAGTTAGTCTTTCACTACAGCCGAGGCAATAACAGCCGTGTGGGCTGGAGCACTGTCATGAAATAGACTGTTGTTGCCAATGTTGCAGTACTAAGTTTCCTAAAAGTTAGTCTTTCACTACAGCCGAGGCAATAACAGCCGTGTGGACTGGAGCACTGTCATGAATTAGACTGTTGTTGCCAATGTTGCAGTACTAAGTTTCCTAAAAGTTAGTCTTTCACTACAGCCGAGGCAATAACAGCCGTGTGGACTGGAGCACTGTAATGAATTAGACTGTTCTTGCCAATGTTGCAGTACTAAGTTTCCTAAAAGTTAGTCTTTCACTACAGCCGAGGCAATAACAGCCGTGTGGGCTAGAGCACTGTCATGAAATAGACTGTTGTTGCCAAGGTTACAGTACTAAGTTTCCTAAAAGTTAGTCTTTCACTACAGCCGAGGCAATAACAGCCGTGTGGGCTGGAGCACTGTCATGAAATAGACTGTTGTTGCCAATGTTGCAGTACTAAGTTTCCTAAAAGTTAGTCTTTCACTACAGCCGAGGCAATAACAGCCGTGTGGACTGGAGCACTGTCATGAATTAGACTGTTGTTGCCAATGTTGCAGTACTAAGTTTCCTAAAAGTTAGTCTTTCACTACAGCCGAGGCAATAACAGCCGTGTGGACTGGAGCACTGTCATGAATTAGACTGTTGTTGCCAATGTTGCAGTACTAAGTTTTCTAAAAGTTAGTCTTTCACTACAGCCGAGGCAATAACAGCCGTGTGGGCTGGAGCACTGTCATGAAATAGACTGTTGTTGCCAATGTTGCAGTACTAAGTTTCCTAAAAGTTAGTCTTTCACTACAGCCGAGGCAATAACAGCCGTGTGGGCTGGAGCACTGTCATGAAATAGACTGTTGTTGCCAATGTTGCAGTACTAAGTTTCCTAAAAGTTAGTCTTTCACTACAGCCGAGGCAATAACAGCCGTGTGGACTGGAGCACTGTCATGAATTAGACTGTTGTTGCCAAGGTTACAGTACTAAGTTTCCTAAAAGTTAGTCTTTCACTACAGCCGAGGCAATAGCAGCCGTGTGGGCTGGAGCACTGTCATGAAATAGACTGTTGTTGCCAATGTTGCAGTACTAAGTTTCCTAAAAGTTAGTCTTTCACTACAGCCGAGGCAATAACAGCCGTGTGGACTGGAGCACTGTCATGAAATAGACTGTTGTTGCCAAGGTTACAGTACTAAGTATCATAAAAGTTAGTCTTTCACTACAGCCGAGGCAATAACAGCCGTGTGGGCTGGAGCACTGTCATGAAATAGACTGTTGTTGCCAAGGTTACAGTACTAAGTTTCCTAAAAGTTAGTCTTTCACTACAGCCAAGGCAATAACAGCCGTGTGGACTGGAGCACTGTCTTGAAGTAGACTGTCGTTGCTAATGTTCCAACACTAAGTTTCCTATAAGTAAGTCCAACTTAAAAGAAGTTTATCTCACTTTTTCTTTCTGAGAAGAGTCTACATTTCTTATACTGACATATGTATCGTAAGTGAGATTTGGTTTTCAAAATGAAGGAACAGAAGACCAACTGAGTAGAGGGAGAATTGTTACCGAAATGTCCAAGCAAAAAATCTTATTAAGTGAAAATATATCAGTCTGTGATTAACGCTAATTTTCAAACTACGAAACATTTGAGTGTTATGGATTGTATAAACTTCTTCGTAAAAGTACTTAGGTATTCTTAATGTTTGTTGTGAACGCGAAACGCTTCAGTCACGCTATAGTTCAGAGTCATGCTAATAGTTGGCCGTAAAGCCACGCCACCAATTCGGATTTCTGGCCGGTCATAGCACAACTCTGCAGCTTGTCTTTGCTGTAGAAGTGATAACCCATCATCTCAATAACGAAGACCACCCTTAGGGGTCTTCCTTGATGTCGAGAAAGCCGTTGAATCGGGTGAGGCATGAAGGATTACTACACAAGATGATTACGGTTGGTTTCCCACGCTACCTGGTACGGATAGTACAGAGTTACCTCGCCAAGAGAAACTTCAGATTGTCACATGCAGAAGTAAGCACAGACTCTAAGCCAATACGAGCAAGAGTACCACAAGGCTCATGCATTTCACCACTATTGTATAACGATTTATATAAATCAGGTCTACAGATGACCAATACAACGGTGACAGCAACGTTTGCCGACTATACTGCCATATTTGCTAATAACCACATTCACGGGTATGCTGAAGTACAACACAACAATGGAAAATTAAAATCAACACTCGCAAAACGGCCCTGGTGGACTTCAACAAGAAGCGCATACCTAAGGCATATGACATTGCGCTCCATGGAACACCTTTAGAACAGCAACTGAGCGCTAGATACCTAGGGGTAACAGCGAGATAGAAAACTCTCCTTCGAACATCTATCAGGAGTTACCGACAAAGCAAGCCGCGATTAGAGCACATATTCCTCAGCAGCCAGCTGCATCACGAGGTAAGGAGAAATGTGTCCGTGGTATTAATCTGACTATGTCTACTCTACATCCACCAGGCGTAGGACCATGTTGCACAACATCACCACTAACCATTGTAGATCATTTACAACAGAGTTGCAAGATCGGTAACCAGACACTAGCTGGACACTTGAATAGACCAGATCCAGAAGGACATCAACTTTCCGCTCCTCAGCAAGACAAGATGCACAGCAACATTCTAGGCCCGAATCAGACAACATGACAACCCTGCAATTACAGCCGTAGGAACGCATTCTCCGCCACACAGATGATAATATAGGATGCCTCAGCCTTAGTAGGCCAACATGACTCAAAGGCCCAGAGTCTGTGACAGTTGCACACTCTCACTACAAAAACGCTCTCACTCCACTGTCAAAAAGCTCACATTAGATTAAAGGTAAGGACTCTGGCCCGGTACTTCAGATCCACAAGATAAGTCAGACTCAAGACTCAACCTACCTGATACCAAGAGATGTCGCTTGCGTAGAGGAACTTTACGGACGGAACTTTACGATGTTTGACAGGGCCTATCCGGTTTGCCATAAGGATCAAATTGTCTACGTGATCAGGTCAAAAGTCATGTTGCATGCCCAATCGAGTCTGAAGATTTCAGAAACAGATTGAGATATTAAAAGCACGTAACCTCCGCGTGGGGTACCCTGAGTAATTCGAAGAAGATGCAAATACTTTATCATTATTATTGATTTAACTCAAATAACTTGAATTTCGGCAATAATCTATCCATATTTATCTTAGGTGCTATACATCGTTTTAAGCTGTTCATTATGTCTTTGCAATAAGCTTTCAATTAGCCGTCTTCTTTATTATAGTTTTTGAGATATATAGACGACTTCAGTTTTTTCATTGATTTCAATGTTCATGTTTCGTGACTTTTTATACCACGTTCCATCAATTTCAGGACAATTTCTTTTTGAATGTAGAATCTACATAAACTCCTCTACATTTAAGCTGAATTTCAACTATCTCCCTCTTTTGGTTTTTGAGATAAGTGGAGAAATTATTTGTTTTTCATTGATTTTCCATTGACATTAATGGCATTTCAGCCGTCTCCCTCTTTCAGTTTTTGAGATAAGTGGAGGATTATTTGTTTTTCATTGATTTTCCATTGACATTAATGGCATTTCAGCCGTCTCCCTCTTTCAGTTTTTGAGATAAGTGGAGGAATTATTTGTTTTCCATTGATTTTCAATTGACATTAATGGCATTTCAGCCGTCTCCCTCTTTCAGTTTTTGAGATAAGTGTAGGAATTATTTTTTCATAGATTTTCCATTGACATTAACATTAATGTTTCGTGGTTTTCTTACTATGTTCCATCCACTTTAGGACAATTTGTTTTTGAGTTATAGAATCTATATCGTCTCTTAAACATTTGAGCTGAATCACAGCCATCCCCCCAAAGTCTGTTCACATCATTGCAACTGGATAAGCCCTTTAGTAGGAACGTTTTGATTAAAAACATCACAATATTATCCTTTTAGGTACACCCGTTGCGATCAAAAACATATTTATTGAATAGGAAAAAATGAAATAATAGCATTCTTATTTAACCTCCCACTACAATGATTTTCATGCAAAAGGAGACAATAATGCTCATTGAATGAATGACTGTCAAAGAACTGATAGAGTGAGAGTGTGAGAAGAAATGCGATGTCATTGAAAAATCTCAGACACTGATATGACATGGGATTGATCCAAAGACCCCTCCCATGAGATGTGAGCTCTCTGCCACCTTTTAATGGGTTGAAGGAACGTGACCCTCTTGACAGAGTGTCTGGCGGAATCATTGCAGAAAGACAGTCAACTTACCTAGGATCATCTATCGAAAACAAGAATAATAACTTAATCATACCAATTCTTTTTCTTTTTTAATTCCCCTTTTTCAGGACTTCTCATACAGTATAGCTATTATAGTACAAAGTTAACCACATACTGCGGCATTGTGGACCATATGTATACGAATAAACTTTGCCGCACATCCTTGCAGATAAAAATTCTTCATGAAACATTTATTATTGAGTAAAGGCCATTGTTACTCCTTTGCGTATATAATAATGTCAAACGCTAGTCTATAAATCTCAGAAAACGTGTATAGCTTACGTGTCTTCATTATCATTCTACACCATATTATTAATGAATAGCAGGAAGAAAGAATTACTTATCCTTTATTAATTCTTGTTTGTCTCAAATTCCTAACCCACTGATGTATGATTTATGACTGCGGATTTAGTGATTGCAATGTGAACCTAAAAACATACAAGATTTTAAAGGAATAAAGGTGGAAAATATTTTCTGGGAATAAAGTGTACTGTTTGGGGAAAGTTGTTACTTATTATATAAATATTGTAAAAGTTCTTCTCTTTGAAGGGTTAGGTTAAATAAATCAGAGTCCCGAATCAATTCCCACTACCGGTTCATTATAAAATCTTTTAGTGTAACAACAGCATTTACAGAAATACAACTATAATGCAACTTTCTCTAATGCTAGGTAGAAAAGGGTAGCCCAAACTTAGAACAGGATCTCTACAGAGCTAAGAGCAAGCTGAGCTAGGTAGAAGGGAAGTCTAGGGTCCCGCAGCAGACTAAAGGCTTTGAGGTTGGGTTTCTCCTAGAGCTCCAGGCAAGCTAGAGGAGGAGAGACCAATCGAAGACTGGCGACTGTTCGTCGAATCCTCTTCTTTATATAGGCACTCCGGACGGCGGTGGCGCTGCTGCTCCGATGTCGTCGTATGGCTTGTAGTTGATGCTAATGATCCATCGTCTGCTTCTTGTAGTAATCCAGCGTGAGGTGTGGTACTCCAACGTAAATACATGTGACTGACGTTTACAAACAGTAGCACGTGTAATAGTTTATAAACACAAGCACGTGATACATTACAATATAACATTAACAAGCTAGGAAAAATTATAAAAAAGAAAAATATATCTATCTATCTCGATGGGTATCTGTAAATCTATCAGTTTTTTGAACATGAACAGACTATTATTTGCTTATTCAGAACAGTCATTTACGACTGGATGCTTTTTGACGTCAAAGTTTGTTACTTCCATTCTCAGAAAACAGCACGGAGAGAAAAAGAAGTAGTGGGAAAGGTTCTTGTTGATAAAGGCAGTAATGCCAGACACACAAAATCATGAATGACGTAGTTGGTCGTTTAACAAATATATTACTTTGTGGATCCATGTCTCTTCATCGTACGCTGTCAAAGCTGAGGTTCATAAATCCTAACAATTTGAGCACAGTTTATAAATTTCAGGTGCACTTCAAAACTTGTACACTTTAGGATTTGAGCACTTAAATGATTTTTAAGTAAGGCCCAATTTAGTCGAAACATTCTTTTCTTTTTGGTTCTAGTCCCGGCTTTCTTACAACTGAAAGTCGGGTCTCAAAAATCTTCCTATTTTTTCTTAAACAATCAGTTACTTTATTGTACATAGTCATTATTACTTTTAACTAACAGAAGTTAATGAGGTTCACTGATAATGTGTATAATTTAAGGGATAAAGTGTCAGTATTTACCACGTATTCTTAACTTCCTTTCATTATTGTTGTAAAGCTTCAGAAAAATATCCCGATTTCACGCTCTGGAAATACGGTAGCTATTCTTATTCTTATTATTATTATTATTATTATTATTATTATTATTATTATTATTATTATTATTATTATTATTATTATTATTATTATTTTAAGGACTTGTACACTTAAATAATTGATAGGACTTCTGGATTCGGCTTAGAATTTGTTCGTTTTTCCTTGTAGTTGCTTTAGTTCTGAAAGTCGTCACTATCTAACAAAACTGTGACTAAGCGATTGTTGACAACATGCGGTTAAGAATGTACGAGGGTGATTCAAAAAGTAGTGTCTCCAACGTGATACCTTTATTAGTGTTTGGCAGATAGCACTAATACAGATATTAGTGGAAAACTTGCAATGTCAGCTAAAAATGGTGGCATCATTTCTCAACATATTCCCCATTATGAGTAACACACTTACGCTAACGCAAAACAAAGTTTTTCACGCCGTTGGCGAAGAATTGTGGTGGTTGCCGGTGGCCATTACCGAACTGCTGCTTCCACCTCCGCGTCACAACTGTAGCGTGGCTCTTAAGGTGATCTTTAAGTTTAGTTCCTTAATCTGGTCCGCAGTCGCTTTAGGGTTTCAGGTTAGACATTTGAATGCCTGCAGTCTGGAGGACGTAACCACTGGATGTCATGGATTGTTCCATTACTCTGAAACGAGAAGAGATAGGAAAGTAAAACAAGCGACATTCTATAGTGTAGACATCAGTGAATTAATGATGAACAGTTCAGAATGTTTGCGCTATTATTTGCCAAGTAGTAAGCTTGGAGGTATTACATTCTGAATATCTCCCTTAGCTAATTCCACATTTCTTTAATTTTCCTGCCTCGTTCCCCCTCCTACTTAGCTGTATGCGTTTCTTTCTGCGACATGATCCATTATAACAGTATGTTGTTACCATTCATCGATCAGTTGCAAACAATTTTAACATTTCTTTTCTCTGCACCACATGAAATTTTGATCTACAGTATAACGTAGGATTGATATTATGTTATTGGACATGGGAAATGAACACAAAATGTGAAACACTATTTATACATGAGAGCTCAGTTTTTAGTAAACACTGTTGATGAACCGATATTTTACATCAAACTCCCTTTCGTTTCGAAATCTTGTACGAGTGTTCTTCCGAAAGGCAGTTCAAAACCACTTGTTTAAATATGACTGGGCAGGGATTTCTAGCCACTAGAGCAGCGGTAAGATATGATATCTTCTTCTTCTGTTTTACATGTTTTAAATGAGACATATGGAAACTGGATATATAGCCTATAAAGTTTTTTTTTATTATTATTATTGTGTCGAGGAACAAGATCCTGGCCAGAGAAAGGAGAATATACATTTTCTTCTAATACAGTCATCTACAACTGACCGATATATTACGTAGAAGAGGACTTCGTACTATCATAGCCAGGACAGAGAGCTCAGGTTGAGCGAATATGAGGGAGGGAACGAGATAGAAGGGATGGAATTAAACAAATGTTGGCTGTGTACGATTAATCATAAATCCGTGAGTAATGTGTCTACAAAACTATCTACTACATCTTGTATTGTAGTCACATCTGTCTTCTATCAACTTTGTTTGCTGCCTTCTCTCTGTTCCGTGTGGTTTACTGCGAATACGAGCAGCAGGCGTCATGTGACATCAAGTTGGAAATGATTGTCCTAGATTCTATTGACATATTAAAGTGGATTCAATAAAAAAAAACCGCAAACAACTGTTTGCAAGTAAAGCATGTAATACAGCCACCAGTTATTTATAACGAACTAAATATCATTTGTGACAGTACTGCAAGTTACTGTCTACAAACCGAGAAATTCCCTGATACTATGATCTTGAGCCAATTTCTTCATTTTGACGTGGAAATTGTCCTCTTTAATATAATGCATTACGTAGTGCAATTTTCTTCTCTTCATATTTTAGATGATAATATACTTACAAAATAAATCTTTTTTTCTCAACTAATGTTCTAAACAGTTTATTTTAACGACCAGTATGTGCGTCGTCACTGTTAGCAGAACATAAAAAAACAATAAATGTAATTTGTCACTTAACAGTGTATTTCTTTATATGTAAAGTTATATATAAACAATCTGTTTTACAAGAGGTAAAAATCATTAGAAACATGATATTTTTAGTGCCAGAAAAATTCATTTTCTTGATTTTCTCAAAAATGACACATGAGAATGTACACTTACACATATAATTTTTTCAGTCCAATGAAGCCTATCGAAATTTGTATACTGCATATCTTCCGGAAACTAGTCAGCTGTTCTACGTCCTTGCACTCAACTTTTGTAGTTGGTGCACTTACTTTTTGTTCTAATCACCTTTAGCTTTGTTTTAACATTGCCTTTCGTTTTATACTATTTACATCTTTTCCTCACATTTTTACCCATTTTGTTAATTTCCGTTTCAAAGTTTGCTTTTCGAGCCATATCATCTACAAAGGACATACGAGTACTATAGTATGGCCAACAAGAGACGGTCTCTTGACGTTTCTTAGCACAAATGCGGTGGGACATTGCAGCCCCTACTTTGATACTAGTGTTACCAACCACGATCACTCTGTCTTATACCATTAATTAAATTGCCACTACAGTTGCACCGAAAAAATCCTTGACACGCGAGTAGTGGCAATGTCACTGCGAGCTGTCAGAGACGTTCTCTTACTGGACCCACGGGGGTTCTCCAGGTTCGAACTCCCCCCAAAAACCTTCATAACTCGACTAACATTTGTACACTTTCTAGACATAACTATACTTGTTTAACAGAGAAATGATTGATGTAGTCTAAATATTTGATTTTACATCTTCCTTTCCTTATGAAAATAATCTAGTTCTGTCAGATTTTCTGACAATAAATAGATGGCAACCATCTTTTCGGGTGCAGAGTAACACAAGTTTAATACTACATAGATGTATTGTACCCCCTACTCGACGAAAAAACTGGAACTACTACGTTTATTCTTCTATCTCTTAAAAAATATCATGGGTTTAATGCTCTCTACTCGGCATCAAATCTGGGATTATGTGCATCAAGAGGAGCGCTCTGTAGCCAGTTTCTCAGTTTTAACAATAGCATATGCAACCTCTTATTGCAGCACGAGGAGTATATCTGTTTCCTCTTCATCTGTCCTATCTTTCTCTTCTAGCTTGTGCTTGAATTTAGCTAGCTGTATAACACAAGTTTGTGTTCTAAAGAATTTTGTTGTTATATTTTTAATCTTGAAAAAGACTTTTTACCTCGAAACCAAATTGAGCTGTATGTTGCAATATACACTATATTCTCTCACACCGAGAAAATAAATACATTTGGGAAGGGAATAGACATACCTTTCAATCAATTAGTTGATCCCTGTTGCTATTAAAACAAAAGAGTTGAGCCATAACCCCTGTACCCATCGGAGTGATGAACGGGAATGCTTGTGAAGCTAGTCTAAAAAATAAATAGTACACTTTTTCATGCAGCATAACTATAGACCCTATTAATATACAAGTCTTTCGAGCATGGCTACATGATTAGCGCATGCGCCTTGTTCTTGAGAGATACGTTCTCAATCCTGATGACAAGCCATATAATTCAGATCCCACGATAACCAAGAACAGTCTCAGTACTTAAAGGGACAATACACTCCAACAAATCAAATCATTCATCAAGGTAAATGAATTTGTGATTGTCTGGGGTGTTAAAGCTTATGTTTAGAAACAGGTGAAGAATGGACCGTATAATAGAATTAAAACTGTTTATATTATATTTTAAAATGTAGTAGTCATTTTTAGTCCACCCTGTATTATGACTGATAACTAACAACGAGTGTATTTCCTACTATGCATTGATGTAGGGCAGAAAACGCATAACTTAACTTCGGAATGTGTATTATATATTTCATGCCCATTATGTGATTTTTATGTGAAACGAAATAAAGCACCAAGCCTCTTGCAATTTTTCACCATGAGAAAAGAAAGGGCTCTAAAAATGTTTGTAATGGTCGTTGTTCTTAGGAGTTTTTCTCTGTCTTACACATACACTAAAAAAGCATGCATAAAATATATGTATATACTTATAAGAGCTATTTTTGCTCTGCTAGGAAAGTTTCTCGACCTGTGGATACGATCGTAAGTTTTCCTTAATAGCTTCCAGATTCCGGTCGTTCACTGTCCGTGTATTTATATATGTGTTTCTCTATTCAGTTAAAATGTTTTTACTTGAATGACTATCATTTCCTTTCAATTTTTTCTTGGTTTATAATTTTCTATAATGTCCAATATTACTATTGCGATATGTAATATAATCATTTAGATGTGATGAAACACACACACACATACACACAGTATATTTACAAACTTCCTTGATATTAGAGAAGTTATAAAAGTTCGGAAATCAAGTTTTATTGGTCGTTAGACAGTATATATTTTCTTGTTCAAATGATATCAAGTCAAATTTGATTGCTTTTAAGTTCTTACTCTAACTCCTCCATTTATAATATGAAGAACTGGTTAATGGTAACCAAACATGACACACGAAATCATTCTCATAGTTTCAATATGTATATTATGCTAGTTGTATATAATTAAGGTATATTAGCGTTAGCGTGGCTTGCAACATACTATTATGTCTAATCTGTGAACCCCATTATTCTGTAATGGTCAAACGACAATACCTGAGATATAGCTTTTGGTAGTGTGACCAGATTTATGTTCGGAGTGGCCTATCAAAATTTGGTGTAATAACAACCAAATTTAGAACATTATGCCTTAGGCTTGGGAGAGATTTTGATTTTTCTCATCTCCCTCCCCACCCTTTCAAGCCACTAACTGAGATGATGTAAATTTTTCATTTAAACAAATTTTATCATGTATTCAAAACCTATAGGGGAGAGGTGGGCAATGGCAGTCACCTAAGAAAAATGGGTTATTACACAGTTTCATTTGCAAAATATATTGAAACAAATTTGTAAATATATGCTCCAATCCTTCTACAATAAGTGTACAAAATAAAAATAGGATCTTTGTTTCATTTCGGGAGCACGATGGAAAAAACTCAAATTGCTCCTTTGGTCGCCATTCTCATCATATGTTGATAATGGCGATCGCAATACAAGCTTAGTAAATACACATAGTTCCATAGGCAGTTCATGCTTTTGTTTCTAAAATGTGCCTTTGAAAGACTGGGAAATGTCAACTGAATGCTTTATTGAATTTTTTTCAAACACATGTCACAGATATATCCGCGTGGTGAGTCCGCAGCAGCACAGTCAGCATGCGCCCGCGATGCACAAAGGGTGCACTGATACCAAAGCTCATTGCCACGCCCAAATTCATCACATATAATACAGAGTTAATTTTGTTAATCAACTGGTAGATCATTCTCACTGCTGTCGTCCCAATTGTCAGCATCCCGTAAGCCATCTTCCTCTGACATTCCGTTGACAATGGTTTCCGTAGACATTAGAACTAGCGGATTCATGTTCGTCAAGCTGATGATCCTCGGAACCATGGAATTGAAAGTGGGATCGATAGTGGGATCGAACTGCTAAATCTCAGTCACTTTCAACCCAGATATGCCTTTCGCTACACTTGTAACTTTATCATAAGCCCTTCACAACAGCTGCCGGAAAGCTTCAAGATCGATGCATTGGTCCTTGTGTAACTTAATTTCTAAGTCACACACTTGACTGTAGGTACTCTTCAAAGGACTGAAAAACACTACGTCCAGAGGCTTCAGTCAGTGAGACGTATGTGGTGGAATAGAAATCCGAACAATATGATTTTCTTTACAAACGTTGTATGCCTGAAGCGAAGTTTGTGTATAGTGGTTTCCAGTATAAACAGGCAGATCATATGTTGGACGGGCATGACTCACAAAGTGCCTCAGCCAAGCGACGAAATATTCCGGAGAAGACCATCCATTTCGAGTAAGATGAGAACAAAGTACCTGGCGATCCCCCTTGTTTCAATGCATGATTTAATCGTATACGTGCATAAATAATCATTTAGGGAATATAACCACCTCCAGCGTTCATACAACAAATAACTGTGATGTTCTTTCCTCTTGCCATGTTTGTAACCCCACCAATCCTCTTCTGGCAATTCGTAGCGATGACACAACCGGGATCTTGCGCAACTGTCATACCCGTCTCGTCTACATTGAATATGCGATCAGAGGAAAACTGATACTTTGACATAACGTTGTGAAGACTTGTAAAAAAAAAAAAAAAAAAAATTACGCTTCACTTCTATTAAAACCTTGAATTTTAGCCAAAATAATAGCTTCTGGTTTCCTAGCAGGAGACGGTGATGATGAGTAATGAATGAAATGGTGGAATGAAGAAAGTGGGAGGAAACGGGAGAACTCTGAGAAATCCCCCGCACACAGTGTTTGTCCATCACAAAATTCACTTGGCGGGGACTGGGATCGAACCCGGGACCCCAAGCACCAGAGGTGAACGCTCTACCACTGAGCAACCGCGGCCCATAGATAAATACAGTGTGACCGGGTTAGAGCTATAACAAAAGAAACGATACCGAAGTCTGTATGACCAAAAAGTTATTGGAAATGATGGAAGCACAATACCTTCCTATTATACATCACAAACTGAGAGACATAGCCTCCGTCACTCTATATGGATACTCTTAGTAGCACGACATATATCCAACCTATGTTCATATTCCATCCTAAGTGTTACTCAGCATAATAGACGTAAGGCTGTTTATTCCGTGATAAATTCTGGTATTCACGTTCAGCGCAAGCATGTAATACACGGTAGTTTTAGAGTGGCACCAAATCAAATAATCTAATGATGAAAGATCAGGTGACCGCGGAGGATAGGCAAAACACGCTGAAGCAGGTCCAATCTATCGTCTGGGTAACTGTGTATTCAGAATGCTACGTACCTGGTTTGCAAAATGTCGAGGGACCTGATCTTGCTGGGAAATGATGTCTAGAGGAAGATGAGGTATGACAAAATTCTGTAGCGTGTCGAGGTAACTAGCTGAGGTCACTGTCGTTCAGAGAAGAAGAAGAGGAAGAAGGGCCTATCATCCTGTATTTACTTCTAGTGAGTTACATACATTTCATGAATCGCGTCGTGTTCTACTGCCCCACATCCTACAATTTTGTCTGTTCAGCTTTCTACTAACGTGCAATATAGATTCATCAGAAAAACACGTAGCTGCCAGTAATAGACTCTCCTCTTCCTCTGCGTCGGCAAATGATTGTCTCGTCTGCAGGATAGATAAGATCCTGGAGATGACAGCAGGATAGATAACCTGGTGTATCTGAATTTTGCAGCCCCGCAAACGTAGGCGTTTATGTATTATTATTATTATACATAGTGAAACGTAGATCGTCACTCGATTCTCGCATTAATTTCTTTGAGCTTTTCTGGACGGTCATGTGAATTCTCTCTACGTTGTTCTCAGACACCATCCTCTTCGAAAGGTTCCCACACATGGACACAACACTACCGGTTCCTCTTAACTGTTTGTTCCATTTCAGTAGAATGATCATCTTGTCTTGATGTTCGAGGTTGTGCTCACGATGAAATGTACGTTGCAGTAGGATTATGGACTTAAATTCAGCAAACGATTAAACATAAAACATCTTTCACTGTGGACTTTGCTCCATCATGCTTAACAACCGCTCATGTACTCCCCGCGACAGTGGTTCGTGTTTTGTGTAAGTGGCAATAGATATCAGTACCGTACATACATACGTTTTGACTTTGGTACGTACAGTATTAGTAAACTCTAATCCATGTTTCTTTTATATAACTTTAAGCTGAATATTCGAATAGGTTGTATCTCCGTAGTGTGTACTTTAGATCTTTGATTTTGCAACATAATGAAAATTAAGGTTTGGAAGTAGAAAGTAGGGCAACTTTTTAAAAAAATTAACTGGAAGTTCAAATAAAAAGAATCATTAAGAAGATCTAAAGGCCCAGATATGAAGATAATATTAAGATGGATCTCACCGAAAAAGGAATTGAAAGCACAAATTGAATCCAGTTGGCTAAAGACAGAATTCAATGGAGAGCTTTTGTGAATGTGATATTAAATCCCTATGTTCCATAAGCCATAGAGCGTTAGTTTAATTAGTTAATGTTGCGAATATTCGACATATTTTTAAAACTGAAAAACCTTAACAAAGAAATCGTTAAACTTTCGAACATGTTATTACATTTGCTTATGCTTTTTAAATTTAATGCTATTTCTGATTATGCTCCTGGTTTGTACTGCAAACAATATTCAAAAACTGAAATGTTCTTTTTTTTTAAGGGGAGAGAGGGTTTAAGTCGTAAGTTATGTGAATTCCTGAAACTATTTGTGACACACCCATGATTTAAGTATGCATTATACTCTGCTGCATTAACACTACCAGCATTATGTGCTATATATTAAAAGACTGTGTTTTTGTTAACTTACTCCACATATGCATATTTTCTGAAAAAAGAGAAACAAATGTTAATTTGGAAGAATGCCAGTCATAAATTTTGCGACCGGAAGAATGTTTAAGTGAAGGAATTTGGCTTGAAAGTGGCTGTTTTTCTAAAGTAAACGCATATTTGTTTTGTTTCACTTATGTTAACCACACTCATGAATCTTCTGTGACGGAAAACCAAGGTCTTCTATCTTTCTCTTTTTAGAGGCAACCTAAGCGATTGTGCCATTTTCGCAACAATTACAGGAAAACTTTTAGTGTCAGAGGTAGTTCTTTAGCGATATTAATTCCTATATTTCTGAACATCACAATAATAGAATGATATCATATTGTACAGGCCTTGCTGGTCCACTCTAGTTCAGCGCGGTGTAGTTTTGTTCAGTCTAGCTTATCTCCTTAAGCAATGACGACATGATGCCAGCTGTAATTTCTTGTGAGCGGCAAACGGAGGGGCAGGGAAATTTCTTGGGGGGGTCAGCTCTTTTTTGTGTATCGAAAACGATAGTTTTATATAACCATTTAACCCATGCTACAGTACAAGTCTCTGAGGGAAGCAGTCGGGAAAAGCCTAATCTCGCCCCCTAACCTTCTTCTGGCGTTAACACTATCCTTAAGGCTATTGCGAAGTTGCACCATCTTGACTTTTGAGTTGAGTTGAGTTGATTTTAATTTAACGTCCCTTTTCAGCAGCGGAGCTATATGAGACGTGGACCGACTGATTAACGTGGTATCCGAACCACATGAGCTCCAGACGGAAATCGAACCCGGGCTTCCCACGCCAAAGGCGCGTACGCTAACCGCTTAGCCACGGAGGAGCCCCATCTTGACTTCATTGATCAATCTATATGGAGGATTTTTTTTAAATCTTAAGTTATATTATAGTGTTGAGCGGGGCTATTTTCATAGTAAGAGGAACTATTTCAGTAGTGAGTATGGCTATTTGAATAAATGTATTAACGTCACTCGCGTACGAGGATTACATATAAGTTTAATAGAAAAATATAATTTTCTGTGTGATGTTGCATAATGACACATTCAACTGCTATTTGTACATTTAAAGTATTCATTTGTAATTATAGCGGTCGCAAGGAGTCGTGAAGCTTAACCTAGATTTACTAGTACATCACCCAATAGAACGCGACGGTGTGTCTAGGTCGTAAACCCCCACCCCCACCAATGTAGTCTTTCGCACTATACGGAGTACATCTGCGGGTGCAGTGTTGTTGGGTTGTCGCTAAGTTTCGTTTTGTTGTTGTTATTATTACTGTTTAATTTGAGTAAGTGTTAGTATTCGTGCTATAGTTCTTTAAATGCTATTTTTGCCGTTCTTTTGCCATGTCCTTTAAGTTTGGTAACGTTGATAGTGAACTTGTGCTATTTCACTGTTTCTCAAGTGTGCGTTCGGAAGTTAGCTCCATGAATCGTACCAAATTCTTCCAATGCATTACACGTGAGGGTAAGTAGCTCTATAATTCATGTAGAGTCCAGGCTTCACGAGTCGTCGCGATCACTATAGTAGAAACACAATATTATATTAATAATAACGTATGTTGCACTAATAAATTACTTAACCATAATACTTCAAACAAGTTGCAAACCTTATTATACTTTCCGAAGTTAGATCTACTTGCAGCATCCACAGAAAGATTACTTGCGATCTTTTGCACCAACACAATATTCATGGTGCACTCCGCATCAAAAATATGCGACAGCTAACGCCGTGCAGTTAGGCCACCCAATATACACCTCCTTATCCCATAACCGTGTCAGGCAAAGAGACATCCACTCTCTCCTCCTTTCTTCTCTCCCATACTAAAATTAGCTAACAACATGAGCGCAAATTCTAATTTCAAACCACACATGTATCAGCTTCAACAAAACGAAATAACAAAACTGAGAAGAAACAAGATTCATAAATTGATGTAGAGAGAAACTGAAACACACACAATGGAAAAGTTGAAACCAATGGATGTCTCTTACACAGAGATTCAAAAATAAGGCAGAGAGAGAAATAAGAGAAGAAGAAGAAGAAGAAGAAGAAGAAGAAGAAAAGGGAGAACAGAGAAAATTGTGGAATTCAAACGTAGCAAGAAAAGAACCTAACATTATAAAGTTCCGTTCCAGAAATCCAACAGTAATATAGAAATAACGTTGTTTTCACATATTTTTTCAGAACTATTCGAATATATAGATGATGCTTTAAATATTCATTATGTCACCTTCATAATGGATAGCATACTCAATTTCCAGTAGAACTGTATATTCCGAGACACATTTAGGATAATGTCAAAAGTTTAAAACACATGCTTTGTTTCCGCGTGGTACGATTGCAAATTCGGTAGTGTTCATTGGACGTACTGACCCAAAACACATTCTAATATACCCAGTATATAGCGTTGGTCATATCCTACATTTCAGACTACTAACGCAAACTGAACAAAAAAAAAACCGAAGAGGAAAGAAAAAGAGAGAAAGAAATGGAAAATTAAAGAGTGTTATTTTTCTCCTACATTTCTATCAGAAATACTCTATATTAAATGTCCAAATTGTATCGTAATGAAAAGTTACAAATGTTTGAAAGGAGAAGTTTATATTCCTCATTGATGTAGCATTTTTCAAATTTCAACGTGAATAAAAGATATTGAATTATAGGATGGAAACAAATTTTGTGTCCAACTAGTATAAATAAAATTCTGTTTTCAAATAACCAACGAGGTTACCATTTTCTAGTCTTTTCCGAAGATTTATCTGTTCCGAACATCCAGCACTGATTTCATCTCTCCCAGATAAAACGTAATTTGCACAGATAGAATGAACACGTTAAGAGCTCAAACGGATCATCGTGTCAGTTGGATGATGTAGACCACCACTGGGTCGAGGATTCAAATCCGTAGTGACCCGGTAATTCTACTGAGACTCGGTAACCCAGAGGATGAAAAAGAGATTTTACTTATTTCCGTGTGTTTAAACAGTATATCTGTCAGAGGGGTAACCTAATGGCCTTATGAATAATACAGCTATCTAACATAAGTTCAAATCCTGTTCAGAACAAAGTTATTTTCTACAACGTGATTATGAAGAATCGACTTATCACACTGGACAAGCAATACGTAAGGATGTGGACGTAAACACCTGTATCATGTTGGAGACGATTTACGAATGTTGATTAGGAAAAGGCAAGGGAATGGCCAGGACATTCCAAAGACGTCATTGATTTTTAGTATACACTTTTCGTGTTATCGTTTTCAAAAGGAAACACTGCACCATTTGTTAAACAAAGTTTGGCTAAAGCGATCGGTTGTGTAGTGGTAGCGTGCTAAACTTCCAAATGGAAAATCTTGGTTCGATTCCCCATCAGGTAGTATGATGTTTTCGCATAAAATAATGGCTGCAAACAGAGATTCATCTTCTGATGGAGAACTTACAAAGCATCACTGGCGATAATTTGAGTAAACAGTGTGTGTGTGTGTGCTACATCATACACTGCAATGATAAGTATGTTTCATATTTATATTCGTCCCCCTCCCTCTCTCTCTTTCTTGACGTTTTCCTATCCTGTCTTTGCATCTTTCACTTCTCTCCCTCTCTCTTTCACACACACATATACTTCATGTTCCAAAGTTAAAACGGAGCAAGAGCTCAATATACCTGGTCTAGAGAATCTAATAAACTGGGAACTTCGCCGTCGCGGTTTTCATACTCTGGGGATAACATACCCAGTCCTGGTCATCTTTGACAGGTATACTGTTTAAACATGGAAATAAGTAAAATCTCTTTTTTATCCTCTGTGTTACCAAGTCTCAGTCGAATTACCGGGTCACTACGGATTTGAATCCTCGACCCAGTGGTGGTCTACATCATCCGACTGACACGATGATCCGTTTGAGCTCTTAACGTGTTCATTCTATCTGTGCAAATTACGTTTTATCTGGAAGAGATGAAATCAATGCTGGATGTTCGGAACAGATAAATCTTCGGAAAAGACTAGAAAATGGTAACCTCGTTGGTTATTTGAAAACAGAATTTTATTTATACTAGTTGGACACAAATTTTTTTTCCATCCTATAATTCAATATCTTTTATTAACGTTGAAATTTGAAAAATGCTACATCTATGAGGAACATAAACTTTTCCTTTCAAGCATTTGTAACTTTTCATTACGATACAATTTGGACATTTAATATAGAGTATTTCTGATAGAAATGTAGGAGAAAAATAACACTCTTTAATTTTCTATTTCTTTTTCTCTTTTTCTTTCCTTTTCGTTTTTTTTTTTGTTCAGTTTGCGTTAGTAGTCTGAAATGGAGGATATGACCAACGCTATCTACTGGGTATATTAGAATGTGTTTTGGGTCAGTACCGAATTTGCAATCGTACCACGCGGAAACAAAGCATGTGTTTTAAACTTTTGTCATTATCCTAAATGTGTCTTGGAGATATACAGTTCTACTGGAAATTGAGTATGCTATCCATTATGAAGGTGACATAATGAATATTTAAAGCATCATCTATATATTCGAATAGTTCTGAAAAAATATGTGAAAACAACGGTATTTCTATATTACTGTTGGATTTCTG
Organism: Thermobia domestica; assembly: GCF_964235325.1. Lineage (NCBI taxonomy): Eukaryota > Metazoa > Arthropoda > Insecta > Zygentoma > Lepismatidae > Thermobia > Thermobia domestica. The sequence continues at coordinate 146,820,644 of NC_137465.1, read as the reverse complement.
GAAACGGAACTTTATAATGTTAGGTTCCTTTCTTACTACGTTTGAATTCCACAATTTTCTCTGTTCTCCCTTTTCTTCTTCTTCTTCTTCTTCTTCTTCTTCTTCTCTTCTTTCTTTGTCTGCCTCATTTTTGAATCTCTGTGTAAGAGACATCCACTGGTTTCAACTTTTCCATTGTGTGTGTTTCAGTTTCTCCCTACATCAACTTATGAATCTTGTTTCTTCTCAGTTTTGTTATTTCGTTTTGTCGAAGATAATATATGTGTGGTTTGAAATTAGAATTTGCGCTCATGTTGTAAGCTAATTTTAGTATGGGAGAGAAGAAAGGAGGAGAGAGTGGGTGTCTGTTTGCCTGACACGATTATGGGATAAGAAGGTGTATATTGGGTGGCCTAACTGCACGGCGTTAGCTGTCGCAATTTTTTGATGCGGGGTGTACCAAGTGTGGGACTACTTACACCAAATTCAATTTCTTTTGTCTTCGCGCGCCGTGTAGAACCATTTCTCTTACAGGACCGACATTTTCACTTCTTTTTCTCTTACCCAGAGTCAACAACAGTTACTGTAGGGCTATAATCGCAGCTGGAATCTGACTTAGTATCGAACAACTTCCTTCTCTCCTTAGGTTAGTGCTCAACTCTTGTATATCTTTGATTTAGGAGCTCATTGAAAAGTTCAAAAAGTTGCTTGGTTGTATCTCTAATTAGAGCAGCAGCTCTGCTTTTGAAAAACTTTATTATTTTATAAGAAAGAGATTATTATTATTGACTTATGTTTTGCAGGATGAAGAACGATAGTTAACTCCTACCATGTCTTTCGAAGATATTTTGATGCTATCTTAAAGGTCGCGATACGCACATCCTGTTGCGTGTACCTAAATATTTTTTCGCTCACATATATTGTGCTCTTAGGAAAAGATTCTTCGAGTTCTTAACTAAATATTGTTGGATGTCAGAAAAGCATTTCTTTAGGCAAAAAATCAGTAAGTTTCATTATCTAGTGTTTTAATGTACTTTCGATGGACCATAGGAGAGAAGAAAGTATGGTGGTCGTAAGAAAAGATCGAATTCGAGATTTCGCCGGACATGAACGTTTTATAACCCCTACATACCGGAAAAGTGATTTTTCGATTAATCTCCATCTGTTCGTCCTGATATACAATCACCTAGAAACCATATCATACATCGTATCGAGACCAAATTTAAAGGTTTTATACGATTCCCCAAGGTGTTTCTTTTTCGAATTTTCTTCTTACCCTCCCCCTCCAAAGGGTGAAAAAATGTGATTTTCTCGAAAACGACTCTAAACATTTTGTTCATTTTTCATAAATCAATATTTCGTTATTAACCCTATATTACTATAGTATAAGTTGTTTCTCTTGGAAAAACCCAGAAGGGGTAGTGTACTCTTTGAGGCGAGTTTTCCCCATACAATTTTCTCAAAAACGACTTAAACAAATTTGTTCATATTTTGCAAAATAAATGTTCATTAAGAATTTTATAATATGGTACAGATAATTTTTCATTAAATATGCTCCTAAGGGGTCATTTATTTTTGGAGGTTTTTTCGAGTAATATTCTCAGAAACAACCCGGACAAGTTTCTTCATATTAATATACCATTACAAAGCATGCAATATGGTATATATATATATATATATATATATATATATATATATATATATATATATATATATATATATATATATATATATATATAGTGGCCCATAATTCTAGCTTTTATTTGCCACGGCTGTTCTGAGCTTAAGATATAAGTAAAAAGGCTTTAAGAACAAATAATAAAGAACCTAAATCTATCTGATAGATAACAATAAGAAATTATATAAAAAAGCAATAAGTTGATCAGTACCGGACTGTACACCTACTTTTGGGCCACTCTGTATATACAATTTTTCCTTTAAACAACTCACAAGAGGTAGTATATTCTTAGAAGTGAGCTTTTCCGGATAATTTTTCTCATAAACGATCCGGGCAACTTTGTTCGTATTTCATTAATAAATGTTCCATTAAGAAACCTACTAAATGGTATATATAGTTTTTACTGAAAAATTTGCAAGGGGTCGTTTATTCTTGGGGGTAAGCTTCCCGGAAGATTTTCTTAAAAACGACTTGCATATAATTTTGTTCATATTTCATAAATAAATGTTCCATTAAAACCTATAATGTGGTATAAATAATTTTTTAATTAAAACTCACGATGGGTAGTCTACTCTTGGGGGTGAATTTTCTCGGATAATTTTCTCATAAATGACTAGTTGAATATTGTTCATATTATACACATAAATGTTCCGTTACAAAACATGCAATATTGTATGTATAATTTATCATTTACAAAATTCACAAGGGGTAGTTTAGTTTTGATGATGAGTTTTCCCCGGACGATCTTCTGAGAAATGACCGAGAAAATTTTGTTCATATTTCATAAATACATATATAATTTTTCATTGCAAAATTCACAATAGATAGTTTACTCATAAATCAATGGGTTTTACCGAACGGAATTGGAAGAACTGGATCAATTTTGTTTATATGTAAATACACAAAAATGAAAAGTGACTATGTTCGCAACTTAATCATTCTTGAACCATCCTACCGATCTTGATCGAATTTTCAACATAGATGAGGTTCAGTCCTGGAATAGCTTTTATCATTTCACTTTGAAGATGCAACTTGGAGAGGGTATATATATATAAATGATCGAAAACTAGCAATATTAAGTGTCGAATCCATTGTTTTCGGGATCGCTGAGATGACCCTGGTACCGTTTAAATCGAAGTTCAGCCCCCATTAATATTCCTATAGGGGATGGTGACATGTAAAAATAATTGAAAATGACCGATATTAGTGTCGAATTTATAGTTTTTGGGGTCGCTAAATTGATTGATAACAACAGTTTTCCAGTCCTTTATGTCCAAAATGAAACGTATTCTCACCGTGCGAAGAACATGTATTCTTCTAGTATTTCATAAATAAATGTTCCATTACAAAACCTACTATATGATATAAATCATCTTTCAATAAAAATTCACAAGGGTAGTTTGTGATTGGGGTGAGTTTTTTTTCACGCACGATTTTCTGAAAAACGACTGTGGCATTTTGTTCTTATATTATAAATAAATGTTAAATTAAAAAGCCTACAATATGATAAAAAGAGTAGTATACTATTAGGGGATGTCATTTAGGAGTTGAAAAACTGTTAAGTTGATTTAGCTTGGTTCCGTTAACAATTCTGTAATAGATATAAACACCATTTTACATGAAAAAAAAAAAATCCTCAAGTAGCAGTTTAGTCTTGAGGGTTATTCTATACGGACGATTTTCTCAAAAATGACTTCGACAATTTTGCTAATGCTTCATAAATAAACATTTCTGTAACTGTCATACAATGTGGAATGAATAATTTCTCATGAAAATAAATCAGAAGGAGCAGCTTACTCTTAAAGTGTTTCATTTGATATAGTTTTCCAAAGGCGCCTATTATAATTTTGTTCTTATTTCGTAAATAAACGCGTCCGTAAGCTACGCATGGTATGATTCAATAGAAGATTTGTAAGTCAGAAAGTTTAATGTGGTGTGCCATTCCCTTTATTTTTGATAATGACAGTATAAAATTGTGCATGACACGCCATGTAGAACTCTACTCTACTGGCTTCTTATAACAATGTCCCTTAATTTACTACATCAACTGCTTCCTTCCCGAATTTCTTAACCCGCTCCAACCGGTCATCTAACCTTTTATAATTTCTCACCACGTCACCAGATATCAGTGTTATGAATAAATTAGTAAAATTTACACTTAGTTTTCTAGGCAAAAGAACTCAGCCTTTAGTACGTATTTATACAAGTAGCTTCATATTACATTTTACAGACATTTCGTAGTTACGCAAAGCACTCAGAGAACACAATGTTTTGTCCATGGACATGTCGTGGAAAGAAAATAGTATTTTGTCCGAACGTAAATAATTTCTCTCGGGTATCACAAATTGGGGTTCCCTCGTGGTTATATGGTTAGCGCATGCGCAAGAGATTCGGGTTCGATTCTCGCTGGGACCTTATGTGGTTCGGACCCCGCGTTAAGGTGTAGATCCACGTCTCATAACTTCGCTGCTGAAAGGGACACTAATTCCCATATCAACCAACCAGGTAAAGTGTACGTAAACCTTAGCGAACTTTTCATAAATTTTACAAACTCGTCTTTACTATGTCTTAACAAAACACTTTCGTCACTTCAAATTACTCTTGCCGGATTTTCTGTAGCCAAAAAGCTCAATAACTTCCTGACTAGATACGGTAAATTCCAGTGACTAGCAGTTACTCCAATAATGAGTTGAGTTGATTTTGAGTTTAACGTCCCGTTCAGCAGCGAGGCTATATGAGACGTGGACCTACTGATTAACGTGGAATCCGAACCACATGAGCTCCCGCCGGGAATCGAACCCGGGTCCCCCGCGCCAAAAGCGCGTACGCTAACCGCTTAGCCATGGAGGAGCTCGATACTCCAATAATGGCACCATGCTACTATTGGTGTCGCGGTGAATGCACAAAATCTTTTCATAATTCGAATAGCCCTCCTATTTAAATAGTCCTTCTCTACCCTATCTAGCTCTTACATAGTTTTCAGCAATAGCGGTTCCGGTGTTGTACAAAAGGAGAGTTACATTGGCAATAACGGTGAAACTGGCCCCTTCCTCTTAGTGAAAAGTTCATATCCAGAGTGATACGTGAATTTAAACCGTAGGAAACCCAAGGGAGGGGAGAGATCACTGACCCCACAAGGTAGTTTAAGAAAACTTCAATATGTTATCAACCAGTTGTTCTTTTTAGTTGTTTGTTAGTTACGGTTATTTAGACAATTTGCTAAAGGGATAAAAAAAAGTTTAAATAACTTAGAAAATACAGTAGTGGATCCGAGGAGCCCTCTTTCCTTGGGACTACCATTTTATTTGAAAATCGTAATAAATTTAAGTAGCAGACTATTATCTGCCCAGAATATCAAAAGGAATTTTCTCTCTCATGTCTCCTAATTAGATGAAATATATATCTGACCTACTATCCTTGGGATGACCTGTTACCTAAAATAGCTTAGAATTCCTAGAGTTAACACGAATTATAGTGAATCCTCTTTGTTCCAGAAAACATCAGTTATACAATATGTACTATTTTTAGTTTTGTAAAATTTCCCTTGTTTAATGTTTTCCAATTCGTATTTTTCTTGTTTTTTTATTTCTTTCTCTTTCCTTTTTTCAGTAAGAGTTTGTCATAAATACCTTACAAGTCAAATAAAATATGGATACGTATATGTGAAAGAATTCACTCACTAAAAGTCATTGAAACTGTCTGATGAAAACTGAAGGAAAGAAAAACAAGTCTGATATGAAAATTGGAATCCTAGGATTGAATACAACTCGAATCCAATACCTTCTCTAGAGTGCACCTCAAGTTAATTACGACTTAGTGTTCTTTAGAATGTCTGTTGATCACATTATCTCCCACTGGACAAATAGCCCGTAGAAATAAAGGGAAGTGTAAGAATAATTAAAGAAAATCGGTAAGGGAGTTCACTTGTAAAAGATACAACTGCCGTACTAAAACTGTGTATTAGTTTCTGAGAATACATTTATTATGCGGATGCGAGTACAGCCTATAAGGTCATTACAGAAAATTCGCTAACCAATAAACCAACGGCTACAAAACCAGTGACTTGTTAGAAGGGAGTATGTACAGTCTTGTTCAAAAAATCTTGTCCGTCCCACTTTGCTTTAAAAAGCCGTATTTTGCCAACCGTAAGTATTAAATTGTATTTATTTGGCTTTAAATAAAGATCCCAATCGGCCAGAGAAACTATATTTATTTGATTTAATTTAGACTATGGGTAAAAATACAGGGGTTTAGAAAAAAGAGGTGGGTGGCAAAGCTTTTTTGAACAGGGCTCTACATTTATCGTGAAAACACTAAACTAGATATAGGAACAATAAAACAATCGCAAGAAAAATATAAAAATCACCTGTATGTTTTTCTACCATTTGTCCGAAAAATTACTATGCGATTATAAGCGCTCTTCAAGAATAATAGCCCTAAAGTTTGGAAAATAGGGGAACTTATAATTGAGTAAATACCGTGATTTTAAATCAAGCTTCAAAAGTTGTATTTTCCCATATTCAAGGTCCAATCTTCTGATTCTATTGCCTGCTTATTTGTGTTGGTGTGGTATTAGCAGTGGCAGACGAAATCTGCTAAGGAGTGACTTAGAAACCCGGAAATACAAGGTATAATAATCTATGTAAATTGCTATAAAGTTTTCTTGTAAGGTGAACACAATGAAATGCTGCTATTTCGATTTTAACCTAACTTGAACCTTACCATTTCCCATTTATATTCCTCCTTCTTGATTATTTTATGTAGAGCAAATCATGTTATGAAATATTCGTGTCCGACTTACGAAATATTCAGAGCGACTTTATTCTAAACGTGAAAAATTAAGCTTCTAATCGAAAGAAAAGATTTGTATCTCGAGTCACTTTTTGTTAGAGCTTGTTATTCTCTGTATTTTTTTCTCATCTTACCCAAAGGGCTTGTTTCCAAAGTACTGGTTTTCCAGCCAACGTACTTCCCTCGCGTATTTCTCATGCGAACAATAAAAACTTATTCTACATGTTTCGGTATCCAGTGATTTGTACTTCTTCCTAATTGTATAGCATAATATTGTACAGCTCTCTCGTTCTTCGGTTTATTTGTCTAATTCTGCTTCGAAAATTATATTATTTTCCTTTCAGCTCTCCATATAAGGTTGTATCGTATTATCTCTAGTGAAAATTTTGAAATTGTGTTCTTTACTGTATTTTGTTGTGGCTCTGCGTAGCGTAGTCGCTAACGCTCTCGTCCTTGGTGCAAATGGTCCTGGGTTCGATTCCCGGTGGGGAACTCTGTCGAAAAAATGTAAAAACTTTTCCACTCATTCTCAGTGAGGTTTTCCTGAGTTTTCCTCATTCACATCAGGCAAATGCCGGGCTAACATAAGGTCAAAGGCCGGTTCCTTACTTCCCCAATCCTTTCTTCCTTCCCATCCTTCGGATAGTGTGATCGCCGAGAGACGTCATTCCTCATATGTGACTGGCTAACAAGGCCATAGATGCCGAAAGCCCAAAAAATCTAATTTCTAAGCCCTCCCTGTGTTTGGTTTGTTGTATTCGATTTTCATAATAAATTTATATTCAGAAACTAAAATACAGTATTATTTATTTATTTATTTATTTATTTATTGAACAAATTCCCAGATACAGCATAACTTTGCCATTTTACACAGGGAAATGTTAACAAACAAACAATAAAAAGAAACAGCAAAAAAGTAAGTGCCAAAAAAGAGTGTAAAAGTAATATTATTTCTCCAAAACTCGTTTAATTGTTCTTCCAAACACTGGGCAGCTGGAAAAATGTCCACATCAGTTGTTAGATGATTATAACAGTTCGGTATCCTGTTATAAAGACACCTCTGTATAATTGCCAACTTAGGGCGGGTGAGATAGAATAGGTGGATATTCCTGGTTATGAAGGGAAGGGACACGTAAGGATGGTTCCTAAAGTGTTTCCGATCTTAAGTTTCCATTAACTATTTTTATGAAGAAGTTTCAGGTGAGTTATTTCTGCGCACTCCCGTAGTCTTGATATTAAGATGTCGCAAGAGTTTCTCCTTAGATAATATCTGAATTGCGGGAATACGAAAGTGAACTATTGCAATAAAGAAATTCAGAATAGAATCGAGTCTAGAAAGATGTGTAGGTGTGGTCATGGCCCATATGGGAGAGCAGTATTCGATCTTGGGCGCTATTAGAGTTTTATAGATTGTTGCTAATGATGCCACAGTGAATCAGTAAAGAATCCCCAACATACACATTGACTCCTTAACTTTTGAGGAGATGTGGTCAGAGTTTTGAATCAAACCAAGATCATTATGACTAACAGAATTACGTAATAAATAATTTTTATAAAATACATTAAAAAACGAAGGAAAATTTATAAAATGAAATAAAAAGTAGACTATTTCGTGTGTGCGTGCTAACAAGTGATAGCTATAGCACAGTAATGCCTAAAAGATAATACTCATTAATTAACTAGACAATGTTGCTTTTTAAATTCATGGGTATAGAAGCAAAACATGCTAAATCCACTTTTCAATTTTGTCAGGAGACGAAACATGCACAAAAGAAAGAAAAGTTACTAGTAAATAAGAAAAGGGTGCACAATAACCAAATTAGTTTGTAAACAAGGGCACCGATCCTGGCGGGCCCGGGCCCCCCCAAAGCTCATGTGTACCCCTATTGTATTTATGAATATACAATATTTGGCATAATTTGAATGCAATTTGTCTTAAAATCCTCATATATACATACCTTCTGCATCTGAATGGGTCCCCCAAATTTACAGAGAAATCGGCGCCCTTGCTTGTCAATATAGAGACAACAAAGCCGTGTGTGCCAGCAGCCAAGCCAAGAAGGTTAACGAGAGAAGGTGATCGCAACCTTGTGTTACAAGTTAATATTGCTAGGTTACAGTGTAATAACTCACAGGGTACGCTAACCGATCAGGTAGTTACCACTACCGATCATAGCCTGTAACCGGTAACATAGTTAGTACCGGTATGTAAGAAAAACCGACTGCTCGGTTTACGAAACAGGGTGCGTCAACTTTTTAACCGCGTATTTTGATTAATTGACATATTTAATTGGTTACAATAATTCGTGTTATTCTTTCAATCCCATCTCTCATGATGTGAGAGCATCAAAAAATACAGTATTAAAATAGGTAACAACTACCTAAGTTTCTTGTTCATTTGTACCTATGTAAATTTTTCTTTATTTTTTAAATTTTTTTACACCTTTAAGAGGGTTATGCCCTCTGTTAGGAATAAGGTGCAATGACAGGATACGCTAAAATTAGAAATAATACAAGATTAGAAATACATGAAAACGTGCATTGAAAAATGTGCGTGAAATATAAGAATAGAAATAATAATACAAAATATTTCAATGGGCGTGAAAGATGAGGCGAAGTGCGATACATAATACAACACTTTAGGTGATGTTAATGAGATAGATGAGCTTATTCTTCAGCCTAGAGGTTGCTCTAGGCACTGATGAGAAAATGGGGAGCCCAAGTTAATAAACAAAGGTAATCACTGTGTGGGAAATGATGGATGGAGGAAAGGAAGATGGTCGTGAACAACATATTCTGATATGAATTTTAAAGTTGGATCTCGTGGTTGTAGCGTGAAGTGATATAACGTAAATAGTAGAGAAAGTGGTGGATAATAGTATGTGTAGGGTGTGGGATGAACTGCTAAATAATGCATTGTATATTGGAGTAATGAGTGGCGAGTTTGAAAGCGTTTGGAGATGTATTGTTAGCCGCAGTTTTTCAAGGTGAAATTTCAGAATTGGAAAAGTAATATACCCTACTCAGGAATGGTGTAGGACAGGGTGCTTAATGCGATACGCTATACGGAAAGCGTAGCGTTCAAAGATGAAAAGTTTAATAGTACTGAGGTTGGGTGGCTATCCAGACAGTGAAACCATATGTCAAAACCGGAAAACTTTGTAGGTGTTGAGGATTGTGTGTGACTTGAGACTCCCTGTAGTACCAGTAAGACGTTTCAAAAGATTGATGCGAGTATAAGCTTTAGTAGTGACTGTTTTCAAATGTTGCGACCAAGTAAGATTGCGATCAAAGGTAATTCCCAGATACGTTACTGTATTTTTGGCCAGAAGGGGCACTTGATCAACAATAAGAGATAAGGACGTGGGTTTCTGCGAACTCTGGAAGTGCGTCGTGGAAGTAAGAAGACAATGGCCTGTGTTTTTGTTGCGTTAGTAGTAAGTCTCCGGTGATTACACCATGTACTGAATCGATCGATAACGAGCTGGATTGATCTGTTGGATAGAGTTTCCGAGTCCAAGGAAAGCTGTGTCATTGGCATATTGAAAAGATGAACGTTATCAGGTAGTCTGGACAGGTCCGCGACGTACAAGAAGTAGAGTAGAGGAGATAATGCAGACCCTTGTGGTACTCCAGTAATTAGAAAGATGGGATGCGGTAAACAGTCATGAATGGATATGTAAGTGAGACAGTTTGTAATGAAATTTTAAATTAGGCGGATGTAGCACATGGGGAATCGAAACTGAAGAAGTTTGTATATTAACCCGTGGTGCCAGACTTTATCAAACGCCTTCTCTGAGTCAAATAGGATTAGACAGGATGGTTTTGTAGAATTGTAGTGTTGAGTAATAAATGATATGAGTGTTAAAAGCGGGTCGTTTTTAGAATATGAGGGCATGAAGCCGACTTGTGTGATGGGAATTAAGCTGCGATCGTTTAGGTAGATATGGAGTCATTTTATCAGGATGCGTTCCAGGATCTTACTGAAAGTCGAAGTTAGCTGAATAGGTCGATATGATGAAACGTTCTGGGGTAGTTTATTTGGTTTTAGAAACATGAGTGTCTTAGAGGTTTTCCTTGTTAAAGGAAAAAAAACCTGTGTGCAAAATGAAGGTATAAATATTAGCGAGGAGGAGTAATAACAAAGCAGTACATTCTTTGATGTGGCGATATGTCATATTATCTAGACCAGATGCAGTATTACGTTTATTGGGGAGAACCTGTGAAATCTTGTGAACACTAATAGGGTGAGATATGGCTGTGTCTGGCGGTAAGAGATGGGCGGTGTTTGGTTGAAGGTGCGGTGTGGAGATGTTAAGCCTATCTTCAGCAACTGGATCATTGCCGGATGATGGCGTGAAAATCTCTTGTAAGTGATCTTTTGTTTATTCCACTACCCCTGCCTTAGCCACTTCTTCTGGTCTTACTGGAAGACGCATCTGTCCCTAACTCTATTTAATCTCTCTTATTACTATAATTTATCTCTGCTGTCTTTTCGTTTTCTATTTTCCCAATAAGGTGGAGAAGGGCTTATTTTCTTTTAGCCTGATTTCTAATTATTATATCATGTTGTAAATTCCTTTTTAAATTGTAATCTGGTAAAATATAATTAGTAATTTTACAAATACACATACATACAACATTACAAATATATAAATGATACATGATTTTAACAAAACAAATTCACTAATAGCTACTACACCACAAACACAACACACTCCGAGTTACTCTTCTTGTGAAATATCTTTAAAACTTGAGGATTTCCACATGTATAAAATTATACTATAGCACTGGGGTAATATTTAAAATCTCATCAGTTTCCCACCTGTTTATTGTATTTAAAATTATAAAAATTTTCTGTTTTCCACCTGTATGGCGATTTCCCACCTGTTTATTGTCTTTAAAATTGTAAAAAATTTCTGTTTTCCACCTGTATGGTGATTTGCTATTCCTTAGTTTCGGTTCTCTCTCCTTGTGAGAATCTTTAAATAATTAATTAATTATAAATAGTTATGGTTTTTCACCTGTTATTACAGTTTTAAAATTCAGCTTTAACTGTAAAGAATAATTAGGATGGCCCTCCAATTAAACTTACAATTTCTCTTACCTAAAAGGAAAAATCTTTATACTTTCCTAAAAATCAAGTCTTAAATACTAAGTCTACAGTCATCCACCAGACTTAGCAATGGTTTCCCAGCTTGCTAAAGTAACTCAGTACACTTAAAATAACGTAACATCATACACAACCTATTGTACCCCTATTGTATTTATGAATATACAATATTTGGCATAATTTGAATGCAATTTGTCTTAAAATCCTCATATATACATACCTTCTGCATCTGAATGGGTCCCCCAAATTTACAGAGAAATCGGCGCCCTTGCTTGTCAATATAGAGACAACAAAGCCGTGTGTCCTAGCAGCCAAGCCAAGAAGGTTAACGAGAGAAGGTGATCGCAACCTTGTGTTACAAGTTAATATTGCTAGGTTACAGTGTAATAACTCACAGGGGTACGCTAACCGATCAGGTAGTTACCACTACCGATCATAGCCTGTAACCGGTAACATAGTTAGTACCGGTATGTAAGAAAAACCGACTGCTCGGTTTACGAAACAGGGTGCGTCAACTTTTTAACCGCGTATTTTGATTAATTGACATATTTAATTGGTTACAATAATTCGTGTTATTCTTTCAATCCCATCTCTCATGATGTGAGAGCATCAAAAAATACAGTATTAAAATAGGTAACAACTACCTAAGTTTCTTGTTCATTTGTACCTATGTAAATTTTTCTTTATTTTTTAAATTTTTTTACACCCTTAAGAGGGTTATGCCCTCTGTTAGGAATAAGGTGCAATGACAGGATACGCTAAAATTATTATACGCTAAAATTAGAAATAATATAAGATTAAAAATACATGAAAACGTGCATTGAAAAATGTGCGTGAAATATAAGAATAGAAATAATAATACAAAATATTTCAATGGGCGTGAAAGATGAGGCGAAGTGCGATACATAATACAACACTTTAGGTGATGTTAATGAGATAGATGAGCTTATTCTTCAGCCTAGAGGTTGCTCTAGGCACTGATGAGAAAATGGGGAGCCCAAGTTAATAAACAAAGGTAATCACTGTGTGGGAAATGATGGATGGAGGAAAGGAAGATGGTCGTGAACAACATATTCTGATATGAATTTTAAAGTTGGATCTCGTGGTTGTAGCGTGAAGTGATATAACGTAAATAGTAGAGAAAGTGGTGGATAATAGTATGTGTAGGGTGTGGGATGAACTGCTAAATAATGCATTGTATATTGGAGTAATGAGTGGCGAGTTTGAAAGCGTTTGGAGATGTATTGTTAGCCGCAGTTTTTCAAGGTGAAATTTCAGAATTGGAAAAGTAATATACCCTACTCAGGAATGGTGTAGGACAGGGTGCTTAATGCGATACGCTATACGGAAAGCGTAGCGTTCAAAGATGAAAAGTTTAATAGTACTGAGGTTGGGTGGCTATCCAGACAGTGAAATCATATGTCAAAACCGGAAAACTTTGTAGGTGTTGAGGATTGTGTGTGACTTGAGACTCCCTGTAGTACCAGTAAGACGTTTCAAAAGATTGATGCGAGTATAAGCTTTAGTAGTGACTGTTTTCAAATGTTGCGACCAAGTAAGATTGCGATCAAAGGTAATTCCCAGATACGTTACTGTATTTTTGGCCAGAAGGGGCACTTGATCAACAATAAGAGATAAGGACGTGGGTTTCTGCGAACTCTGGAAGTGCGTCGTGGAAGTAAGAAGACAATGGCCTGTGTTTTTGTTGCGTTAGTAGTAAGTCTCCGGTGATTACACCATGTACTGAATCGATCGATAACGAGCTGGATTGATCTGTTGGATAGAGTTTCCGAGTCCAAGGAAAGCTGTGTCATTGGCATATTGAAAAGATGAACGTTATCAGGTAGTCTGGACAGGTCCGCGACGTACAAGAAGTAGAGTAGAGGAGATAATGCAGACCCTTGTGGTACTCCAGTAATTAGAAAGATGGGATGCGGTAAACAGTCATGAATGGATATGTAAGTGAGACAGTTTGTAATGAAATTTTAAATTAGGCGGATGTAGCACATGGGGAATCGAAACTGAAGAAGTTTGTATATTAACCCGTGGTGCCAGACTTTATCAAACGCCTTCTCTGAGTCAAATAGGACTAGACAGGATGGTTTTGTAGAATTGTAGTGTTGAGTAATAAATGATATGAGTGTTAAAAGCGGGTCGTTTTTAGAATATGAGGGCATGAAGCCGACTTGTGTGATGGGAATTAAGCTGCGATCGTTTAGGTAGATATGGAGTCATTTTATCAGGATGCGTTCCAGGATCTTACTGAAAGTCGGAGTTAGCTGAATAGGTCGATATGATGAAACGTTCTGGGGTAGTTTATTTGGTTTTAGAAACATGAGTGTCTTAGAGGTTTTCCTTGTTAAAGGAAAAAAAAACCTGTGTGCAAAATGAAGGTATAAATATTAGCGAGGAAGAGTAATAACAAAGCAGTACATTCTTTGATGTGGCGATATGTCATATTATCTAGACCAGATGCAGTATTACGTTTATTGGGGAGAACCTGTGAAATCTTGTGAACACTAATAGGGTGAGATATGGCTGTGTCTGGCGGTAAGAGATGGGCGGTGTTTGGTTGAAGGTGCGGTGTGGAGATGTTAAGCCTATCTTCAGCAACTGGATCATTGCCGGATGATGGCGTGAAAATCTCTTGTAAGTGCTATCCATTATGAAGGTGACATAATGAATATTTAAAGCATCATCTATATATTCGAATAGTTCTGAAAAAATATGTGAAAACAACGGTATTTCTATATTACTGTTGGATTTCTGGAAACGGAACTTTGTAATGTTAGGTTCCTTTCTTGCTACGTTTGAATTCCACAATTTTCTCTGTTGTCCCTTTTTTTCTTCTTCTTCTTCTTCTTTTTCTCTTCTTTCTCTCTCTGCCTTATTTTTGAATCTCTGTGTAAGAGACATCCATTGGTTTCAACGTTTCCATTGTGTGTGATTCAGTTTCTCCCTACATCAACTTATGAATCTTGTTTCTTCTCAGTTTTGTTATTTCGTTTTGTCGAAGCTAATATATGTGTGGTTTGAAATTAGAATTTGCGCTCATGTTGTAAGCTAATTTTAGTATGGGAGAGAAGAAAGGAGGAGAGAGTGGGTGTCTGTTTGCCTGACACGATTATGGGATAAGAAGGTGTATATTGGGTGGCCTAACTGCACGGCGTTAGCTGTCGCAATTTTTTGATGCGGGGTGTACCAAGTGTGGGACTACTTACACCAAATTCAATTTCTTTTGTCTTCGCGCGCCGTGTAGAACCATTTCTCTTACAGGACCGACATTTTCACTTCTTTTTCTCTTACCCAGAGTCAACAACAGTTACAGTAGGGCTATAATCGCAGCTGGAATCTGACTTAGTATCGAACAACTTCCTTCTCTCCTTAGGTTAGTGCTCAACTCTTGTATATCTTTGATTTAGGAGCTCATTGAAAAGTTCAAAAAGTTGCTTGGTTGTATCTCTAATTAGAGCAGCAGCTCTGCTTTTGAAAAACTTTATTATTTTATAAGAAAGAGATTATTATTATTGACTTATGTTTTGCAGGATGAAGAACGATAGTTAACTCCTACCATGTCTTTCGAAGATATTTTGATGCTATCTTAAAGGTCGCGATACGCACATCCTGTTGCGTGTACCTAAATATTTTTTCGCTCACATATATTGTGCTCTTAGGAAAAGATTCTTCGAGTTCTTAACTAAATATTGTTGGATGTCAGAAAAGCATTTCTTTAGGCAAAAAATCAGTAAGTTTCATTATCTAGTGTTTTAATGTACTTTCGATGGACCATAGGAGAGAAGAAAGTATGGTGGTCGTAAGAAAAGATCGAATTCGAGATTTCGCCGGACATGAACGTTTTATAACCCCTACATACCGGAAAAGTGATTTTTCGATTAATCTCCATCTGTTCGTCCTGATATACAATCACCTAGAAACCATATCATACATCGTATCGAGACCAAATTTAAAGGTTTTATACGATTCCCCAAGGTGTTTCTTTTTCGAATTTTCTTCTTACCCTCCCCCTCCAAAGGGTGAAAAAATGTGATTTTCTCGAAAACGACTCTAAACATTTTGTTCATTTTTCATAAATCAATATTTCGTTATTAACCCTATATTACTATAGTATAAGTTGTTTCTCTTGGAAAAACCCAGAAGGGGTAGTGTACTCTTTGAGGCGAGTTTTCCCCATACAATTTTCTCAAAAACGACTTAAACAAATTTGTTCATATTTTGCAAAATAAATGTTCATTAAGAATTTTATAATATGGTACAGATAATTTTTCATTAAATATGCTCCTAAGGGGTCATTTATTTTTGGAGGTTTTTTCGAGTAATATTCTCAGAAACAACCCGGACAAGTTTCTTCATATTAATATACCATTACAAAGCATGCAATATGGTATATATATATATATATATATATATATATATATATATATATATATATATATATATATATATATATATATATAGTGGCCCATAATTCTAGCTTTTATTTGCCACGGCTGTTCTGAGCTTAAGATATAAGTAAAAAGGCTTTAAGAACAAATAATAAAGAACCTAAATCTATCTGATAGATAACAATAAGAAATTATATAAAAAAGCAATAAGTTGATCAGTACCGGACTGTACACCTACTTTTGGGCCACTCTGTATATACAATTTTTCCTTTAAACAACTCACAAGAGGTAGTATATTCTTAGAAGTGAGCTTTTCCGGATAATTTTTCTCATAAACGATCCGGGCAACTTTGTTCGTATTTCATTAATAAATGTTCATTCATTAAGAAACCTACTAAATGGTATATATAGTTTTTACTGAAAAATTTCCAAGGGGTCGTTTATTCTTGGGGGTGAGCTTCCCGGAAGATTTTCTTAAAAACGACTTGCATATAATTTTGTTCATATTTCATAAATAAATGTTCCATTAAAACCTATAATGTGGTATAAATAATTTTTTAATTAAAACTCACGATGGGTAGTCTACTCTTGGGGGTGAATTTTCTCGGACAATTTTCTCATAAACGACTAGTTGAATATTGTTCATATTATATAAATAAATGTTCCGTTACAAAACATGCAATATTGTATGTATAATTTATCATTTACAAAATTCACAAGGGGTAGTTTAGTCTTGATGATGAGTTTTTCCCGGACGATCTTCTGAGAAATGACCGAGAAAATTTTGTTCATATTTCATAAATACATATAATTTTTCATTGCAAAATTCACAATAGATAGTTTACTCATAAATCAATGGGTTTTACCGAACGGAATTGGAAGAACTGGATCAATTTTGTTTATATGTAGATACACAAAAATGAAAAGTGACTATGTTCACAACTTAATCATTCTTGAACCATCCTACCGATCTTGATCGAATTTTCAACATAGATGAGGTTCAGTCCTGGAATAGCTTTTATCATTTCACTTTGAAGATACAACTTGGAGAGGGTATATATATATAAATGATCGAAAACTAGCAATATTAAGTGTCGAATCCATTGTTTTCGGGATCGCTGAGATGACCCTGGTACCGTTTAAATCGAAGTTCAGCCCCCATTAATATTCCTATAGGGGATGGTGACATGTAAAAATAATTGAAAATGACCGATATTAGTGTCGAATTTATAGTTTTTGGGGTCTCTAAATTGATTGGTAACAACAGTTTTCGAGTCCTTTATGTCCAAAATGAAACGTATTCTCACCGTGCGAAGAACATGTATTCTTCTAGTATTTCATAAATAAATGTTCCATTACAAAACCTACTATATGATATAAATCATCTTTCAATAAAAATTCACAAGGGTAGTTTGTGACTGGGGTGAGTTTTTTTCACGCACGATTTTCTGAAAAACGACTGTGGCATTTTGTTCATATATTATAAATAAATGTTAAACTAAAAAGCCTACAATATGATAAAAAGAGTAGTATACTATTAGGGGATGTCATTTAGGAGTTGAAAAACTGTTAAGTTGATTTAGTTTGGTTCCGTTAACGATTCTGTAATAGATTAACCATTTTACATGAAAAAAAAATCCTCAAGTAGCAGTTTAGTCTTGAGGGTTATTCTATACGGACGATTTTCTCAAAAATGACTTCGACAATTTTGCTAATGCTTCATAAATAAACATTTCTGTAACTGTCATACAATGTGGAATGAATAATTTCTCATGAAAATAAATCAGAAGGAGCAGCTTACTCTTAAAGTGTTTCATTTGATATAGTTTTCCAAAGGCGCCTATTATAATTTTGTTCTTATTTCGTAAATAAACGCGTCCGTAAGCTACGCATGGTATGATTCAATAGAAGATTTGTAAGTCAGAAAGTTTAATGTGGTGTGCCATTCCCTTTATTTTTGATAATGACAGTATAAAATTGTGCATGACACGCCATGTAGAACTCTACTCTACTGGCTTCTTATAACAATGTCCCTTAATTTACTACATCAACTGCTTCCTTCCCGAATTTCTTAACCCGCTCCAACCGGTCATCTAACCTTTTATAATTTCTCACCACGTCACCAGATATCAGTGTTATGAATAAATTAGTAAAATTTACACTTAGTTTTCTAGGCAAAAGAACTCAGCCTTTAGTACGTATTTATACAAGTAGCTTCATATTACATTTTACAGACATTTCGTAGTTACGCAAAGCACTCAGAGAACACAATGTTTTGTCCATGGATATGTCGTGGAAAGAAAATAGTATTCTGTCCGAATGTAAATAATTTCTCTCGGGTATCACAAATTGAGGTTCCCTCGTGGTTATATGGTTAGCGCATGCGCAAGAGATTCGGGTTCGATTCCCGGTGAGACCTTATGTGGTTCGGACCCCGCGTTAAGGTGTAGATCCACGTCTCATAACTTCGCTGCTGAAAGGGACCCTAATTCCCATATCAACCAACCAAGTAAAGTGTACGTAAACCTTAGCGAACTTTTCATAAATTTTACAAACTCGTCTTTACTATTCCTTAAGAAAACACTTTCGTCACTTCAAATTACTCTTGACGGATTTTCTGTAGCCAAAAAGCTCAATAACTTCCTGCACTAGATACAGTAAATTCCAGTGACTTGCAGTTACTCCAAAAATGGCACCACGCTACTATTGGTGTCGCGGTGCATGCACAAAATCTTACCATAATTCGAATAGCCCTCCTATTTAAATAGTCCCTCTTTACCCTATCTAGCTCTTACATACTTCTTATACATGGTTTTCAGTAGTAGCGGCTCCAGAGTTGTACAAAAGGAGAGTTACATCGGCAATAACGGCAAAACTGCCCCCTTCCTCTTAGTGAAAAGTTCATATCCAGAGTGATATGTGAATTTAAACCCTAGGAATCCCAAGGGAGGGGGAGAGATCATTGACCCCACAAGGTAGTTTAAAAAACTTCAATATGTTATCAACCATTTGTTCTTTTTAGTTGTTTGTTAGTTACGGTTACTTAGACAATTTGCTAAAGGGATAAAAAAATAGTTTAAATAGCTTAGAAAATAGAGTAGTGGATCTGAGGAGCCCCCCTTTCCTTGGTACTACCATTTTATTTGAAAATCATAATCATTTCGACATAAACAAATATTACTGTAGCTTCCTGAAGAAAAATTAAATAAATTTTATGTGTTTTGTGTACGAGAGTACATATACTGATATGCTTACGGGCTAACAAAATTTAAGATAACTTCTATACCTTCAATTACATAAACAAATTACTAAGTGAGTTCGAGGATCACCCTTGGGATGACCCGTTACCTAAAATAGCTTGGAAGTCCTAGAGTTAACACGAATTATAGTGAATCCTCTTTTTTCCAGAAAACATCAGTTATACAATATGTAGTTTTTTATAGTTTTTAAAATTTCTGTTGTTTAATGTTTTTTAATTCCTATTTTTCTTTAGCTTTTTCTTTCTTTCTCTTTCCTTTTTCCAGTAAGAGTTTATCATAAATACCTCACATGCCAAATAAAATATGGATACGTATATGTGAAAGAATTCACTCACTAAGAGACATTGAAACTGTCTGGTGAAAACTGAAGGAAATAAAAACAAGTCTGGCATGAAAATTGGAATCCTAGAATTGAATACAACTCGAATCCAATACCTTCTCTATTGCATACCTCAAGTTAATTACGACTTAGTGTTTGTTTAGAATGTCTGTCGATGACATTATCTCCCACTGGACAAATAGCCCGTAGGAATAAAGAGAAGTGTAAGAATAATTAAAGAAAATCGGTAAGGGAGTTCACTTGTAAAAGATATAACAGCCGTACTAAAACTGTGTATTGGTTTCTGAGAATACTTTTACTATGCGGATAGGAATACAGCCTATAAGGACATTACAGAAAATTCGCAAACTACTAAACCAACGGCTACAAAAAGCCGTATTTTGCCAAACGTAAATAGGAAATTGTATTGGCTTTAAATAAAGATCCCAATCGGCCAGAGAAACTATATTTATTTGATTTAATTCAGACTATGGGTAAAAATACAGGGGTTTTAAAAATCGAGGTGGGTGGCAAAACTTTTTTGAACAGGACTCTACATTTATCGTGAAAACACTAAGCTAAATATAGGAACAATAAAACAATCGTAGGAAAACAATAAAAATCACCTGTATGTTTTTCTACCATTTGTCCGAAAAATTACTATGCGGTTATAAGCACTCTTCAAGAATAATAGCCCTACATTTTGGAAAATAGGGGAACTTATAATTGAGTAAATACCGTAATTTTAAATCAACCTTCAAAAGTTGTATTTTCCCATATTCAAGGTCCAATCCTCTGATTCCATTGCCTGGACAAAATCTGCTAGGGGGTGACTTAGAAACTACGGAAATACAAGGTATAATAATCTATGTAAATTATTATAGAGTTTTCTTATAAGGTGAACACAATGAAATGCTGCTATTTCGATTTTAACCTAACTTTAACCTTACCATTTCCTATTTATATTCCTCCTTCTTAATTATTTTATGTAGAGCAAATCATGTTATGAAACATTCGTGTCCGACTTACGAAATATTCAGAGTGAGTTTATTCTAAACGTGATAAATTAAGCTTCTAATAGAAAGAAAAGATTTGTATCTCGAGTCACTTGTTGCTAGAGCCTGTTATTCCCTGTATTTTTTTTCTCATCTTACCCAAAGGGCTTGTTTCCAAAGTACTGGTTTCCCAGCCAACGTACTTCCCTCGCGTATTTCTCATGCGAACAATAAAAACTTATTCTACATGTTTCGGTATCCAGTGATTTGTACTTCTGACTAATTGTATAGCATAATATTGTACAGCTCTCTCGTTCTTCGGTTTATTTGTCTAATTCTGCTTCGAAAATTATATTATTTTCCTTTCAGCTCTCCATATAAGGTTGTGCCGTATTATCTCTAGTGAAAATTTTGAAATTGTGTTCTTTACTGTATTTTGTTGTGGCTCTGCGTAGCGTAGTCGCTAACGCTCTCGTCCTTGGTGCGAATGGTCCTGGGTTCGATTCCCGGTGGAGAACTCTGTCGAAAAAATGTAAAAACTTTTCCACCCATTTTCAGTGAGGTTTTCCTGAGTTTTCCTAATTCACATCAGGCAAATGCCGGGCTAACATAAGGTCAAAGGCCGGTTCCTTACTTCCCCAATCCTTTCTTCCTTTCCATTCTTCGGATAGTGTGATCGCCGAGAGACGTCATTCCTCATATGTGACTGGCTAACAAGGCCATAGATGCCGAAAGCCCAAAAAATCTAATTTCTAAACCCTCCCTGTGTTTTGTTTGTTGTATTCGATTTTCATAATAAATTTATATTCAGAAACTAAAATACAGTATTATTTATTTATTTATTTATTGAACAAATTCCCAGATACAGCATAACTTTGCCATTTTACACAGGGAAATGTTAACAAACAAACAATAAAAAGAAACAGCAAAAAAGTAAGTGCCAAAAAAAGAGTGTAAAAGTAATATTATTTCTCCAAAACTCGTTTAATTGTTCTTCCAAACACTGGGTAGCTGGAAAAATGTCCACATCAGTTGTTAGATGATTATAACAGTTCGGTATCCTGTTAAAAAGACACCTCTGTATAATTGCCAACTTAGGGCGGGTAAGATAGAATAGGTGGATATTCCGGGTTATGAAGGGAAGGGACACGTAAGGATGGTTCCTAAAGTGTTTCCGATCTTAAGTTTCCATTAACTATTTTTATGAAGAAGTTTCAGGTGAGTTATTTCTGCGCACTCCCGTAGTCTTGATATTAAGATGTCGCAAGAGTTTCTCCTTAGATAATATCTGAATTGCGGGAATACGAAAGTGAACTATTGCAATAAAGAAATTAAGAATAGATTCGAGTCTAGAAAGATGTGTAGGTGTGGTCATGGCCCATATGGGAGAGCAGTATTCGATCTTGGGCGCTATTAGAGTTTTATAGATTGTTGCTAATGATGCCACAGTGAATCAGTAAAGAATCCCCAACATACACATTGACTCCTTAACTTTTGAGGAGATGTGGTCAGGGTTTTGAATCAAACCAAGATCATTATGACTAACAGAATTACGTAATAAATAATTTTTATAAAATACATTAAAAAACGAAGGAAAATTTATAAAATGAAATAAAAAGTAGACTATTTCTTGTGTGCGTGCTAACAAGTGATAGCTATAACACAGTAATGCCTAAAAGATAATGCTCATTAATTAGCTAGACAATGTTGCTTTTTAAATTCATGGGTATAGAAGCAAAACATGCTAAATCCACTTTTCAATTTTGTCAGGAGACGAAACACACACAAAAGAAAGAAAAGTTACTAGTAAACAAGAAAAGGGTGCACAATAACCAAATTAGTTTGTCAACAAGGGCACCGATCCTGGCGGGCCCGGGCCCCCCCCAAAGCTCATGTGCCCCCCTATTGTATTTATGAATATACAATATTTGGCATAATTTGAATTCAATTTGTCTTAAAATCCTCATATATACATACCTTCTGCATCTGAATGGGTCCCCCAAATTTACAGAGAAATCGGCGCCCTTGCTTGTCAATATAGAGACAACAAAGCCGTGTGTCCCAGCAGCCAAGCCAAGAAGGTTAACGAGAGAAGGTGATCGCAACCTTATGTTACAGGTTAATATTGCTAGGTTACAGTGTAATAACTCACAGGGGTACGCTAACCGATCACGTAGTTACCACTACCGATCATAGCCTGTAACCGGTAACGTAGTTAGTATGTAAGAAAAACCGACTGCTCGGTTTACGAAACAGGGTGCATCAACTTTCTAACCGCGTATTTTGATTAATTAACATATTTAATTGATTACAATAATTTGTGTTATTATTTCAGTCTCATCTTTCATGATATGAGAACATCAAAAAATAGTACTGTATTAAAATAGGTAACAACTACCTAAGTTTATTCTTCATTTGTACCTATGTAAATTTTTCTTTATTGTTTTTTTTTTTTTACACCTTTAAGAGGGTTATGCTCTCTCTGTTAGGAATAAGGTGCAATGACAGGATACGCTAAAATTATTATACTCTAAAATAAGAAATAATATAAGATTAGAAATACATGAAAACGTGCATTGAAAAATGTGCGTGAAATATAAAAATAGAAATAATAATGCAAAACATTTCAAAATATTTCAATGGGCGTGAAAGATGAGGCGAAGTGCGATACATAATACAACACTTTAGGTGATGTTAGTGGGATAGATAAGCTTATTCTTCAGCCTAGGGACTGCTCTATAGGCACTGATGAGAACATGTTGAGCCCAAGTTAATAAACAAAGGTAATTACTGTGCGGGAAATGATGGATGGAGGAGAGAAAGATGGCCGTGAACAATATATTCTGATATGAATTTTAAAATTGGGTCTCGTGGTTGTAGCGTGAAGTGATATAATGTAAACAGTAGAGAAAGTGGTGGTGAACAGTACATGTAAGGTGTGGGATGAACTCCTAAATAATACATTGTATGTTGCAATAATGAGTGGCGAGTTTGAAAGCGTTTGGGGATTATGTTAACCGCAGCTTTTCAAGGTGAAATTTCAGAATTGGAAAAGTAATATGTCCTACTCAGAAATGGAGTAGGGCAGGAGCTGAATGCGATACGCTGTACGGAAAGCGTGGCGTTCAAAGATGAAAGGTTTGATAGTACTGAGGTTGGGTGGCTATCCAGGCAGTGAAACCATATGTCAAAACAGGAAAACTTTGTAGGTGTTGAGGATTGTGTGTGGCTTGAGACTCCATGTAGTACCAGTATGACGTTTCAAAAGATTGATGCGAGTATAAGCTTTAGTAATGGCTGTTTTTAGGTGTTGCGACCAAGTAAGATTGCGATCAAAGGTAATTTCCAGATACGTTACTGTATTTTTAGCCAGAAGGTGCACTTGATCAACACGGAGAGATAAGCGACGTGGGTTTCTTCGAACTCTGGAAATGCGTAGTGGAGGTAAGAAGACAATGGCCTGTGTTTTTGTTGCGTTAATAGTAAGTCTCCAGTGATTACACCATGTACTAAATCGATCGATAGCAAGCTGGAGAACGGTATTGATCTGTTGGATAGAGTTTCCGAGTCCAAGGAAAGCTGTGTCATCGGCCTATTGAAAAGATGAACGTTATCAGGTAGTCTGGACAGGTTAGCGACGTACAAGAGGTAGAGTAGAGGAGATAATGCAGACCCTTGTGGTACTCCAGTAAGTAGAAAGATCGGATGCGATAAACAGTCATGAATGGATATGTAAGTGAGACGGTTGGTAATGAAATTTTAAATTAGGCGGATGTAGCACATGAGGAACCGAAACTGAAGAAGTTTGTATATTAGCCCGTGGTGCCAGACTTTATCAAATGCCTTCTCTGAGTCAAATAGGACTAGACAGGATGGTTTTGAAGAATTGCAGTGTTGAGTAATAAATGATATGAGTCTTAAAAGCGGATCGTTTTTAGAATATGAGGGTATGAAGCCGGCTTGTGTGATGGGAATTAAGCTGTGATTGTTTAGGTAAATATGAAGTCATTTTACCAGGATGCGTTCTAGGATCTTACTGAAAGTCGAAGTTAGCTGAATAGGTCGATATGATGAAACGTTCTGGGTTAGTTAATTTGGTTTTAGAAACATGAGTGTCTTAGAGGTTTTCCATGTTAAAGGAAAGAAACCTGTGCGCAAAATGAAGGTATAAATATTAGCGAGGAGGAGTAATAACAAAGCAGTACATTCTTTGATGTGGCGGTATGTTATATTATCTAAACCAGATGCAGTGTTGCGTTTATTGTGGAGAACCTGTGAAATCTCGTGAACACTAATAGGGTGAGATATGGCTGTGTCTGGCGGTATGAGATGGGCGGCGTTTGGTTGAAGGTGCGGTGTGGACATGTTAAGCCTATCTGCAGCAACTGGATCATTGCCGGATGATGGCGTGAAAATCTCTTGTAAGTGATCTTTTGTTTCCTTTACTACCCTTGCCTTAGCCACTTCTGGTCTTACTAGCAGACGTATCTGCCCCTAACTCTATTTAATCTCTCTTATTACTATAATTTATCTCTGCTGTCTTTTCGTTTTCTATTTTCCCAATAAGTTGAGAAGGGCTTATTTTCTTTTAGTCTGATTCCTAATTATTATATCAGGTTGTAAATTCCTTTTTAAACTGTAATCTGAAAAAATATAATTAGTAATTTTACAAATACACATACATACAACATTACAAACATATAAATGATACATAATCTTAACAAAACAAATTCACTAATAGCTACTACACCACAAACACAACACACTCCGAGTTACTCTTCTTGTGAAATATCTTTAAAACTTGAGGATTTCCACATGTATAAAATTATACTATAGCACTGGAGTAATATTTAAAACCTCATCAGTTTCCCACCTGTTTATTGTCTTTAAAATTGTAAAAATTTTCTGTTTTCCACTTGTATGGTGATTTGCTATTCCTTAGTTTCGGTTCTGTCTCCTTGTGAGAATCTTTAAATAATTAATTAAGAACTTATGGTTTTTCACCTGTTATTAAAGTTTTAAGATTCAGCTTTAACTGTAAAGAATAATTAAAATGGTTCTCCAATTAAACTTACACTTTCTCTTACCTAAAGGGAAAAATCTTTATACTTTCCTAAAAATTAAGTCTTAAATACTAAGTCTACAGTCCTCCACCAGACTTAGCAATTGTTTCCCAGCTTGCTAAAGTAACTCAGTACACTTAAAATAACGTACCGTCATACACAACACACATCATACTTCACTAATAATGATATAAAATACGAAGTTTGCTAAAATATTTGAGAGTTCTGTATCATTGATCGTAATACATTAATATTTCTAATTTTTTTCTTATATAATTAGATGGGACAAGTATGTAGATCTATTAGTGCGGGTTGTCACGTCTTCTCGTAGTCAAATCTAGTCATATTTGTACTTTTTAATTTCTGAAATCTTAGTACACAGGCTATTAAGTTTATTTCTGTAGTCATCATTGCAGATTACTTCCAGTAAGCCGAATTGGTTTTTCGCCTCTCGTAGGTTTAATCTGTTTATATCAGTGGGGTATTTACGATTTTGTTTTGGGCAGGGCTTTGCTAACTTTCGGGGGGAGGCTTTGCCTGAAAATGTGAAAATTCTGCAAGATATTTCATACACTTTACTATAGTAAGTAAGATTTCTGGGGGGCTTAAGCCCGGATGCCCCCCCTATATACGCCACTGGTTTATATGATTATTTTTCTGCAGTTAAATATTTGGACATTTAAATATTAGGTGCACTGGTGTCTGGACTTTCCCACAATCACATATGTCGTTGTCTAAAAGACCTATTTTACAAAAGGTAGTACGATAGAGTCCATGGCCACTTATAAACTGAGTAACATGTCATTTTAGGTTTAAATGCCCTAATTCCATTCTGTGTCTCACACTTGGGAAAATTCCATGTACTCTTGCTTTGTTGTCCCAATTGTCTTGCCATCATTTATGAATATATACCTCTATATCTTCCATGCCTTTGGAATATCTGTTCCAGCTTTGGTCTGTTTCTGAAGCCAGTACTTGCCAGATAATCTTAATATTGACAGATGTAAGGGCTCTATCCCGAATATTATTTGTAATGCTTCTACAGGTGTAGTGTCCGTGGCTCCAGATATTTTGAGTAGTACCATTCTTTGGGCATTGTCTATTTTTTTCTCAATAATATTCTCATTGATTCTATTTGCCCCATGTGCTAGAACCATGGCTAGAAAGATAGCTTAGTAGTAAACTTGACAATGCCTTGGGGACAGTTTATAATCCTTTGAAATTACAGAAAATATTATGTTTGCAAAACCAATACTTTTTTCTTTTTGTTTGGAAGTATGAATTTCGAATTTTGGTGTTTCGTCCAGCCAGATACCCAAATACTTGAAAACCTCTTCCCTTCTTATTGTTCCATGTCTTATTTTAATAACAGGATTCCTCTGTAATTTTCCTTTGTCTAGTACATATTTTGTTTTGGCAGTAGAGATCTCAAGTTTTGCTAATATTGTCCATTCTACTAATACCCGCATTACAGTATTAGTATTTTCTTCAAGTTAAATCTGCTATTTGCATTAGTTACAATGGCCAGATTGTCGGCGTAAGCTACTACTCCTACGGTTTCTTTTAGGTCGTTTAACAGTTCTAGACCTGATTGTAGAGTCAAGTCCCATAATAGTTGCCCTAAGACTGATCCTTGTGGACAACCCTTAGAAATTTGCTTGTTGATTTCCTGGTTATGTGCTTTATACTTATGTTTTTATTTGTACAGTAATTCCTAAATAACATTAAAATTTCTTTGTCTGTTTTTAGGTTTTCTAATCCGTGAAACATTTTTGGCCACCATAAATTATCAAACGCGCCTGAAATATCGACGAAGATAACTATGGTATATTTTTCTCCCACATCCTTTGATCTTTCGATATGTTCCAACAAGCAATTAATCGCTTCATTAGTCCCTTTATTTTTTCTGAATCCATATTGCAATTTGCAGGTTTCTAAATTTCCCCTTATTGATATCCTCTTGGTAATTATCTGCAAAAGCGTTTGTCTCATCACTATCGGTGGAAACAGGCGTGTCGCCTTGGAGAATCGGATAGGGTGTGCTAGTAAATTTCACTTATAATGCATTGAAACGGTTCCAAAATTTGGTTGGATGAGAAGTCTCGGACAGATTATCGCATGTGTTTACCAATTTACGAAGTTTATACGCTTTAATGTAATTGTGAATTGTGCGTTGTACTTGATGGTGATGACGGAGTGCTTCAGGTTTCCAGTTGCGAAGATAATCTCTATTTAACTGGCGTGAGCGTTGGATCGATGTGAAATATTGCACGGAAGTTTAGGCTGATATGGACATGATTTGGTGGTTGGAATATATAAATGACTGGCCTCTTGAATAGCTGAGGTAATAGTATCAACGACATCTGTTAAATCTGAATCTGTGTTGGATTCAGTAAGATGATCTGTGAGGTGAGAGATATGTGTGCGATATTTAGCCCAGTTGGCCTTATCGTAACGGATGCTTAAGCGAAGTGGTGGAGATGAAATATGCCTGGTGGTGATATTTGACTGATAGGTGAGTTTAATTGGAGCATGGTCACTTCCTAGAAGATCAAGAATATCTAGCGTGTAATGTGATACGAGGTTTGCGGACGTTATGACTATATCAGGGTTTGTGTTGGAAATGGTACTGGTTGCTTGTGAAAGATCAAGTATGATTCCAGTGGTATTGGTTGTAATGAAGTTAACAAAATTTGTTCTTTTGCCATCGGTGCGGCTAAGCATATTAAAATCAGTCATGATAATGTACGTTTTATAAGTATTTGAAACGTATTGTACGAAATGCTCTGGTAGGGGATGATTGGTTCTAATGTATATTGTTGCCAGTGTGGTGATGATGTTTTTGAAATAGATATTGGCGAGGAGGTATTGCGGAAGAGGTGTCGTTGTATAATGATGTTGACGAAACGGTATATGAGGAGAAAATCCCATTTCTACTCCTCCATTGTCTTGAAGTGCAGGTATAGGATTTTGAGCGTGCAACATTGTGTATCCTGGTAAACGATATGTTCGAGATTTTGTGAGGAAAGTTTCATTTAGTAAGAACACTGTGACACGTTCCTCAACAAGCTGTTCGAATAAGATTTGTTTTAGGGTAAAGACCAGATATTGAGAAACAGAAAAGTGACAGCCATGTTATAGAGTAAACTAGTCAAGAGTAGTTGTATGGGATTTATGAAAATGAGTTGTATTTCCTGAATAAGTGGCTGTGGAATATAAATGAAAAGTTATTTTTGCCGCAAGAATGATTTGTTGGAGTCAGGAAAGTCAAGAGTTGATCTAACGAGACAGGTGCATCTATCAGATGTGGAGTGGTATGTGCTTGTGCTGGTGGTCGTAGTGGAACTACGAGTTCTTGGTGGTCCTGAATAGCTTCCGATTTTGCTTTACATTTTAGCTATATTCTGGGTGCTGATCGTTGCAGGAGGGCACATTTAGGTGGTATCTGTAAGTTGCAGCAAATTCGGGTGGTGTGCGGGCCCGCACAATATCCGCATTGACTTGTGCTTTTGCAATCGGATGCATGATGAGCATTATAGACTTGACATCGTTTACACCGAACTGGCATAGAAACAGATGTCCTCGATTGTTCAACACGGTGTTTATGATTGTAAATGTAAGCATCTTTTGCTAATAACTCATCTATGGTGTCTTGATGCGTGGTTAGGACACGAACCATGTACGTAGGTCCTTGGCCATTTCGAATTCGCAAGACTTTAGTGATGGTATGACCGTCTAGCTTGAGCTCGTCTAGTATTTAGTCATCTGTATATGATGGGTCAACCCCACAGATGACTACAGATAGTAATGGTGAGCGTTTCGGTGGTGGAGGCTGCTTGCGAGTGGATGGTTTGAGTCCGTTCCGACCAAAGGTATCAATAGGCACCTTGTTTTTAAAAGTAGTAAGGAGAATTGGATTAGATGTTTTTAGAATGATGTCATTTCTAGTATGCAGGATTTGTGTAATTGCAGCTCTAGGAAGATATTAACGTAATTGAATCACAACTAACTTGGCGTTGCTAAACTTCGTATCGAAATTGTGAGCAGCATGGAATACATAGAAGACAAAGGAGGCGCGTTGTTTTCGCTTGTAGATGCAGCTGTGTCCATTGGAATCTGATTTGGATCCGATGTAGATGTAAGATGTTGTTTCTTTGGTGGTGGAGATGGCTGAAGGCGCTCGGAATAACTATCTGTTGGTGTTAGTGGTTGTGGTGATCGGCTGCGTATGGAATCAGATGATACAATGGAAGATGCAGAATCAATAGAATGTTGGGAACCTCGGCGTTGCTGTAATTCACTAGTGGATGAATGGCATTGCCTGGAATCCTTCCGATGCTGAATCTTCCTAGGACTCTCGAATGGTCCGACAGGAACTTGAGGTAATCCCTGATGTTTGCCTTTTGTCGTTTCGCCAGTGCCTAATCGTGAGTCCGCCATCGAAATATCCGTCCCTGGGCTAATGCCCATATGAAAAGGTGTGTTACGCCTATAGATATGTGATGAATGATTTGATCAAACAGTGTGTAATGATGATGATAGGTTTCACCCTCCAGACTGAGAAGCGCTGTCAATCCCAGTAAGAGCGTATGCGTTCTGGTCTCGATTGTGCGTATCCAACACAATGTCCTCGAAGGCACGTTAACACTTCCCAGCTAGGCTAGGTACAAAAGACAGATTGTGACGTATGGTATGTCAAGCTGATGAGAGAGTATGCCTATGTAATTTTTTCCATGCAAAACCCGTAGAAGGAAATACATTCTCTTTAGAGTGAAGTTAAGTGTATAGGGGAATTAAGGATAAAGTGGAAGGGCAAAGAAGTTTTATTTAATTTATTTGATACCTTTATTCATCCATTATATGGGGATCTTTATTCATCAATTGATTAATAATTGTCATTCATCATATGTTCATTATTTGTCATGATGTATGTATGATGGGATGAAAGATGCAGTGCAAATCAGACGCCACAACACAGTGATATTGGTTAATAAAACAGAAGAATGGTTATCTTCTTGTCCTGGGACGACTCGACACATAATGAGAGACAATATGATGCCCTTCTTAGTGCAAATTAAAGTGCCATAATGGATAAATGTCGGGTGATAAATCTGGTGGTTGATATGCTATCAGAAAGTCATATATATGTTCGTCAGGATGTGTATGAACATACGTTGTAATTAAATGCTGAAAGGGTAGTTGTCTACGGGGTGTAGATTGTATACGGGGTGGAACATCTTGTTCAGCATCGATACATATACTACAGCGAATGATGGATTGGCCTTGCCTCCAACGCGTAGTGATGTACCTGTTACGCAGTTTCTGTAAATGATGAAGATGTGGAAATGAAATACGATCATAGAGTGGCCGGGTAGGACTAGGCAGTTTGATGCGATATACCAGGCGCAATGCATGTCTTTCAATTATCTGGAGGCGGGTGTTGAATTTGTTACTGGCATTAAGTCATGCGATGTGTCCATAGATGGTCGTAAGAAGACTTTGTATGTGTTTAACACAGTCTCTTGATGAAGACCCAATGAAGTGCTGTCTAATATCTTCAGAAGATTTAGTTTATTTTGCGCCAGAGTTGTGAGATGCTGAATATGTCCACGCCATGAAAGATAGTCATCAAAGATAACGCCCAAATATCTCGCTGTACGTGTGACGAAAATGCGTGTGCCTGCTATAGTAAGATGTAAAAGAGATATATTGTGTCGGACACTACTGGTACGTCCTGATTGTGTGATTAGAAGTGCATGTATTTTAGTGGAGTTGATTCGGAGTCCCAAGTATTACACCAGTCACAGAACTTATTTATTATCTCTTGAAGTATAATA
Organism: Thermobia domestica; assembly: GCF_964235325.1. Classification (NCBI taxonomy): domain Eukaryota; kingdom Metazoa; phylum Arthropoda; class Insecta; order Zygentoma; family Lepismatidae; genus Thermobia; species Thermobia domestica. The sequence continues at coordinate 146,789,206 of NC_137465.1, read as the reverse complement.
TTGATATGCTGAATAGATTTCCCACAGGCGAGGTAAGCAATATCATCTGCAAATGTAAAGGTGCGGATAGGGTCAGGAGGAACAGGCAAATCTCGAACATATGATATATATAGGAGTGGCGATAGCACCGACCCTTGGTGTACACCTTTAAGTGGGAGAATAGGAAAATATAAAGATGAATTAATGCAGACATATGCTATGCGATTGGTAAGGTAGTGATAAATCAGTCTGATATATGCGAATGGTAGTCGTAGTAGTAGTCAAATGCGGGTTTGTAAATTAATCCATCGTGCCAAAGTGAATCAAAAGCCTTCTCCAAATCAAATAATCATAGACAGGAAGGTTGGATGCTATTAAAGTGGTTGGTAAGAACAGTGGTAAGTTTGAGTAGATTATCATTGAGACTGTAGTTAGAGCGAAAACCAGTTTGGTGTAGATGCATGTGATTGTGGAAGAAGTGAGTATGTAGTCGACGAACTAAGAGGCGTTCAAGTATCTTTCCCAGTATAGATGTAAGTTGTATTGAGCGATAAGACCCTGCCTTGGTGTTATCCTTATGCGGTTCCAAAAATATTAAAACTTTTGAAGTTTTCCATGAAGCCGGATAATCACCAGTTCGGAGTATAAGATTATAAATAGCCGAGAGTAGGAACAGAACCATCAGTGGAGCCTCTTTAATATGTCGTTAGGTTATACCATCAAAACCAGGAGCTGTATTCTTCTTATTAACTAAGACTGTGGTGATTTCCAAATGTGTAATCGATGAGTAAGAGGATGATCCGAATCTAAGTCATGACTAGCACTAATACGAAAATGTGTATGATATGGATCTGTTGGGTTGTTGATTCCAGTGTGTAAACGTTCCGGAGTGTAGGAAATCAGGGGTGGCGTAAAAATGCTTTGAAGTGATTGAGCAAGCACATTAGCCTTCTCTGAGCCAGTTTGTAGCGAGGTCTGATTTATGATTAGAGGGTAGCTTATGTAATACCCTTGTAGGCTACCCATATCAGAAGTATCTAACAACTAACAGTGAGAATTTGTTTGGGTGTTACTCTTTCCTATAAGCAAAGCTGTACGAGGATTTTGGTATTTTTACCGTAAAACAATGTAAACATTTCGAAATTATTGTTATGAATGTATGAATTATTTGACGGCAGTTACACGATTAGCAGTGCTACCATCTCGTGTGATCATTTTTACTAGAAACATGGCCCATACTTTTATACTCATTTAAATGTCAGAAAATGCATAAACTTCCGTAAATAAACTCTCCTTCACATTTCTCTATTCTGCTTTCCTATTCTTTAGGATGTATTCACAATTCTTAAAACTTTTCGTTCTTAAAATTGCAAATGGCGACGTTGCTGTTTGTGCTTCTAGTATTGCAGTGTTACCAATTAAACGCTCTGGAAGGTTAAATTTACCTTGTGAGAAGATCAGTTTATAAAAACCGAGTGTTTTAATTTAAATTAACCTTCTGGAAATTGGTACCTTCTTCTAACCTACTTTATAGGTTAATAACTAAAAACATTTATTGTTTCTACTCATTTTTCAGTAACCTTTTTCGATTAATTAGCAGTGACCTCGTAAAATTAACTTTTTTGTCTCAGAAGGGTTGTTGCAAATTATTAACTGGTTCTAGCAGTCAAATTGGTCATTAACCTCGACTAGGTTACCGCTTATTTTTCTCAGTGAGGAAAAGGGACTCCCTTATGTTTCAGAATTGTTGAACAATTGTTTTTCTTTAGTGGTTGATTTCACTCATCTGTATTAATTAGTGACCACTAAAAAATGTTCAACAATTTTGAAACATAAGGGAGTCACTTTTCTTTCGTTTCCTGAAAATTGAAAAATGGATTTAGCGGGTTTTGCTTCTATACTCCTGACTCTTTTACATACCTTTTAACTTTTTATTTTGTTTTGAACTAGGAAATAGTCATGCTTGTTACTGCGGGCAAAGTTTGTGCTCCTGTAAGCTACATTTTTCTCCACTGAAAAAAATGAAGAAAAATAAGAAATAACGTTTTTATAAAGTGTTAACGAAACTTCAATAATGCTATAAGGATGTAAAGATGTAACACTAAAGGTAAAAAATCAGAATTCAAGAAGGAAAGGAAAAAAGTATCTCACAATTGATTTCCGAAAACGTGACAGGATTGTGTTTTTATCATAGGCTAGGTGAATACAGGAATTTTTAGCACTAGGTTTATCTCAAATGATAACTTAACACCCAAATTAAGTTAAATATACAACCAAAAGTATAACTAGTTATGACTATTGACTACTTTCGAGGAGTTTGATGTAATAAGAGCGTAAGCGAGTTTACACCCTTTTTGCATCAAACGCATTTGTGGCTTTTGCCATTCTTGTTTAGTCTCCTGGTAACATTTCAATTCAATATCGGAATAAAGTACTGCATATTGTATTGTATTTATTTACTCCATTTGAAACCAAGATACATTTGGTATTTGGAGGGTTCAGATAGTCCTCTTTCTTGTTTCAAATAACCTTTAAACAAGGAAACATGTTACACTATTTAATACACATTATTACAAAGATAATTTGCTACGCTGTAATATACTTTATACACCAGGAAGCTCTTGAGTTTCTTTTTAAAAACATTTATATTTTCTTCATTTTTATTTCTCTGGGCAGCTTGTTGTAAATTTGTCCTCCCATATGGCTTGGGCCTAATGTTAGTTTTGTAAAATATTGTCTTCTTTCATTTTGCTGTCTGGTATTATAAACGTGACTTGTTTGGGTTCCGTCTTTCAATTTTGCTGCATAGATTGCAGTTTTGTATACATACATAGATGGTAGGGTAAGGATGTAGTGCTGTTTAAATTTATCTTTGCATGATGTTCTCAAGTGTAGACCAAATATTATCCGTATTGCTTGCTTCTGTTTCATGAAAACTGCTTTGCTGCTTGAAGATTTGCTCCAGAAAATGATGCCGTAATTTAGTATAGGGTTTATAAGCCCGTAGTATACTTGGATCAAAGCTTTAGTGTTTAACGTTTCTTTTAGTATACTGAGTGCATAAAGTTTGGGATTTAATTTTACTATTATTTCTTTTACGTGGATTTCCCAAGTAGATTTTTATTTATATTTAGTCCTAAAAATGTAAATTCATGGGGAAAATCTACTTTTAGATCAGTCAATTTATTTTTGGTTTCTCTTATTTTTGTGTGAAAAAGTAGGTATTTTGTTTTTCTGTTGTTTATGCATAAGCAGTTACTTTCGAACCATTTTTGGCTTGATCTAATACTCTATATGTGTTGTTCCTTAGCTCACTTATGGTTTTACCTTCCACAATTAAGCTTCTGTCATCTGCATATAAAATTACTTCAAAATTCTTCATTTTCTAGGGAAATCATTTATGTATATATAATAGGAATAGAATTGGACCTAATATTGAGCCCTGAGACACGCCGTTGCGGACTTGTCTTAGGTTTGATAAATATGTTTTTACATTGCCATTTTATACGTGGGTCACTTGAACTGCTTGCGTCCTACCCTGTAAATAGGTTTCAATCAGCTGTAACACTTTCCCCCTTATACCACAAGCTCAAGTTTTCGTAAGAGTATTTTGTGGTTTACGAGATCGAAAGCTTTGCTTAAATCATAGAAAATGCCTAAAATTAGTATTTTATAATTTAGCCCTTTTAGTATGTCTTTTTATAAGCGCATATGTTGCCGTAGTTGTGTTTTTCAAAGTTACAAAACCGTGTTGTTCATGGCATAGTATCTGTTGCTTATTCAAGACATTTATTAGTCTTTTTTAATTAGTTTCTCAAATATTTCATTTATTGGGTGTAAGAGTGATATGGGTCTGTAATTTTGTATCAGTGTTCTGTCTCCCTGTTTAAAGATTGGTTTTATTTTAGCTTCTTTTAATTTTGTTGGATATTTTCCTATATTGAGACTTTCATTGAATAGATATATGAGTATTGGTACTAAATTCCGGCTGTTCTGCTTGATTATTTCAATTGGAATTTTGTCGCTTATATATCTTTATTTGGGTTTAGTCTATTTATTTCATAAAATATCTCATGTTCTATTATCGGCATGAGAAACATAGTTTTGCATGTCCTAAGTTTAAAATTTCTTAATAGTTCAATAGCCTTTTCGTTATCTTGCATCTTATTCGTTAATTTATCTGCAATATCGATAAAGTAGTCTTTAAATATTTCTGATATTTGGTCAGGATCCGTGATCTGTGTCTGATTGACACAAAGACTAATATTGTTTTGTGTACGTTTATTTTTCTTTCGAGTATTTTGATTAACTACCTTGCACAGTGTGTTTGTTTTGTTATTTGCTGTCATTATTTTGTTTGTGTAGTAACCTTGTTTAATATTACGTAACTTTCTTTTGTATTGATTTATACATGTTTTATTTAGTGTTTTATTTCCTGTTTGGTGAGAGTTTTTTAGTAAGCACCTTTTTATTTTACTGAGTTCCCCAACTTCTGGTGTCACCCAACATTTTTAGTGTTTTTTGTATTATTTTATTATTATTATTTTCGGGAAGGATGCGTCAAAAATACAGTGAATACGATCGAAAAAGGCGTTATATTTTTGGTCAGTTGTAGATTCGTTATACACGTCCACTCATGTTTCGTTTGCTACTAATCTCATAAACTTCTCTTTATGTCTTTATGTCTGTAGTTTCTGATTGTGCGTGTTTAGTGTGTATTTTCAATTTTTTGTTGTGTTTCTATGTACATCATCTGCCATGTGCGATCAGATAGACCATCAATTACATCATATTTGATGTCATATTTTATATTAGTAACTACATTGTCAATAGCCGTTTTTGAGTGCGTGGTTAATCTTGTGGATTTATTTATGATACAGAGTGTTTCAGCAAAAAGCTGTGATTTCTAGCGGCTACAAAATTTATTTGAATAATAGTATATTAATGTTTATATGTAAATACACAGCGAAAAAGGATAAATTTTGTTTTACAATGTTTTTTTAAGGTTCCATAGTCCAGTATAATAATGGCGGACCGTAGACTTACGTTGCAGCAGAAAATGTCATTGGTGCCTTGGTTCATTGAGTCATGCTCCCTTGTTGGTCTCCAACGACGATTCGGACTGGAGAATCATTGTGCATGGGCACCATCCACCAAGTCCATATGACGTTATGTTTATCAGTTCAATAAGACTGGTAATGTTACAGGACTTCGAAGAGGGGGGGATCCAGATCAACTGTGCGTACAGAACAGCGTATTGTAGTAGTGCGAGCATCTGTTGTGAATAGCCTGACTAAAGAAATCTCTGCAACGTTTGTCAACAGAAAATGCAATATCCGTAATACCATGTTGGAGTTGTAACATATTGGAGTCCATAACATCATATTGGCGTATTCTGCGAAAAGATCTGCAAATGTTCCCTTACAAAAATGAAGATGCTTCAAAAATTAACAGACATTGCAAAAAGAAGGCGTCTGCATTTTTCAGATCAGTTCAGTGCATTAATTGATGATGACCCAGACATTATCGAAAACTTGCGAGTCGAAGCTTACTTTTGTCAATCAGGTGAAGTAAACAAACTAAATGTACGATTTTGAGCAACAGAAAATCCCCATGAAGTGGTAGACTCACCTCTGCATCCGGAAAAGGTTTCGGTTTGGTGTGCTGTAACAAAACGTGGCATAATTAGACCTTTCTTCTTTGATGGCTATGCCACATCAGAAAATTATTTGGAAATGCTTGAGGATTACTTCTATCCTAGTCTTCGTCGTAATAGATGTTCACTTCGTCGGCAATGATTCCAGCAGGTTGGAGCTGAACCATATACAACAGAACCTGTCCTTAACTTCCATCACACAAAATTCCGCAATCGTGTGATCTCTAATCGCTATCCATTGTTTTTTGGAACAGAATTAGAGTGGCCTCCATGCAGCCAAGACATAAACCCTTGTGATTTTATATTGGATTACCTCAAGCAGGAGATATTCAAGCTTAAACCCCGATATTTAAATGAATTAAGAGCACACATTGAGCAGTATACGACAGCAGTTAGTCACGTCACCCTTGGTAAGGGTTTTTGATAACATGGGCATCAGGGTCAGGAAAGTGTCCAATCGTCAGGGTGGACACTTCGAACATGTGTTACATTAAACTTTAGTGTTACATTATAATAGTCTTTCACTTATCATACCATGTAAATTTATCTTACTATGATCATCAATAAAATACGTTGTTGCACTTCAAAATCACGGCTTTTTCACTGAAACACCCGTATATGTTGTTATACGTGTTTAGAAGTGTAATTGCGCGTTCTTTTTCTGGTCAGTTTTTTAAGAAAATCTATATTGAAATCTCCGCATATCATATTTTTTTTATGTATATTCCGTATGCCTTCTAGAAACATTTTGAGTGAATTAAAAAAGGTATCAAGAGATCCTCGTTGGCTACGATATACTACAGCAATTATTAAATTTAACTTTTCTATAGTAATGACTGCACATTCATAACCGAACTCGGTACTTGGCATGTCTGTTTTTTTTTTTAACATCTTGTTTCAAGTTTTCTACGACTAGGATTACTGATCCTACCCTGCTGTTTATTTGTTTTATGTAAGAAAAAGAAACACTACTTAAATTGTCAACATCGTTTTCTCCAACCGCATGTTTCAGACTTACGCCCTTATTGCATCAAACTCCTCAATTACAAAGTTTTGACTTAAAAAAATGTGATGAGAAAAAAAAAAGAAACTACATATTTTATAAAATGTTAACAAAACTCCAATAATATTATAAGGATCTCAAATGGGTTTCATTTACTATAATCCAGTTTCTTTAGTGCTTAATGGTACCAAAATCACATATACTAGTTATGACCAATAGTTACATTACTTCAAAATATATTTTGCACTAGGACTCTACTACATAACATACATAGTTCTTAAGTACTGCCGTATAAAATAGCTCTTATTATGCACATCTTGCTTAGTTTTATTCCGACAATAAATCTTGAGATTGCGCACTATTGACCATATTGAGGTAAGTTGGATTGAGTTGTGACTCTATAAGATAGGAACCAAACAACTGAATAACTTGCCATTTTTGCATGTTTTCTCTTATAAAATAACTACCTTGACTATGAGTATGCAATGGTATGGTCTTTTATATTAGAGCGAAGGAAAACTTTACGCTTTTCGGAGTTTCATGTCCTATAAACATCGTTTGCACCAATATGTTTAAGAACACATGGGATGAAAACCACAATGATCTGCGCGTAGCAGACAGGTCCCAACGAGAACGCCTCACCGCACATAGCGTTTACTTAAGTACGCCAAGAAATGCTTTTTAGGTGCACTAGAGGCAGTACACTAACAGTGGTTTCTTTATACTTAACCCGACAATGACCATCCCAGTTTCAGAGTGATTAACAAGCGCAACATTGGGAAGCTAACATTTCTGATAGATGTATGCAAACGTAAATAAATTTTCTACCCATGTAGCCCAAGTGGTTTTCAACAAGACATACACTAAAACTAAAACCTAAAATAAGAAAACATATAATAAGAATGAGCATAATTAATTTTCGAACAGCGATCCATCACAACAAATTTTCTTGTTTCAAAGCTTATTCTTTTAAGTTACATGCGAAATGTTTACTTTCATTTATCAACAATAGGAACGGATGGCGCCCAATCAAGCTAGGGTCTAACTCTGGGACCAGACTCTCATCTGCAGGCAAAATAGAATATATAATTTCAACTGAACGGGATAGAGCAGACAGAACGGAAACTAAAAATAATAATAATAATAATAATAATAATAATAATAATAATAATAATAATAATAATAATAATAATAATAATAATAATAATAATGTCCAAGGCTGTTAAGTACTTATTTAAATTATTCCTGTAGATTGCAGTTTGGCTTAAAATCTTGTGTAACACGTAAATACAGGGCCCTACTGGCCAAACGGGAAACCGGGAAATTTCCCGGTTGGCCCTGAACGGTGAATCTTTTAGTGGGCCCTCCGCCTTGTATCGTAAATAGAGGTATATGTACGAAAAAGGCGAACGTCACACACTCCTCGCAAACGGGTGTAACGAAACGGAGGACGATAACAGTTTAAGTACCGGCAATATAGTCAGATAATCCCAGGCCAGCGTTGCCAGCCCATGATGTTGCAAAAACAATCTATCGCATTTTTCGCAATTCAACCATTCAAAGGTTCCTGATTTCCCACTCTGCTTTATAATTTTGCTAATATTGAAGTATTCAGCTAAACGGAAATCTCAAATGATGCCATAACTTGAAAGTAAATAATAGTTTTCATTTTACAACCTCGTTGTTTTCCGTATAAAAAAATATATAGGGCCGGATTAAGACTATTGGAGGCCCTGGAGCGGGAAAATGCAAGAGGGAGCTCATCAAAAACTTTTATGATCACAGAGTCCTGAAAAAAACTCTACTCGAATTTTTCTTTCTTAAAAAAAGAGATAAAATATTTATATCCTTAATATGCTTAGAGGAAAATCACAGAAGGAAAAATCACTATGTTGCAGGTAAGCAGCTTTTTAAACGACGTTTTTTAAATTAGACTAGTGTGTGCAAGAGATTGTTTTATTTCTGATAACGATGATCTGCGAACATTGCGATATTTCGATTGATAAACGTAACCCAAATCCAAGATGCCGGATTTCAAGATGGCCGCCGCTGTTGCCATAGCTCCTATAAGTTGCACCCCACCTATAGACATCCCATACCAAACGACATTATGGTGCTTCACACCGTTCGTCTTTTATAAGGGTGTATCCAGACTTGTGTCTCACGTATTTCATTATCATTAGGTGAATGTGTGTCAAATATTAGAATAGTACATTGAAAAAAGTGGGTTAGATCATAGGTGTGTACAAATAGCTATTGTAAAATAAATTAAACATAAACATATTTAAAAATATACAATCTAAAAATATACATTTTGGTTTCAGTGATGACATAGAATTTTGTTTTGGGGTCATGAGTTATTTTAATATTTTGATACTCTGTAGACAACAGTTTAATGCAAGTATCTTTTGGAAGATTTGTGTTTACAAATTCCACCTCGCTTATGTGAAAGTTGGGGCAGAGAAGAATGGGGCATTGTGAAAGAAAACGTAGTCCGTTGCCATAGAAACCGCCGTTTCCAGGGCAACAGGTCCTGTCACGGTTAGCCAATATTGAAAGAAAACGTTAAAAAAAAAACGAAGATAAGGCGCAAAGTACTGGAGAGGAGTCGCTAAAATTAATTCTCTTTGAACGAGAACGATTTACGAAACATCATCTACTAATTGAAGTCATGATTATTCTTCAATAAAGTAACTTCCAATAAACCTTTTGTTATTGTTAATTATTCCATATTGGACTCCCGAAGAAAACTCATCTAAACAACTTATTGACCGTGCCAATAGCGACTACTCGCAATCATGACTCCGTTTTCTTTCATTTAGAAATAGGAAAGAAAGAGAAGAAAGTAGAAGGGTAAAAGGAGGAGGTAGGTAAAGAAGAAAGAAAAGAAATAGGGTATTTTAATAAGAAACAGATTACTGGATAATTCCGGAAATATAGTAAAAGGTCGGGAAAGTCGTTGAAAGATGAATCATTCTAAATGTTATTAACAACTAATCAATTTTGGAATGCTTCGGAATAGACACATGTTCCCTCATACCACCCAGACCTAGCTCCAGGCACCACGATCATGGGGTTGCCCAGACCTAGACCTGGAAATGAGAAAAGTGAAATCATTCTTTGTACTGTTATTCCAACCGGTGATTGATAACCATCCAGCATCTGAACTCTGTTCTCTAGGATCGACCACACATATGAATTAGCCAAGAGGAAAAAAAAAATTATTAACTCAATATAAATTTATGTATCGTATCAATAAAAGGTTCGACTTCCTAGAAGAAAGATGTCGTATTTAGGCTTATCCTGCTATTTTTGCTTCACTCCTCGAGCCGATTTAAACCGTTAGTGACGGTCCTTCATGACCTAGGTTATTTACCTTAACACATATGTTAAAACATGACACATATATTACAGATGTTAATATGACAAATGATATCACTAAAATTACTTATATTAAATCTATCATGCATTCACTCGCTCACTCACTCAGGACAGTGTATATATGTTTAAAGGAAACCAACTAACTACAAAGGTACAAATAGTTTATTACATTCATAGTGAAAAAAAAGAAAAAATAATTACAAGGAAAATCTTAAAAGCACAAGTTCTTGGTTATATATTAATAGAGTACATAGTGTTATATTTTAGTAAACTTTTGTATATTCAATCATCTTGACAAATAGAAAGAGAAAAAAAATTATTTACATGTATCATATCTTAGGCATGCTAAAACAAATTATGATTTGCGACATACGCAAAGAAGACACTTATTTCACTAAAAAAAAATATGAACAAAGAGGAAAGAAAATAAAAAAAAACTTTTAAGTGTATCAGAACTTATATGAGTCTCTACCTCACATTGGGTAATAAAATATTAATGATTTTGAGCGTTCAAATCACAAATCACGCACTACTCGTAGTGTCCAGAACATTTCGCTCCATTTAACTTCGTTCGTGTTTATATATATCTATATCTATATATATATATATATATATCTATTGGTTTACAAAACCATTCGTCGTCTATACTTGGTTTATAACTTTTAACAGTTTATATCTGCAATCGCACACCGCGACGCTTTATACCCATCCAGGGATTTCGACAAATCACTATCGCTAGAGGATGTTTCTCCTCTTAGACGGTCAATTTCCACTTATTAATTGAATAGTTTTAAGTTATTTATGCAACACTGGGTCATGTCATGAAACCTTTCCTTAGGATCACTTTCGTATATATTTATACATGGTTCGGATTTAAAAAAAAATGATCTTCCACAGGTGTACGGAGTATGATGGTTCAAATTGAGGATAAAAAAAAAACTGGTCAAGTCACAGGATACATATGCAGGTGAGAAGGATTCAAGGTACACTTTCCACAATGGTTTTTGGTTGGTAGTTCAGGGATAATATTCGTTATGATGTGGGTTACGTTTAGACCTGCCGTTACTTTCCAATACATGCCATTACAGAATTACATAAGGTATCATTTACATTTATTCAAAAGAAAAGGAAAATTACTTAAGTGCACGGCGGTATTCATGACAAAATCTACATTCTTATATACGTCGGAAAGCTCACTGGCAAACTATAGCAACCAATACACGTTTAGGGGGGACAGACACGAGCGCTCTTACATATATTCATAATACATTTAATATCATACTTTTACTTTAAAATCATATTCACATATTAAGTACATATACATTTCGACGTATTCATTTCTCTCTCTCTATATATATATATATATTTATATTCAATAAATGCGCACACATTTAAATTAATCACCCCAATAATAATTTTTTTTTACAAGGTTGCAAACATTGTCCCAAAACAAATGACTTCCGACATTACATATGAAAAGAAAATCGCTTTTCTACCTGATACCGCGCATCTATAATTTTTTTCACTTTTATATATTCAATTCGTGCTTAAATAATGAAAAAAAAAACTTTGTGAGGCAGGCACGTAACACAGAGCATTTCTAAAGATATAACTAGATAAACCAAAGTACAATTTCTGGGCCCAGGTTAACTACAAAGTAATCGAAAACCAAAACAGAAAGGAAAGTGACCAATGGATCAAAAAAAAAAAAAAAAACTTAAGAGGAACGACGGTGAAAGAACGTAATCGAAGTGTCGTCAAATACTGTCTTTGTTCATTTCAGCGATAGGTCAAAATGTGATGGAGGACCCAATCATTATCTACTCCATTCATGAATCGTGTCTTGCAACGTCTCAGCTGGTAATTTCAGATCAGAGTTGTACGTTAAATAAATCGTAAGCGACAAGTTCAAAATCGGGGGGGGGGGGAGGTTGAAATTTAAAAAAAAACTTGAAGAAATGAAGACAGAGAGAGAGATAGAGAAGAAGGAAGACGAAGAATAGGGGCGCCAAAGACTTAAGTGAGAAATAACTAACGCTACAAAGATAGAAGTCGAATTTCGCTCTCAACAAAATCCATAGCCAAAATATCCTTAACATGCCAAAAGGGTGGTCTACTCAAATACGTAGACTCAAGGGGCGCCCTGCTGCCAAGGATGCAAGTTCTGTGTCCATCAGATCCCAATCCCACAAGAGTTTGCTTGTAAGATTGAAATCCGATCCCCGTATCCGGCCCAGACCAGCAGGATAAAAGGAGAGGGGGAAAGGAACCAGGTAACTGCGTCCCCAATTTTGAAATCTCTAAGTAAAAAAAAATATTCGACCCCTTAGAAAAACTAAGAAGGTTCGAGGACAGTAATGAAACTAGAATAGAAGTATTATCTAAGATATCCCTAACTAATGATTTGCCGAAATAAAAAAAATTTAAATAAACTGAATTTTGGATCGGTGATTTCTATGCCAAACCTCACCGATAGCTACCCTGCGCAGACACGCCACAGTCTGGGATGTCGTTAATTTCCCTCGTCTAATTAAACTAAGAAAAGAAATGAAAATACTTAAAGGGACTAGGGGTCGACATCCGGGTACGCGAAAATAAATTTCAATAACTAATTGTTTTGATTCTGTAACCCTATCAGAGCTGTCGCCTCCATGAACATTGTAAGCTAGCCTGAGTAGGTAACGTAAAGGAAAAAAAAATCTCACGGAGCAGGATGTTCTATTTTAAAAACCGACCAGAAAATATAATTCACTACAGCCCTGTTGTATAACTGCTACTGTCTTTTCATAATTTATTATTCAATATGTCTAGTCAGCGATTATATGATGCTACCTATTCTATCAGATGGTATTACTATGGTTGATTATTACTATAACACATTAAACCACAAAGTATTACCATAGTCCGACTATATATTGCCCTCCGGTCCGCGTGATATCATGGTGCAGGGGTCAGAACTTGAGATGTTTGTAGTTACACGTATCTATTCAATATCTATATATCAACACGCGGCGAAATATTCACTGGGCTACTATATATTTAACTATATGGGTGTCCTATATTCTATATTCATTTACTACAATATTCATACAATTTATATTTATATTCACATTAATATTCATTTGCCACGACGCTATATTCTACAAACACCCTGTTTTCTCTATCTACGCCCAGCCTATTTACACATTTCATCATAATACTTTAAAATCTATAGTCACTACAAACATTTCCCATTCCGATCACCGCACGACAACCTCACTCGAACTCAAGACTCTTTCACACACACACAATACTATGTAATTCCTGGTAGCTTTATTAAGAACGAAAAAAAAATCCTACGTATGTTCACTGAAAATAGAATTATCCGCGATAATATTTAATGTTTATAAAATTCTGCAGCAACAATGAGCTTCTGCAGCCACGAAGAAAAATGAACATCTAATATAATTCCAAAGCGAAGAACTAGCATCATATCGCCCGACTTCTGTTAAAAATTTACGTATTGTTTATTTATTTAAATATCTCGATTTCTAGACTAGGCAGAATGTTGAAATTTTCAGGATATATTAATTTTGGGTCACTTGACCTAACTGTACATTCATATGGGCTGTGAATTATACCTTCTAGGTTTTATTTCGGAAAGAAAGGTCAATTTCATGAAATCTAAATCACTAAGCACCTCGACAGAAGAATGGCGGTTAGTACTGACTTTTGACACTAGGGCTAGCGACGATATAATCAACCCTTGAACAACTGAATGTGACCTTGTACACGGAATTATTATACTATATTAAGTTCACTATTAAATATTGTGTATGAGTTCACTTAATGACGGAATAATAAAGAATTTATCGCATAGTAAATACTACACTGTCCATATTTAATTATCTCACACACTCTTTCATCACTTAACTACCACAATTACTACTACTAGAACATGTTTCTACATTACGAACACATACATGCCACATTCATACTACACACTACATTAATACATGTTATACTAATAAATATACACAGACAACATTCATATTTTACCATTTTAAATCGGCTGTATGAAAGGAAAGGGGAAGAAAGGAAACAGGGCCAACTGGCCCTGTATTCACTAAATCACATTCTTGAGTGTTTAATTAATGCCCTGAGGGGACATATCGAAGTATTAGCTAACAATAGGACCCCCTGCCCTGAAGGGGCAGGAACCCGGAAACAAACTAAATGTTCAACTCATCCCGCTGGAAGCCGTACTCCCAATTTGGGAGTCAGATAGGAGCCCTTACTGTAAATTTACACGTACATTGTGATTACTATTCTAACTACAACAAAATTAAATACCGCCATGTATGTTAAAAAAAAATCACTCGCTACCTACATAAACAAATCTCTATATGGACAGGTCTTGTAACCCTCAATTAGCAGGAAAATTGGAAGGTGGAAATATGATGGGAAACACTGATCTTCAGAACCGGTTTTAGAAAAGAAAACAGAAATCACACCACTTCTGAATCCTGTCCATATCGATCGGCAGATGAAATCATGGCGTCAGTATATTGCCCTTACTATTTCAGCCTTTTTTAGTCCAGTTTTGACTATGAAATTTAACAGTTCATGGCTCCTCAAGACTTCCAGTGATTTTTACATGTTAATAAACTCCCAAATATTACCTTGTTTGCAGCTGTTCTACTCCTTTTTCAACTTTTTGAGCTAGACGATCCAAATCTAGTGTCTTCAGCGAGACGTTCCGGCATGGAATGGAATAATTGCGCCCTAATATCATAGCGTGGGTTTATCATCCAATCAGAACAAAGCATTTTTGGCGGTGGGGCTTTAAAACGAATAAAATTTGGTAAAATCTGGATTAAACTAGATTTTAGAAGGACCTAGGTATCTAAAAGAGAGGTGAAGGGTGGTCCTAAAAATTCTGTCGAATTTTAGATTGGTTATTTAATCTGAAGAGTTCCGTCCAATAGTGGATCTATATTTTCAGATACCACTGACACCGTAAGAATTGTAATAATCCATTTACATATCCATATACAAAACTTATAACTAATTTAAAATATAAATAAAGATATTGATTCCCAAAACTATAATCCGTAATGATTTTTTTTTACAGTTTTCCATGTTAATTGAAATAGAATAACAAATAAAATTACGAATTATATGAACAGCCAGAAATTTTTTGTTAAACGTCAGGTACAGTCGGTGCAAAAAATTTCGGGCACCCTCCTATTAAAAACATAATATCATTAGACTGTAATGGCATATTACAGTTCCCCGGCGTCGTTAAAAAAAATTTTGTTTGAATAACAAAATTTTGTTGAATAGAATTAACATGTATTAATACCAATAAACTAACTACTCACTCATACTCTCATGCACTCAAATGAGACAGTGTAACATTCACTTTGGGTATTGAGATAGAAGTTCCCGTTTTTTGTCCTCAGTACAGTTGAAAAGCTTAAGATTTTGGAAATTGTGAGTTCACCTTTTAGGTAGCAGGAAAACATGAGGTAACCAGTTCTCAATGTTCCATCGAACGTGGGAAAATGTTCAATATCCCGGAGGGAAACTTTAGAGCTCATACTAACATAAGTAGGGGAATAGTTACTGGGAATTAACATATTATCCTGCACAATCGGAGTCGTCACCGGATTTACCACCGACGACGTCGTAGCGGTGTTATAATTACCCATGTAAGTGAAAGGGATTTTGTTGGTCGTATTGAGTATGTTGGGCTCCATCCCCGGACCAATCGCACCCATGAACAACGACTCAGAATGGCACCCATCTCCTCTTCCCGGCAACACGCTATGTGATTGTATACCTCCATGTAAGGAGGGAGCACTCACGCTAGTGACCGTAGTCGTCACAACACTCGACTGATTCGGCACACTATTGGAATTGAACCACGACTTTGGTTCTGACTGATGCATGGGGTAGTGCGTCGCAATATCCCGTGCATCAACTGACACTAAATTTTCTTTTCCTGCGCCACGGGTAGCTGTTATAGCGGGTGATATTTCTGAGGAATCGCTACCGGAGAAAGGATAGGTTACCTCTGATTTTTCGCGACTAGATTTTGTCATTTCTTTTTGAATATTTGCTATCTCGTTTTGAATTTTCGAAATTTTCTGGTCAGTTACTTCCAGTTTGGTTTCCAATGATAAGTCTGACAAGGTTGACTTTAAACTATCAATTTCGGCCTGCTGTGTTTCTAATTTATTGTTGATTTTATGCAATTTGGTATCCATTTGTTCAATTTCAGAATTTACATGCTCTAATTTACCCTCAGTCTCCTGCTGAAATTGCTTTAGGGACTGTTGAGCCTCGCATCTGACCAAATCAATTTCAGTAGACGTTTGCTGCCTCAATGTGGTTATTGAGGAAGCAAAGTCCAAACATATGTTGTCGATTTTCTGGGTTAATACCTCGAATCGAGATTCGGTTTCTCGTTTCGAGGTGTCAAATTTTTCATTTATTTCGCGTCTTATCTCCCGGCTATTTTCATTCATTTCACGTCTCATCTCCAGGCTATTATTATTTATTTCGCGTCTCATTTCCAGGCTATTATTATCTATTTTCTCATCTATTTTTTGTAGCATTTGTTGCAATGAAAGGAGGAGAGCGTCATTATTAGATGACACAGTCTTCCTTTGCTTTTCTTTGGGTTTATCACCAATTGGATCCCCATCTTTTTCATCATCATCGAGGTCAGATATCTCCACTGGAGATATTTGACCTGGGTTCTTCGGGGTACTATACCCTCGCTCACCGTCGGAATCGGGATGTTCATTTTCTTTTTCAGAGGATAAACTCATGGGTTCACGCGACTGGTGGAGCTTCCCCTCACATACTTTGCAGTATTTAACTATTTCACCAGCCCGGACCTTTTCTGCATTTTCAGCAGTATCCTCTAAATTAATACAACTGAAATGGATCCATTTCAGCCCACATTCGTGACACCTCACTAGCTTACGAGAGACGCGAGCTCTTTTCTCACTACTTTCTAAAGTACATTGTGTACATGAGACTTCCGCGTTCTCGTGTGATACTACTTCCCTATTGGTTGCCATAGTTTCCATATAAAAAGACACAATATAAACACATGCAATTATATCCTTATAAACTAACAATACTTATTAATCAGGTACTATTCATAAATTAAGGGACTCCTATATAATTCCCTCCTTGGGTCAACTTCCAGCATTTTCAAATTTTAGAAGTCACTTTAGCAAATTCCTTCATTTCCCCCTTTCAACAGAGAGAAACAAAGATAGCAGAACAGCCAATGACTATAATTATTTAATCTCACTGTAATTTTTAAATATGCACTTTTTGTGGCCAAGTCAATATGTGCTCGATCCTAAACAGTGTTTAATAAATAATTTCAGATTCGTTACCAGGGAAAACAATTGTTTCCATGGTAACTGTCCGATGTCAACGGTCGCCAATATTAAAAGAAAACGTAGTCCGTTGCCATAGAAACCGCCGTTTCCAGGGCAACAGGTCCTGTCACGGTTAGCCAATATTGAAAGAAAACGTTAAAAAGAACGAAGATAAGGCGCAAAGTACTGGAGAGGAGTCGCTAAAATTAATTCTCTTTGAACGAGAACGATTTACGAAACATCATCTACTAATTGAAGTCATGATTATTCTTCAATAAAGTAACTTCCAATAAACCTTTTGTTATTGTTAATTATTCCATATTGGACTCCCGAAGAAAACTCATCTAAACAACTTATTGACCGTGCCAATAGCGACTACTCGCAATCATGACTCCGTTTTCTTTCATTTAGAAATAGGAAAGAAAGAGAAGAAAGTAGAAGGGTAAAAGAAGGAGGTAGGTAAAGAAGAAAGAAAAGAAATAGGGTATTTTAATAAGAAACAGATTACTGGATAATTCCGGAAATATAGTAAAAGGTCGGGAAAGTCGTTGAAAGATGAATCATTCTAAATGTTATTAACAACTAATCAATTTTGGAATGCTTCGGAATAGACACATGTTCCCTCATACCACCCAGACCTAGCTCCAGGCACCACGATCATGGGGTTGCCCAGACCTAGACCTGGAAATGAGAAAAGTGAAATTTAATTCTTTATACTGTTATTCCAACCGGTGATTGATAACCATCCAGCATCTGAACTCTGTTCTCTAGGATCGACCACACATATGAATTAGCCAAGAGGAAAAAAAAACTTATTAACTCAATATAAATTTATGTATCGTATCAATAAAAGGTTCGACTTCCTAGAAGAAAGATGTCGTATTTAGGCTTATCCTGCTATTTTTGCTTCACTCCTCGAGCCGATTTAAACCGTTAGTGACGGTCCTTCATGACCTAGGTTATTTACCTTAACACATATGTTAAAACATGACACATATATTACAGATGTTAATATGACAAATGATATCACTAAAATTACTTATATTAAATCTATCATGCATTCACTCGCTCACTCACTCAGGACAGTGTATATATGTTTAAAGGAAACCAACTAACTACAAAGGTACAAATAGTTTATTACATTCATAGTGAAAAAAAAAGAAAAAATAATTACAAGGAAAACCTTAAAAGCACAAGTTCTTGGTTATATATTAATAGAGTACATAGTGTTATATTTTAGTAAACTTTTGTATATTCAATCATCTTGACAAATAGAAAGAGAAAAAAAATTATTTACATGTATCATATCTTAGGCATGCTAAAACAAATTATGATTTGCGACATACGCAAAGAAGACACTTATTTCACTAAAAAAAAATATGAACAAAGAGGAAAGAAAATAAAAAAAAACTTTTAAGTGTATCAGAACTTATATGAGTCTCTACCTCACATTGGGTAATAAAATATTAATGATTTTGAGCGTTCAAATCACAAATCACGCACTACTCGTAGTGTCCAGAACATTTCGCTCCATTTAACTTCGTTCGTGTTTATATATATCTATATCTATATATATATATATCTATTGGTTTACAAAACCATTCGTCGTCTATACTTGGTTTATAACTTTTAACAGTTTATATCTGCAATCGCACACCGCGACGCTTTATACCCATCCAGGGATTTCGACAAATCACTATCGCTAGAGGATGTTTCTCCTCTTAGACGGTCAATTTCCACTTATTAATTGAATAGTTTTAAGTTATTTATGCAACACTGGGTCATGTCATGAAACCTTTCCTTAGGATCACTTTCGTATATATTTATACATGGTTCGGATTTAAAAAAAAATGATCTTCCACAGGTGTACGGAGTATGATGGTTCAAATTGAGGATAAAAAAAAAACTGGTCAAGTCACAGGATACATATGCAGGTGAGAAGGATTCAAGGTACACTTTCCACAATGGTTTTTGGTTGGTAGTTCAGGGATAATATTCGTTATGATGTGGGTTACGTTTAGACCTGCCGTTACTTTCCAATACATGCCATTACAGAATTACATAAGGTATCATTTACATTTATTCAAAAGAAAAGGAAAATTACTTAAGTGCACGGCGGTATTCATGACAAAATCTACATTCTTATATACGTCGGAAAGCTCACTGGCAAACTATAGCAACCAATACACGTTTAGGGGGGACAGACACGAGCGCTCTTACATATATTCATAATACATTTAATATCATACTTTTACTTTAAAATCATATTCACATATTAAGTACATATACATTTCGACGTATTCATTTCTCTCTCTCTATATATATATATATATTTATATTCAATAAATGCGCACACATTTAAATTAATCACCCCAATAATAATTTTTTTTTACAAGGTTGCAAACATTGTCCCAAAACAAATGACTTCCGACATTACATATGAAAAGAAAATCGCTTTTCTACCTGATACCGCGCATCTATAATTTTTTTCACTTTTATATATTCAATTCGTGCTTAAATAATGAAAAAAAAACTTTGTGAGGCAGGCACGTAACACAGAGCATTTCTAAAGATATAACTAGATAAACCAAAGTACAATTTCTGGGCCCAGGTTAACTACAAAGTAATCGAAAACCAAAACAGAAAGGAAAGTGACCAATGGATCAAAAAAAAAAAAAAAACTTAAGAGGAACGACGGTGAAAGAACGTAATCGAAGTGTCGTCAAATACTGTCTTTGTTCATTTCAGCGATAGGTCAAAATGTGATGGAGGACCCAATCATTATCTACTCCATTCATGAATCGTGTCTTGCAACGTCTCAGCTGGTAATTTCAGATCAGAGTTGTACGTTAAATAAATCGTAAGCGACAAGTTCAAAATCGGGGGGGGGGAGGTTGAAATTTAAAAAAAAACTTGAAGAAATGAAGACAGAGAGAGAGATAGAGAAGAAGGAAGACGAAGAATAGGGGCGCCAAAGACTTAAGTGAGAAATAACTAACGCTACAAAGATAGAAGTCGAATTTCGCTCTCAACAAAATCCATAGCCAAAATATCCTTAACATGCCAAAAGGGTGGTCTACTCAAATACGTAGACTCAAGGGGCGCCCTGCTGCCAAGGATGCAAGTTCTGTGTCCATCAGATCCCAATCCCACAAGAGTTTGCTTGTAAGATTGAAATCCGATCCCCGTATCCGGCCCAGACCAGCAGGATAAAAGGAGAGGGGGAAAGGAACCAGGTAACTGCGTCCCCAATTTTGAAATCTCTAAGTAAAAAAAAATATTCGACCCCTTAGAAAAACTAAGAAGGTTCGAGGACAGTAATGAAACTAGAATAGAAGTATTATCTAAGATATCCCTAACTAATGATTTGCCGAAATAAAAAAAATTTAAATAAACTGAATTTTGGATCGGTGATTTCTATGCCAAACCTCACCGATAGCTACCCTGCGCAGACACGCCACAGTCTGGGATGTCGTTAATTTCCCTCGTCTAATTAAACTAAGAAAAGAAATGAAAATACTTAAAGGGACTAGGGGTCGACATCCGGGTACGCGAAAATAAATTTCAATAACTAATTGTTTTGATTCTGTAACCCTATCAGAGCTGTCGCCTCCATGAACATTGTAAGCTAGCCTGAGTAGGTAACGTAAAGGAAAAAAAAATCTCACGG
Organism: Thermobia domestica; assembly: GCF_964235325.1. Taxonomy (NCBI): domain Eukaryota; kingdom Metazoa; phylum Arthropoda; class Insecta; order Zygentoma; family Lepismatidae; genus Thermobia; species Thermobia domestica. The sequence continues at coordinate 146,768,132 of NC_137465.1, read as the reverse complement.
AGCAGGATGTTCTATTTTAAAAACCGACCAGAAAATATAATTCACTACAGCCCTGTTGTATAACTGCTACTGTCTTTTCATAATTTATTATTCAATATGTCTAGTCAGCGATTATATGATGCTACCTATTCTATCAGATGGTATTACTATGGTTGATTATTACTATAACACATTAAACCACAAAGTATTACCATAGTCCGACTATATATTGCCCTCCGGTCCGCGTGATATCATGGTGCAGGGGTCAGAACTTGAGATGTTTGTAGTTACACGTATCTATTCAATATCTATATATCAACACGCGGCGAAATATTCACTGGGCTACTATATATTTAACTATATGGGTGTCCTATATTCTATATTCATTTACTACAATATTCATACAATTTATATTTATATTCACATTAATATTCATTTGCCACGACGCTATATTCTACAAACACCCTGTTTTCTCTATCTACGCCCAGCCTATTTACACATTTCATCATAATACTTTAAAATCTATAGTCACTACAAACATTTCCCATTCCGATCACCGCACGACAACCTCACTCGAACTCAAGACTCTTTCACACACACACAATACTATGTAATTCCTGGTAGCTTTATTAAGAACGAAAAAAAAATCCTACGTATGTTCACTGAAAATAGAATTATCCGCGATAATATTTAATGTTTATAAAATTCTGCAGCAACAATGAGCTTCTGCAGCCACGAAGAAAAATGAACATCTAATATAATTCCAAAGCGAAGAACTAGCATCATATCGCCCGACTTCTGTTAAAAATTTACGTATTGTTTATTTATTTAAATATCTCGATTTCTAGACTAGGCAGAATGTTGAAATTTTCAGGATATATTAATTTTGGGTCACTTGACCTAACTGTACATTCATATGGGCTGTGAATTATACCTTCTAGGTTTTATTTCGGAAAGAAAGGTCAATTTCATGAAATCTAAATCACTAAGCACCTCGACAGAAGAATGGCGGTTAGTACTGACTTTTGACACTAGGGCTAGCGACGATATAATCAACCCTTGAACAACTGAATGTGACCTTGTACACGGAATTATTATACTATATTAAGTTCACTATTAAATATTGTGTATGAGTTCACTTAATGACGGAATAATAAAGAATTTATCGCATAGTAAATACTACACTGTCCATATTTAATTATCTCACACACTCTTTCATCACTTAACTACCACAATTACTACTACTAGAACATGTTTCTACATTACGAACACATACATGCCACATTCATACTACACACTACATTAATACATGTTATACTAATAAATATACACAGACAACATTCATATTTTACCATTTTAAATCGGCTGTATGAAAGGAAAGGGGAAGAAAGGAAACAGGGCCAACTGGCCCTGTATTCACTAAATCACATTCTTGAGTGTTTAATTAATGCCCTGAGGGGACATATCGAAGTATTAGCTAACAATAGGACCCCCTGCCCTGAAGGGGCAGGAACCCGGAAACAAACTAAATGTTCAACTCATCCCGCTGGAAGCCGTACTCCCAATTTGGGAGTCAGATAGGAGCCCTTACTGTAAATTTACACGTACATTGTGATTACTATTCTAACTACAACAAAATTAAATACCGCCATGTATGTTAAAAAAAATCACTCGCTACCTACATAAACAAATCTCTATATGGACAGGTCTTGTAACCCTCAATTAGCAGGAAAATTGGAAGGTGGAAATATGATGGGAAACACTGATCTTCAGAACCGGTTTTAGAAAAGAAAACAGAAATCACACCACTTCTGAATCCTGTCCATATCGATCGGCAGATGAAATCATGGCGTCAGTATATTGCCCTTACTATTTCAGCCTTTTTTAGTCCAGTTTTGACTATGAAATTTAACAGTTCATGGCTCCTCAAGACTTCCAGTGATTTTTACATGTTAATAAACTCCCAAATATTACCTTGTTTGCAGCTGTTCTACTCCTTTTTCAACTTTTTGAGCTAGACGATCCAAATCTAGTGTCTTCAGCGAGACGTTCCGGCATGGAATGGAATAATTGCGCCCTAATATCATAGCGTGGGTTTATCATCCAATCAGAACAAAGCATTTTTGGCGGTGGGGCTTTAAAACGAATAAAATTTGGTAAAATCTGGATTAAACTAGATTTTAGAAGGACCTAGGTATCTAAAAGAGAGGTGAAGGGTGGTCCTAAAAATTCTGTCGAATTTTAGATTGGTTATTTAATCTGAAGAGTTCCGTCCAATAGTGGATCTATATTTTCAGATACCACTGACACCGTAAGAATTGTAATAATCCATTTACATATCCATATACAAAACTTATAACTAATTTAAAATATAAATAAAGATATTGATTCCCAAAACTATAATCCGTAATGATTTTTTTTTACAGTTTTCCATGTTAATTGAAATAGAATAACAAATAAAATTACGAATTATATGAACAGCCAGAAATTTTTTGTTAAACGTCAGGTACAGTCGGTGCAAAAAATTTCGGGCACCCTCCTATTAAAAACATAATATCATTAGACTGTAATGGCATATTACAGTTCCCCGGCGTCGTTAAAAAAAATTTTGTTTGAATAACAAAATTTTGTTGAATAGAATTAACATGTATTAATACCAATAAACTAACTACTCACTCATACTCTCATGCACTCAAATGAGACAGTGTAACATTCACTTTGGGTATTGAGATAGAAGTTCCCGTTTTTTGTCCTCAGTACAGTTGAAAAGCTTAAGATTTTGGAAATTGTGAGTTCACCTTTTAGGTAGCAGGAAAACATGAGGTAACCAGTTCTCAATGTTCCATCGAACGTGGGAAAATGTTCAATATCCCGGAGGGAAACTTTAGAGCTCATACTAACATAAGTAGGGGAATAGTTACTGGGAATTAACATATTATCCTGCACAATCGGAGTCGTCACCGGATTTACCACCGACGACGTCGTAGCGGTGTTATAATTACCCATGTAAGTGAAAGGGATTTTGTTGGTCGTATTGAGTATGTTGGGCTCCATCCCCGGACCAATCGCACCCATGAACAACGACTCAGAATGGCACCCATCTCCTCTTCCCGGCAACACGCTATGTGATTGTATACCTCCATGTAAGGAGGGAGCACTCACGCTAGTGACCGTAGTCGTCACAACACTCGACTGATTCGGCACACTATTGGAATTGAACCACGACTTTGGTTCTGACTGATGCATGGGGTAGTGCGTCGCAATATCCCGTGCATCAACTGACACTAAATTTTCTTTTCCTGCGCCACGGGTAGCTGTTATAGCGGGTGATATTTCTGAGGAATCGCTACCGGAGAAAGGATAGGTTACCTCTGATTTTTCGCGACTAGATTTTGTCATTTCTTTTTGAATATTTGCTATCTCGTTTTGAATTTTCGAAATTTTCTGGTCAGTTACTTCCAGTTTGGTTTCCAATGATAAGTCTGACAAGGTTGACTTTAAACTATCAATTTCGGCCTGCTGTGTTTCTAATTTATTGTTGATTTTATGCAATTTGGTATCCATTTGTTCAATTTCAGAATTTACATGCTCTAATTTACCCTCAGTCTCCTGCTGAAATTGCTTTAGGGACTGTTGAGCCTCGCATCTGACCAAATCAATTTCAGTAGACGTTTGCTGCCTCAATGTGGTTATTGAGGAAGCAAAGTCCAAACATATGTTGTCGATTTTCTGGGTTAATACCTCGAATCGAGATTCGGTTTCTCGTTTCGAGGTGTCAAATTTTTCATTTATTTCGCGTCTTATCTCCCGGCTATTTTCATTCATTTCACGTCTCATCTCCAGGCTATTATTATTTATTTCGCGTCTCATTTCCAGGCTATTATTATCTATTTTCTCATCTATTTTTTGTAGCATTTGTTGCAATGAAAGGAGGAGAGCGTCATTATTAGATGACACAGTCTTCCTTTGCTTTTCTTTGGGTTTATCACCAATTGGATCCCCATCTTTTTCATCATCATCGAGGTCAGATATCTCCACTGGAGATATTTGACCTGGGTTCTTCGGGGTACTATACCCTCGCTCACCGTCGGAATCGGGATGTTCATTTTCTTTTTCAGAGGATAAACTCATGGGTTCACGCGACTGGTGGAGCTTCCCCTCACATACTTTGCAGTATTTAACTATTTCACCAGCCCGGACCTTTTCTGCATTTTCAGCAGTATCCTCTAAATTAATACAACTGAAATGGATCCATTTCAGCCCACATTCGTGACACCTCACTAGCTTACGAGAGACGCGAGCTCTTTTCTCACTACTTTCTAAAGTACATTGTGTACATGAGACTTCCGCGTTCTCGTGTGATACTACTTCCCTATTGGTTGCCATAGTTTCCATATAAAAAGACACAATATAAACACATGCAATTATATCCTTATAAACTAACAATACTTATTAATCAGGTACTATTCATAAATTAAGGGACTCCTATATAATTCCCTCCTTGGGTCAACTTCCAGCATTTTCAAATTTTAGAAGTCACTTTAGCAAATTCCTTCATTTCCCCCTTTCAACAGAGAGAAACAAAGATAGCAGAACAGCCAATGACTATAATTATTTAATCTCACTGTAATTTTTAAATATGCACTTTTTGTGGCCAAGTCAATATGTGCTCGATCCTAAACAGTGTTTAATAAATAATTTCAGATTCGTTACCAGGGAAAACAATTGTTTCCATGGTAACTGTCCGATGTCAACGGTCGCCAATATTAAAAGAAAACGTAGTCCGTTGCCATAGAAACCGCCGTTTCCAGGGCAACAGGTCCTGTCACGGTTAGCCAATATTGAAAGAAAACGTTAAAAAGAACGAAGATAAGGCGCAAAGTACTGGAGAGGAGTCGCTAAAATTAATTCTCTTTGAACGAGAACGATTTACGAAACATCATCTACTAATTGAAGTCATGATTATTCTTCAATAAAGTAACTTCCAATAAACCTTTTGTTATTGTTAATTATTCCATATTGGACTCCCGAAGAAAACTCATCTAAACAACTTATTGACCGTGCCAATAGCGACTACTCGCAATCATGACTCCGTTTTCTTTCATTTAGAAATAGGAAAGAAAGAGAAGAAAGTAGAAGGGTAAAAGAAGGAGGTAGGTAAAGAAGAAAGAAAAGAAATAGGGTATTTTAATAAGAAACAGATTACTGGATAATTCCGGAAATATAGTAAAAGGTCGGGAAAGTCGTTGAAAGATGAATCATTCTAAATGTTATTAACAACTAATCAATTTTGGAATGCTTCGGAATAGACACATGTTCCCTCATACCACCCAGACCTAGCTCCAGGCACCACGATCATGGGGTTGCCCAGACCTAGACCTGGAAATGAGAAAAGTGAAATTTAATTCTTTATACTGTTATTCCAACCGGTGATTGATAACCATCCAGCATCTGAACTCTGTTCTCTAGGATCGACCACACATATGAATTAGCCAAGAGGAAAAAAAAACTTATTAACTCAATATAAATTTATGTATCGTATCAATAAAAGGTTCGACTTCCTAGAAGAAAGATGTCGTATTTAGGCTTATCCTGCTATTTTTGCTTCACTCCTCGAGCCGATTTAAACCGTTAGTGACGGTCCTTCATGACCTAGGTTATTTACCTTAACACATATGTTAAAACATGACACATATATTACAGATGTTAATATGACAAATGATATCACTAAAATTACTTATATTAAATCTATCATGCATTCACTCGCTCACTCACTCAGGACAGTGTATATATGTTTAAAGGAAACCAACTAACTACAAAGGTACAAATAGTTTATTACATTCATAGTGAAAAAAAAAGAAAAAATAATTACAAGGAAAACCTTAAAAGCACAAGTTCTTGGTTATATATTAATAGAGTACATAGTGTTATATTTTAGTAAACTTTTGTATATTCAATCATCTTGACAAATAGAAAGAGAAAAAAAATTATTTACACGTATCATATCTTAGGCATGCTAAAACAAATTATGATTTGCGACATACGCAAAGAAGACACTTATTTCACTAAAAAAAATATGAACAAAGAGGAAAGAAAATAAAAAAAAACTTTTAAGTGTATCAGAACTTATATGAGTCTCTACCTCACATTGGGTAATAAAATATTAATGATTTTGAGCGTTCAAATCACAAATCACGCACTACTCGTAGTGTCCAGAACATTTCGCTCCATTTAACTTCGTTCGTGTTTATATCTCTCTCTCTCTCTCTCTCTCTCTCTATATATATATATATATATATATATATATATATATATATATATATATATATATATATATATATATATTGGTTTACAAAACCATTCGTCGTCTATACTTGGTTTATAACTTTTAACAGTTTATATCTGCAATCGCACACCGCGACGCTTTATACCCATCCAGGGATTTCGACAAATCACTATCGCTAGAGGATGTTTCTCCTCTTAGACGGTCAATTTCCACTTATTAATTGAATAGTTTTAAGTTATTTATGCAACACTGGGACATGTCATGAAGCCTTTCCTTAGGATCACTTTCGTATATATTTATACATGGTTCGGATTAAAAAAAAAATGATCTTCCACAGGTGTACGGAGTATGATGGTTCAAATTGAGGATAAAAAAAAACTGGTCAAGTCACAGGATACATATGCAGGTGAGAAGGATTCAAGGTACACTTTCCACATGGTTTTTGGTTGGTAGTTCAGGGATAATATTCGTTATGATGTGGGTTGTTTAGACCTGCCGTTACTTTCCAATACATGCCATTACAGAATTACATAAGGTATCATTTACATTTATTCAAAAGAAAAGGAAAATTACTTAAGTGCACGGCGGTATTCATGACAAAATCTACATTCTTATATACGTCGGAAAGCTCACTGGCAAACTATAGCAACCAATACACGTTTAGGGGGGACAGACACGAGCGCTCTTACATATATTCATAATACATTTAATATCATACTTTTACTTTAAAATCATATTCACATATTAAGTACATATACATTTCGACGTATTCATTTCTCTCTCTCTATATATATATATATATTTATATTCAATAAATGCGCACACATTTAAATTAATCACCCCAATAATAAAATTTTTTTACAAGGTTGCAAACATTGTCCCAAAACAAATGACTTCCGACATTACATATGAAAAGAAAATCGCTTTTCTACCTGATACCGCGCATCTATAATTTTTTTCACTTTTATATATTCAATTCGTGCTTAAATAATGAAAAAAAAACTTTGTGAGGCAGGCACGTAACACAGAGCATTTCTAAAGATATAACTAGATAAACCAAAGTACAATTTCTGGGCCCAGGTTAACTACAAAGTAATCGAAAACCAAAACAGAAAGGAAAGTGACCAATGGATCAAAAAAAAACTTAAGAGGAACGACGGTGAAAGAACGTAATCGAAGTGTCGTCAAATACTAAGTCTTTGTTCATTTCAGCGATAGGTCAAAATGTGATGGTGGACCCAATCATTATCTACTCCATTCATGAATCGTGTCTTGCAACGTCTCAGCTGGTAATTTCAGATCAGAGTTGTACGTTAAATAAATCGTAAGCGACAAGTTCAAAATCGGGGGGGGGGAGGTTGAAATTTAAAAAAAAACTTGAAGAAATGAAGACAGAGAGAGAGATAGAGAAGAAGGAAGACGAAGAATAGGGGCGCCAAAGACTTAAGTGAGAAATAACTAACGCTACAAAGATAGAAGTCGAATTTCGCTCTCAACAAAATCCATAGCCAAAATATCCTTAACATGCCAAAAGGGTGGTCTACTCAAATACGTAGACTCAAGGGGCGCCCTGCTGCCAAGGATGCAAGTTCTGTGTCCATCAGATCCCAATCCCACAAGAGTTTGCTTGTAAGATTGAAATCCGATCCCCGTATCCGGCCCAGACCAGCAGGATAAAAGGAGAGGGGGAAAGGGACCAGGTAACTGCGTCCCCAATTTTGAAATCTCTAAGTAAAAAAAATATTCGACCCCTTAGAAAAACTAAGAAGGTTCGAGGACAGTAATGAAACTAGAATAGAAGTATTATCTAAGATATCCCTAACTAATGATTTGCCGAAATAAAAAAAAAATTAAATAAACTGAATTTTGGATCGGTGATTTCTATGCCAAACCTCACCGATAGCTACCCTGCGCAGACACGCCACAGTCTGGGATGTCGTTAATTTCCCTCGTCTAATTAAACTAAGAAAAGAAATGAAAATACTTAAAGGGACTAGGGGTCGACATCCGGGTACGCGAAAATAAATTTCAATAACTAATTGTTTTGATTCTGTAACCCTATCAGAGCTGTCGCCTCCATGAACATTGTAAGCTAGTCTGAGTAGGTAACGTAAAGGAAAAAAAAATCTCACGGAGCAGGATGTTCTATTTTAAAAACCGACCAGAAAATATAATTCACTACAGCCCTGTTGTATAACTGCTACTGTCTTTTCATAATTTATTATTCAATATGTCTAGTCAGCGATTATATGATGCTACCTATTCTATCAGATGGTATTACTATGGTTGATTATTACTATAACACATTAAACTACAAAGTATTACCATAGTCCGACTATATATTGCCCTCCGGTCCGCGTGATATCATGGTGCAGGGGTCAGAACTTGAGATGTTTGTAGTTACACGTATCTATTCAATATCTATATATCAACACGCGGCGAAATATTCACTGGGCAATATATAGTCGGACTATATATTTAACTATATGGGTGTCCTATATTCTATATTCATTTACTACAATATTCATACACTTTAAGATATTCATATTCACATTAATATTCATTTGCCACGACGCTATATTCTACAAACACCCTGTTTTCTCTATCTACGCCCAGCCTATTTACACATTTCATCATAATACTTTAAAATCTATAGTCACTACAAACATTTCCCATTCCGATCACCGCACGACAACCTCACTCGAACTCAAGACTCTTTCACACACACACAATACTATGTAATTCCTGGTAGCTTTATTAAGAACGAAAAAAAAATCCTACGTATGTTCACTGAAAATAGAATTATCCGCGATAATATTTAATGTTTATAAAATTCTGCAGCAACAATGAGCTTCTGCAGCCACGAAGAAAAATGAACATCTAATATAATTCCAAAGCAAAGAACTAGCATCATATCGCCCGACTTCTGTTAAAAATTTACGTATTGTTTATTTATTTAAATATCTCGATTTCTAGACTAGGCAGAATGTTGAAATTTTCAGGATATATTAATTTTGGGTCACTTGACCTAACTGTACATTCATATGGGCTGTGAATTATACCTTCTAGGTTTTATTTCGGAAAGAAAGGTCAATTTCATGAAATCTAAATCACTAAGCACCTCGACAGAAGAATGGCGGTTAGTACTGACTTTTGACACTAGGGCTAGCGACGATATAATCAACCCTTGAACAACTGAATGTGACCTTGTACACGGAATTATTATACTATATTAAGTTCACTATTAAATATTGTGTATGAGTTCACTTAATGACGGAATAATAAAGAATTTATCGCATAGTAAATACTACACTGTCCATATTTAATTATCTCACACACTCTTTCATCACTTAACTACCACAATTACTACTACTAGAACATGTTTCTACATTACGAACACATACATGCCACATTCATACTACACACTACATTAATACATGTTATACTAATAAATATACACAGACAACATTCATATTTTACCATTTTAAATCGGCTGTATGAAAGGAAAGGGGAAGAAAGGAAACAGGGCCAACTGGCCCTGTATTCACTAAATCACATTCTTGAGTGTTTAATTAATGCCCTGAGGGGACATATCGAAGTATTAGCTAACAATAGGACCCCTGCCCTGAAGGGGCAGGAACCCGGAAACAAACTAAATGTTCAACTCATCCCGCTGGAAGCCGTACTCCCAATTTGGGAGTCAGATAGGAGCCCTTACTGTAAATTTACACGTACATTGTGATTACTATTCTAACTACAACAAAATTAAATACCGCCATGTATGTTTAAAAAAAAATCACTCGCTACCTACATAAACAAATCTCTATATGGACAGGTCTTGTAACCCTCAATTAGCAGGAAAATTGGAAGATGGAAATATGATGGGAAACACTGATCTTCAGAACCGGTTTTAGAAAAGAAAACAGAAATCACACCACTTCTAAATCCTGTCCATATCGATCGGCAGATGAAATCATGGCGTCAGTATATTGCCCTTACTATTTCAGCCTTTTTTAGTCCAGTTTTGACTATGAAATTTAACAGTTCATGGCTCCTCAAGACTTCCAGTGATTTTTACATGTTAATAAACTCCCAAATATTACCTTGTTTGCAGCTGTTCTACTCCTTTTTCAACTTTTTGAGCTAGACGATCCAAATCTAGTGTCTTCAGCGAGACGTTCCGGCATGGAATGGAATAATTGCGCCCTAATATCATAGCGTGGGTTTATCATCCAATCAGAACAAAGCATTTTTGGCGGTGGGGCTTTAAAACGAATAAAATTTGGTAAAATCTGGATTAAACTAGATTTTAGAAGGACCTAGGTATCTAAAAGAGAGGTGAAGGGTGGTCCTAAAAATTCTGTCGAATTTTAGATTGGTTATTTAATCTGAAGAGTTCCGTCCAATAGTGGATCTATATTTTCAGATACCACTGACACCGTAAGAATTGTAATAATCCATTTACATATCCATATACAAAACTTATAACTAATTTAAAATATAAATAAAGATATTGATTCCCAAAACTATAATCCGTAATGATTTTTTTTTTTTTTACAGTTTTCCATGTTAATTGAAATAGAATAACAAATAAAATTACGAATTATATGAACAGCCAGAAATTTTTTGTTAAACGTCAGGTACAGTCGGTGCAAAAAATTTCGGGCACCCTCCTATTAAAAACATAATATCATTAGACTGTAATGGCATATTACAATTGGGCACTACGTCAGATAAGTCAGTGTCAGGGAAGAAATTACTGCCTAAAGAAAAGTTTTAAATCTTCATTTTAAGACTTTTCGGCGGATTCGATCCGAGTAACACTCCCGTTCATTGTCGGGAAGGGGGCGGTAGGTAGATGTGAGTGCCCCCCTAGAAATTGCCTTCCTTGTGGGTCCCTGGGTTGCAGTACGGCCCTGCGTCTTTACGCTGCTCCACAGTATAGGACTCCACATTTTAGCTGTTGCTACGCATCCTCTTCCATCTAATCAAAAGTATATTTCCAATCACATGAACATTTTTCTCCATGTTACCCTCTCAAGACTAACGTCGTTGTTAATTGATTCGTGAGGAAATCATTATCAGACTGACATCATAGTGACAATGTTCCGTGGGTAGGGAGTGACTACTCTCTGTCAATGTGTAATATCCAGCATGCTACACCATGGAACATCGTCACCGTAATGTCAGTCTGACAATGATGTCCTCACGAATCAACTACCTACAACGTCAACTAACTACAATGTACTTTTGATAGGCTAAGAGAGGGTGCATAGCAACGCCTAAAATGTTGAGTTTTATAATTCGAGCTATCAAAAATGAAATAATTGTAGTTTTATTCTACATTGTTATAACATGAAATAAAAGCTAAAAAGAAATACGTGATGGCGAATAAATTGAAGCTATTTTTCCTAAATAAAATAATAAACCTAAGCTAATAAATAAAATAAATAATATATTTTATATTAATTATATTAATAATATTTATTTTTCCTAAATAAATAATAAAACTAATAAAATAATAACTAAGCTAAATAATTAAAATTTCACGGAATTATAGGAAAGAAAACTTATTGGTTAGGATTTTGTTCTAAACCACTATAAATACAAAGAAATTAGAAAATTTATTCAAATTATTGAAATATGCGTTGAAAAGGTTTGTTATCATGCACTCACCTCACTAACTTGATCTATGAATGAATGCTTTACAGGATTAAAACTATATATAAAAATGAAATAATTGTAGAAATATAAAAATATAATTGGCAAATATGAGGGAAATAATTGATAGCTAATGCAGATTCCTATAGATATCAGAGCTTGAAATACAATGAAATATTATAGAACAGAAGTTAGCATTATATAAAGATAACCAAGAAAGTTATGTCCCTTTTTGTGAAGCTCTGTGTTCAATTGGATCTTACAAAGTGAGATGAATGCGAATGGAGATAAGGCAAAGGTCAGTTGTTGATATGGGTATATCTAACATACTACCTGGTTGTGGCAGTTCAGTTACACCGTGAACATGCGTAGGGACAGACGAAGAGCGTCATAAGGGCATGTATGCTGTACGAGTTCCCACCGCAGGGAAAAGCCGCTGCAGTGGGAGAGAAGATATACCAGGCTGGTCAGCGTGTCGTGACTACGCGGACAATGCAGTAGTGGTTTAAGAAGTTTAAGGACGGTAACGAAACACTCAAAGACGCACCTCGTGCTGGAAGACCAATGCCTATACAAAATGAAGATCTTCAGGCAGCAATGTAGCGAACAGTGTCCAGACATGTGAGGAACTGGGACTACAATTCAGTATGAGTGGAAAAACCATTCGGCAGCATCTCCATCAACTTGGGAAGCACTACAAGTTGGATCGACGGGTCCCACATGATTTGTCTCTGGGCCAGGAGGCAACGCTAGTAGACACCTGTGTTTTTTGCTGTCATCATTGGTTAGCATTCCACGAACCGGTTCCAAAACAGCCGAAAGAAGAACTGAATCAGAAGAAGGTCTTTCTGTGTGTTTGGTGGACTGCTCGTGGCATCGTGCATCGGAAACTGCTACCAGCTGGTCAGGGCACCAATGCACCTGTGTACTGTCAGTAGGTTGAGCTGTGTTCAAGAAAATTCAAAACTCTGAATCACAAAGGGGTCAGTAGACCCACTCCTGTTACAGGACAACGCTAAGCCTCACGTGGCCAGGATGACCCAGGACACCATTCTACGCCTTCGATGTGAAACACTATTGCATCCGACATACTTCACAGACATTGCACCGTCCGATTATCACCTGTTCGATTCCTTGGACAATTACCTTAGAGGACGCCAGTTCAAATCCCTAGTAGAGGTGCAAAATGCACTTGATACGTTCTTCGCTTCACAGCCCACCAAGTTCTACCATGATGGAATCCATGGCCTTCCAGAACATTGGCAGAAGGTTGACGATGCTGATGGGGACTATTTCTTATCTTCCAGGTACGTCTTAGGTGACATATCGATGTTCGAAGGTGGTGGGTGAAAAAGCGACAGAACTTTCTTGGTTACCCTTATACACAAAAAGTAATTTTCCGGTTGCTATTAGACGGGATAAAAGTAAAGGAAAAGAGCATTATACGAAACCAGAAAATAATATAAAACATATGTAAATGACCTTGCTGTAGGGAATTTTCACTCCTTCGGTGTCTTTCACAAATTATAGAAATTCGTCTGAACTTTTTTCTTTTTTCTTTAAAAAAAAAAACGAAATTCGAAGACATAGTATAGACATCTTCGTGAACCACCTTCACCTATTTACACTGCTCCACAAAACTTAAGCAACCCGAGAGAACATGGTATAAGTGACATGTGGGGCCCATTCAACACTGGTTAATGGTATGCACATACACAGAGACACACAGGCAAGGCGAGCGCCCACTCTATCGCATAAGCAGCACCGTTGCAAGCGCGGTGAACAAATTATGCCATGAGTCGTACACCGAAGCCCAGTAGTGTCCGAGGCTCCAAGCATAGAGTTAGTGGTTCTTCTGTGGAGTACACACCTTGAAATGGCTGGCAGACGACATTTGAGTGACTTTGACTGCGGGCGAATAATTGGGCGGTTGGAATTGGGCCGATCGCAAGTGGAAGTGGCACAGGAATTCAACGAGAACAAAAGTGTTGTGTCGAGGCTGTGGAGTCGCTTCCAAAATGTAGGTGAAGTCAGTAGATGTCATGGAGGAAGCCGTCCGAAGAAGACGTCGGCCGTCGATGACAGATTTCTCACAATTTCTGCCAAACGTCACCGTCAAGCTTCATGCTCTCAACTGGCCAATGAGTTGTTTCAGGCTACAGGACAACGTGTGAGTCGTCAAACTGTTCGTCGGCGGGTCAATAGAGCAACACTGTATACAAGAAGGCCTGTGCTGTGTGTGCCATTGAAACTGGAGCACAAACGTGAGCGCTACACATGGTGTCAGGAACATGTTGCATGGGGGAACACCAGTGGGCGCGTGTCATGTTCTCCGATGAGTCGAGATTCAGCCTGTCGTCTGATTCTGGTCGGACTTTAGTGTGGGGAGAGCCAGGAACACGCTATCATCCAAACTTAATTGCTGAACGGCCGTCCTATGGCGGTGGTTCCATTATGGTGTGAGGTGGAATTATGCTGTATGGGAAAACGGACCTCCATATTGTGCTACATGGCACTTTAACAGCACAACGATACCGGGATGAAATTCTCAATACATATGTGCGCAATTTCCGCGCAGCATTTGGCCTAGACTTCCTGTTCATGGATGACAATGCCCGGCCACACCGTGTACATCTTGTGTCCGAGTATCTGGAGAGTGAAAACATTATGCGTATTGCATGGCCTGCATATTCGCCGGACTTGAATCCCATCGAGCATGTGTGGGATGATCTTGGGCGGCGAATAGCGCAGCGCAGTCCACCAGCACGCACTCTCCCTGACCTGCAAACAGCTCTCCTCGGGGAGTGGCACCATCTGCCGCAAGACTTGATCAACATTCTGATATGCAGCATGGAGGCCAGATGTCGTGCCTGTATAGCTGTTCATGGTGGTCACACGCCATATTGACTGCCTATGCCCTCGCACAATCCAGCTTCACCTGTTGAGGTATCGTTGTGCTAAACTTTTTGGTCACTCTGTACATCCTAACTGTATTGTTCGTTTTCACTTGGGTTGCATTGTGCATCTGGATCATCTGTTTGTTCATTATACTTGGTACAGTGATCGTGTCGTTTTAATTTCTGCCACTTTCTTCGAGTTGCTTAAGTTTTGTGGAGCAGTGTATATTTGCTTCTAAAGCAATTATTGAAAACGCTGAAATACGTGTTTAGTTTTTACAAATGAAAAGTCAAAATACAAAATTTCTTGCCACTAACCTTAATAGATATATGGCGATATATGGAAATGGTATATAAACGCAGTGTACAGTTTCGAAAGAAAATATTCTTCAGCTGACATTTTTTCCCTAATAACTCAACAATAAATTTACCTATTAGATTAACATACAAATTCTGACCAAAGCATGTATTAACTAATAAATAATAGTTTTACAGTTTCGGCAAATTAACTTTGCCTTCATCAGACACATTAAAGAGAGAAGAAAAGTGACATGAAGATAAGAAAAAAATAATCGAAGTCATTAGTAGTGTGTAATCACTGTAAATTGCAGGTAAAATGGCAGTAACCAAGGCATCTATATAAATACATAAAAGAAAACAATCTGGATGACCATGGTAATAACCAGGAAATCACGATACTACTACTCCATTCTATTGTAGTGTATGGATGCATAAATTGGATGACACACTCAGAGATTTGTAAACAAACATATGAATAAAATACTCGAAGGAAATGTTTACGATCTCACATAAGTGGGCCATCACAATGATCACATCTTTCAGTTTCGTATTCTCGAATACATCTCAATGTTCAATTTATTCGTTAATTGTTGTGTAAATAATAGCATCTACTTAGGTTTTATCTTAATCATTAAGAACACTGTATCAAAGGTAAAAATGTATACATTATTGTATTACAGTTACTACATTCTGTGTACGTCATCCTCATGAGTCATTCGAAGAAGTAAAAATTCTTTTTGAAATATAAAATTGTGAAAAGTTAAAATCTAGATAAGTTATACAACAGAAGTCCTGACTGACTTTTCAATGCCGAGACCAAACTGCTTAAGGTGAAAACTTAAAATTTGGACAGTACACAGGATTTATGACGTAAAATACCACTAGTAATTTGACATAGAATGAGGTCAAATGGGGAATGTAATTATTATAATAAGATATACAATCCTTAGAAAACCAGAAGAACAGAGATATAAAATTTAGTATCTGGACGCTTCATTTAAAATAATGAGAAATGCGTTAAAGTGTTCTTCAACATTTAATCTAGAAGAAAATGAAATGAATTTGGAATTTCGACGCTGAAATGCGGAAATAGTATTACCTATTATTATTATTATTATTATTATTATTATTATTATTATTATTATTATTATTATTATTATTATTATTATTATTATTATTATTATTATTATTATTATTAGATATCCATTTTCAGTTTGACGTCACATGAATAAGCTCTGAGTGTAAGGGAAGCAGCGATGACGATAATGAACGAAATGCTGGAATGAAGAAAGTTGGAGGAAATGGGCAGAATCACGAGAAAAACCATGTACACACGGAAAAGAAAGTATTTGACAGTTAACAAATTTTCTTTTGTCAATATCTCGAGAACAAATTAATTAATTTGAATCTTTTTATTGTTATCCTTAGAATAATTATAACTTGACAACTTGCCAAAGTTGGTAGTCTAATAGGTTACCACTCATTCTAGCTTTGGAACTTCTTGTATAAATTAACAGACAAATTCTGACCAAAGCATGTATTAACTAATAAATAATAGCATTATAGTTTCGGCAAATTAACTTTGCCTTCATCAGACACATTATCTGATGCATGAGAATTTACGAGGTGCATTCAAGTTATAAAACCTCCATTTTTTTTTTCTTAGTACTGGTAACAGATAGAAATGTGCTGTTTGTTTTAAAATACGCTAGCACTCGTTGTCAATGCGTGACAGAGATGGCAACATCGCACAGCACACAGATCTCTAGCGGCAGTCGGAAGAGTGATGACTGTTTCCGATCCTTACGATTCATTACAAGAACAGTGTGTAATCGTTCGCTCTTTTCATTTGTGTAGAGTGATACCGCTTGAAATTCATCGCCAATTGAGTGAGACATGTGATGATGGTGTCTTTGATGTGTATAATATGCGTTCGCGGATGCGACAGTTCAAAGAAGGCTAAAGGTCGTGTGACAACAAACCAAGACAATCTCGGCCTGGCACAAGCCAGTCTGACGACAGTGTGCACAGATTCCACGGAAATGCCAACTTTGTAGACGATGCGTACCACACTCATTCGGAGATCCTCCAAAACAACTTTCTCTATTCGTTCGATCATATTGTCAGACCAGCATGACGAGGCCGAGAGAGTGTTGGTTCTAATATCTAAGCGGTTAGCGTACGCATCTTTGGCGTGAGAGGCCCGGGTTCGATTCCCGGCGGGAGCTCATGTGGTTCGGATTTCACGTTTTCAGTAGGTCCCGTCTCATATAGCCTCGATGCTGAAAGGGATGTTAAAATCAACTCAACTCAACTCAATGAATGATTGCAGGCTCTTCTTGTAATGAATCGTAACGATCAAAAACAGTCATCACTCTCGCCGCTGCCGCTAGTTGTGTGTGCTATACGGTGTTGCCGCCTGTCACAAATTGATAACGAACGCTCTCCTATTTTAAAACAAAAAACATCTGTTACTAGTCGTGCGGGGGGAAGGGGGTTGGCGGTGTTATAATTTGAATGCACCTCGTACACTTGCAGTTTTTTTTATCCAGTTGTATTAAATCAGTCGATTGGTATATGTTTTTCTTCGTCAAACGTTACTAATATTAAAATTTCATTATAAACTTAACATGTTATTTGTTCAAATAATTACTCCCAAGCATTGTGATTAATTTTACCTAAGTTATCTGTGAATAATGTTAAAAAGAGTGGATGTTTTAGTGGTTGAAATATTTATTTTGAAAATATACATTGAAATATTTTATAAGGCATGACTTCTTTTCTTTGTTTGTGCATTTGGGATTTGTTGAAGAAAAAAAAAAGAAATATTTGAGGATAATTCTTTTTTCAGAGATGACAGACAATAGGAAGAGAACAGAAATAAAGCATTGTTAGCGTTCGTGTTTACTTCGTTGTCATTTAATTCCATTATTGTTACCTTATTTTTCTTTTTCAGTTGTGACGTTTTGTCCCGTAGGAAATGGTTAAAAATTGGAGGGGAAAAAGGGGGAAGGATAAGACATTGCAGCAACTGTCTCAGATCGTCTGTGTCACACAACTTTTGTGGATTGGGAAGAAGAGGCACACACACACATAACAAAAATCAATTCTTTACTTTCTTTTGTCACCCTCTATTTCTTTTCTTCAGCTTCTATCTCTCTTTTTCTTCTTTGTCCTAGACTTTTTTCTTATGATGACGATTTTTGTTGTCTTTCTTTTCTAGTTTTGCACGCTGAAAAATTCGTTGCTCAGGCAACGAATTGAAAGAGCAAAGATCTGAAGTGAAGGATTGATTTTCTACGAAATGGCATTGTGTTCTTATAAGTAAATCATAGTTGTTTTTTGTGATATCGCTTACATGTGTTAGAGTTGCTCATAAGTCATTCATGGTACCTAAACGAATGAATCAGCTCCTATTATATTTTAACAATCTACAGTAATTTATCTCGCTTGTTCACAATATCTTTTACTCTTACTTTCAAATAAAGTGAGAAAAGGGTTGAGGTCGATATGGTTGTTGATTTCATCTTTAGTACAGAAGTTGCCAAAGATTTGAAGAAAGTAAATATTGTTGATTTCCAATAAGTTATTAGGTATTTTTCCTTTATACAATGCTTTTATTAGGTACTTTCCCTTTTTACAATGCTTTTATTAAGATATTTCTCTGTTTGCTTGTTTGTTAGAATTAAATCTTGCAACTCAAATTTCACGCACTTTCACACACTAACTACAACACTGAAAATACATAAACTCGATGACAATACTATATTGTTACAGACTCCTTGATGTAGTTCATAGTTTTACTGTAAATTTGATTATTTAACTAGCATATATTACCCGCTTCGCTGGGTTGAAATGAAAATTTAAATGCACAACTCCGTATCTCATGTGTTTAGTACCCGTGAAATATGCAGTTTTCGCTTTTAATTACATCGATTTAAACGGCATCCGAAAGATCATTGATGATCTCGGCGACCTCGAAAACCATGAATTCCACACTAATATTGGTCATTGTCGATCATTTTATTATCTCCTCCTTTCCCAAGTTGCGAGACTGAATTTGGTTTAAACGGGATCGGAATTGTCACTCTTCATCTCAGTGACCCTAAAAACTAAAGATCAGATACTAATACCGGCCATTTTTGATAATTTTTATACACCTCCCGCTATGTTGCGGGGGACGGCATCGGAAATGTCACCACTCATCTTAGCGACCCCGGAAAATATTGATTCGACACTAATATGGGTTATTTTTGATCAGTTTTATGTATTTCCCTTTTCCCGTCCCCCAAGATGCTAGGATGAATTTGGATTTAAACAGCATCAGAAGTGTGACTGTTCATCTCGGCGACCCCAAGAACTATAGATTCAACACTAATATAAATCATTTTCGACCATTCATATATACTCCCCTTCCCCCATGTTTCGGGCCATGGCACATGGCATCGGAAGTGTCACCGCACATCTTAGCGACCCCCAAAAATGTGGATTCAGCACTAATATCGGTCAGTTTCGATCATTTTTAAATATCTCTTCCTCCCCCTCTCCCCACGTTGCGGGGTTGAATTTGAATTTAAATGGGATTGAAAGAATCACTGTTTATCTAAGTGACCCAGAAAACTATATATTCGACACTGATAGTGGCCATTTTCGATCTGTAGTGGGCCGCAAATTCGCAAACTATTTTTTGCGAATAAATATTCTTTTTTTTTATTTTTAAAACTGCAACAGAATTCGTATTTCATTTACTTCTTTTAAAATACAAATTCGTGTTGAGTGTTCTTTTTTTTTCCTAGCTGGAAACCAGACATCCTGTCTGCTTTCACGTCTCGCTACCGAGTTCCCCCTTTCTGACCTGTAGGTCAACAGCAGTTAAGATAAACATTCTCCCCTTCTGGTTCGATACAGAAGCTTGGTTTTTTTTTTCTATATTTATGTAGTCTTTTAACAAGTTAGATTATTATTATTATTAGTGGTAGAATACTGTTAAGAAAACCCATATAGTTTGTGTATCTTTAAAATGTCATTTTTGCTTCTAAAAAGAAGATTCTTTTTCGTTCTTCGAAACATTAAATATACATGTATGTCTTTGGTCGAAAACAAGTAAGATAAACTGTCGAAGGGTCTTGAGTTCATTATGTATACAACCTTTCAAGTTTATTACTTGAAATCTTTTATGTTTAGTATATGTTTATAGTTTAAGATACTATTTGTACAATTCTCTGTAATATCTCGATGTAATATCATTCTTCCAGAGAAAGGGGCTCACACACCTAAACTCAAGGACTACACATCACACGCACACGCATGCGCACACACAAAATCTTATCTTTTGCCTGGCTCCGCCCAAGGCACCTTGTTCTAGCCAATCTAGATGTTAATGGCATGGCTCGTTCCAATAGCTAGTAGCTCCACCCCTCAGAGTGGAACCCTTCCGAGGTCATCTGCACCCGAAATCGTGTTCAAAGCCAATAATCTTTCTTTTCAGGATACTGGTCCCCCTCGAGCTCCGCCCTAGGTACTTTTTAGATCTCCACGCATGCTCAACCTCTGACCTTACGGTCCCAGTGCAACGTTTGCTCACGTTAGTATTTTGCACACAGACCGTAAATTGGTGCCGATTGCACCACCGACCGAGGCCCTTAAAAACGCATGTTTTCGGCTCTCTCGTCGGACAACGTCCCTCTCCTGAACCCCTCAGAGACGTGCAGACTACGAGGAGTACGCAATTCGTTAGGCACGTTTCCGTTCAGGAACTTATCACGAAGAAGTCTCTAGTTGTCCATCCCTCTGCCTTCAAACCTCTCTGCCTCTACGGAGGCCTGCCTACTCAATCTATTGGTTACCTACCTCACTACCTTGGTTTACCCAGTACTTGGCAATCTGTTTCTGAAAGCTCGATGGCTCAGCCAGGGTTCTCCCATAATTGCTGGTCGGCTTAAGAAACTGACGGTCAAAGTACTACCCTACCTAATCCTCACGGTAACTTGGCAATCTGTTTCTGAAAGCAAGACGGTTCAGCCAGGGTTCTCCCATAATTGCTGGTCTGCTTAGGAAACTGACGGCTAAAGTTACCTCCTTCCGAACTTGGCAATCTACTTCCGCAAGTTTCGCTTCAGCCCGGACTCGCTCCAGAAACTGCTGGCAAGCTTAGGAAGTTGACGGCTAAAGTTCTGTCGCACCCCTATTTGATGTGTGTTTTGACAGACTCTAAGTTTATTGCTTAGCTGGCCTAAAACGCACCGGTAATCAAATAGTTACTCCCTGTTTGATGTCTGTTCGCAGACCGGTAGATCAAACGGTAAACCCTTACACCTTCTTTGTTTGATGTCTGTTCGCAGACCGGTAGATCAAACGGTAACCTTAATTCCCTCTGGTAACCAACTTTGTTTGATGTCTGCTTAGCAGACTGGTAGATCAAACGGTAACCTTTACACCTACCCTGTTTGATGTCTGTTCGCAGACCGGTAGATCAAACGGTAACCTGTTCCTAACCTTTGGTAGCCTACCCTATTTGATGTCTGTTCGCAGACCGGTAGATCAAATAGTATACCTCTTACCTACCTACCCACTAGGACTGATTCGTGCCCTCCCAGTCTAGTGCAGTTTTGTTTTATTTGTGAAAAGTGCTACAGTCAAGTTGGTTTTTATCAGTGACTTTTAGTGAGTTATTTTTTTAACTACCTATTGGAACGCCGCCACGTAAGTTAAACTCTTTTATAAATAGACACAGTACTTACACTATCGCCCCGGCTCTGGTTCTTGTAATTTGCTTAGAGCCAATAAACTGCAGGCCTACTGCAAGGAACATATTTGTCGAGTTTTGTTTCAAGAGATATCCCAAAGGATTGTTGGTTATCAAACCTTAATCAGGATAACGATTCCATTGTTTCCATTAGAAGATAAGTCTTGGCCACGGCCAACGCTACCGTGTAATACTAAGATTCTTCGAACTGTTTTGTTAGCTGAGTTCCTGTTTCCAGTATAACTTTGCCGCTCGAGTTATAGTTGGTGTTTTGCAGAAACTTTGGTTGACTAATTAGAAGTATTTTGGTAAATTACAAAACTCTCTTGTGTGGGTGCCGGTCTACGCAAACGCATACCGCCGGCCCGCCACATAATTTTGTGTCAGCTTTGTGGGATATCTTGAACAATCTAGGGTATCTTGAACAACCTAGGATATCGTGAACTTTTTGCACAGCCTTAGGATATCAGGAATAATCGTGACATCGTAAACTTTGATACCAGTTTAAGTTATTTAAGTGAACTGTGTTTTGTGCATGTGCATTTTGCATGTGTGATATTTATTGTGTGCTGAAAGTTTTTCCATCTGTTTAACTTTCATTCCATCCTCCTTGGCGGAAGCGAAAAAGGGAAAAGGACGCTTTTGTTGTTTGACTGGCCATCAATCAGCAAAACATCCTGCTCACTGTATCGTGACGCCAAACGCACATTAGTGATTTCAGTTCATTAGTGTTTTTAGTGTTGAAATTGGGCATTTTAAAGCCCCATACAGGTGATAAACTCATCGTGAATTTAGATTTAGTTAGGTTAATTGAGAAATTCCTCTCAGAAACCATTATTGCTCAAACCTTCGGGTTTTCGCAAATCTAAGAGGTTCATTCATTTATTTAATTTGTTGTTTCTACGTTGAAACGTAATTTGAATTTTTAATCATGGCAGAAGCTGACGGAAGTAACGTACAGCCAGAATATGTTAAAGTTTCTCAGGCAATTCAGGTTATTGCAGAACCATTTACAGGAGATCGTTCTAAGTTGAGGCAATTTATTGATAGTTGTGAAATTGCTCAAGGGTTAGTTAACCCCCGTGATAAGCCTGTATTATTGAAGTTTATTAAGTCGAAAATTTTAGGAGAACCTAGAAATCGTATTTTAGTTAGATTGAACGTAGATACTTGGGAAGCAGTTAAGACAATTTTAGAAGAGAATTATGCTACACATAGATCTATTGATTATTATGCTTGTTTATTGTTTTCTGCCAGGCAAGGCAAAAATGAGGGTATTAGCTCGTGGGCTAGCAAGTTAGATACAATTCGAGCTGATCTGAAAGCTGCTGCTTCGAAAATATGTCGTGAAACTGAAAGAGCTGGTGCTCATTCACTTATTGATCATTTGACAAAAGCATCTTTTGTCCAGGGAATTAGCGATCCCCGCATTCAAACAGTAATTCGTGGTAAAAGTACAGAAGATGATAGTTTCGCTCAATTAGTAGATTTCGCTCTAGTTGAAGAATCCTATCATTGTCGTGCAAAGCGTACCCATACTTGTGCGAAGAAGCGTATTCATGTTTGTACCCGAAAGAACACAAGTTCTCCGCGTTGTTCTCATCACCGCCAAACGCGCAGTCCTTCTCCGCGTAGTTCTCGTTGCCGCAAAACGCGAAGCCGTTCCCCGCGTCGCATTCAGCGTCGCCCAGCGCGAGATTCTTCTCCGCGCCATCCTCAGTGTCATCGCACAGCGTGTACTCATTCTCCGCGTCGCACTCAGCGTCGCCGATCGCATAGTGATTCTCCGCGTCGCACTCAGCATCGCCCAGCGCGTAGTCCTTCTCCGCGTCGCCCAGTGTATGTGTGTCCTCAGCGCCGTACACCGCGCAAACTTTCTCCGCGACCAAAACCGAATAATGTCTCACCGCGTCGTCATCCCGTCGTTGACACGCATGATTGTGAATTGAAAGAGAAATGCCGTGCTGACCACAGCACCAAGCCAAAATCTTGTAGCAAGAATAAATCTTTATGTTGTTTATCGAAACACAACTCCTCAAAAGTTAAATTAGAGAAACGTGTTGATAGTAATAGAAATCAGAATGATAATATTAAGATTTTCCTTTGTTCCACTGAACAAACGAGTAATAATTGTACGAAGGTGTCGCCACCTCAGAAACCTGACCGAAATTCTGTTAAGTCTGATACAATTGGACGTTACGCCCAATTATGCGAATGTTCCACTAAGAGTATAATCGATGAAAAGGGTAAAATTAAAGTGCGAATGATGGATTTAAATAAGAATTACGAAATGTTATTAGATTCAGGCTCAGATCTATCGCTTATTAAGTATAGCCATTTACGTGAGTCAATGTTGAGAAAGATACATAGATGTGACTCCACTCCAGTGCATGGATTCAATAATTTTCATGCCCATACTTTAGGTACATTAGATGTTAGATTAGAAATAGGCAAGAATAGAGTGACTCATTCTTTTCATGTAATGCGTAGTGATTTATTACCTCCTAATGTAGCCGGTATAATAGGCAGAGATTTTCTTCTTGAAAATCATTGTGTAATTTCGTATGACAGACAAGCTGAATTGAAAATTGATGTAGGAACTAAAGTAAAGATCCCAGCACGTACTGAAAAGCTAATTGAAGTTAAGACTGAAAATAATGGGATAGGATTTTTGTCCAAACGTACTTTGGCAGACGGTGTATTCCTGCCAGACGCTATAGTTAAAGCATCCGATAACAAATGTGTTACTAGCATTTTGAATTTGACTGAAAATGAGGTAGATGTACAAATTCCCCCAATCTCTTTAGATTTTGAACCACTTCTTGATATGACAAAATCTCATAGTGTTTATGCATTGAGCAAATCTGACAATGCAAGTCAAACTAAAGGGTTAAAATCGCGTTTAGAATTACTTAGGCAGAACTTGCGATTGGATCATTTGAATCCAGAAGAGAAAGCGTTAATACTGTCGCATTGTGAAGAATATCATGATTTATTTTATTTAGAGGGAGACAAACTCTCCTATACTGATGTGATTGAACATAGCATCCCCATTCATCCCGACAAACGAGGTACAGTCGTGACTCAGAAACCGTACCGTATTCCCGAGGTACATAAGGCAGAATTACAAAATCAAATCGACAAGATGTTAGATGAAGGTATAATTTCCCCAAGCAAGAGTCCTTGGAATTTTCCGATATTAATAGTGCCAAAAAAAGATGGATGCATCAGGCAAACCTAAGATTCGTATATGTTTAGATTTTCGTAGGCTTAATCAGATTACTATTGGAGATAGCTTTCCTTTACCGAATATTACACAAATACTAGATCAGTTAGGGCAATCGAAATACTTTACGACCTTGGATTTAGCCAGTTCGTATCAACAGATTAGAATTAAACCTGAAGACCGTAGTAAGACCGCCTTCAGTACACCATATGGTCATTACGAGCATAATCGCATGAGCTTTGGATTATGCGGTGCCCCCGCAACATTTCAGAGAATGATGAATATTGTTCTATCCGGATTGCAAGGATTAAAGTGTTTTTCGTATTTAGACGATTGTTGTATCTATAGTAGAGACTTAAAGGAACATATGTCAAGATTGAAACTTGTATTTGATAGGTTTCGAACCTACAACCTCAAACTTCAGCCTGATAAGTGTGAATTTCTTAGAAAAGAAATAACATATTTAGGACATCAAATAACAGATCAAGGTCTGAAGCCAGACCCTCGCTTAATTGAGAAAGTGTTACATTTTCCGCATCCGAAAAATGTCAAGCAATTGCGTGGATTTTTAGGATTAAGTTCTTATTACCGTAGATTTATTGAAGGCTATAGCAATATAGCCAAACCTCTCACTCTTTTGTTAAAGAAAGATGTTCCATTCAAGTGGGAAACTAAAGAAGAACTAGCGTTCCAAGCCTTGAAGGAAAAATTGACATCACCACCTCTCCTTCAATATCCTGACATGAGCTGTCCCTTTATTATTACCTGTGACGCCTCAGAAGTCGCAATTGGAGCTATCTTGTCTCAGGGCCAAATTGGCCAAGACAAACCAATCGCTTACGCTAGTCGTACACTTGATAATGCTGAAAGAAATTACTCCACAACCAAACGTGAATTACTTGCGATAGTTTGGGCTGCCAAACTATTCCGCCCATACATCTTTGGAAAGGAAACAACCTTTGTGACTGATCATAAACCTTTGCTTTGGGTGTTTAGTGTATAAGATCCTAGTAGTAGACTTTTAAGATGGAGAATTAAGCTAGAAGAATATAATTATAAGATTGTTTATAAAGCAGGTGTCCGTAATACCAATGCTGATGCATTGAGTCGTATTGCATATTTAGACCCCGATCCAGAAGGTCAACCTTCTACCCTTGACGAAGAAACAAAGAGTAGGATTCTGAAAGAGTTTCACAACCTTCCTGCCGGTGGACACCAAGGTATTCATCGAACTATAGCTAAAATCAAAGCGTACTTCGAATTGAACAATATCGATCCGAAATCTTGGAAAAGACTAAACACCGATGTCGAAGAATACATAAAGAAATGTGAGTCGTGTCAAAAGAACAAACGCACTCAACCTAATGTCAAACTTCCCATGGTTTTGACCACCACTCCTGAAGTAGTATTTGAGAAATGCGCTTTAGATCTTGTAGGGCCGTTTCCTGAGAGTTCTCTCGGAAACAAATACATCTTAACATGCCAAGATGAATTATCGAAATATTTAGTGACCATTCCCCTACAGCAACAAGATGCCGAAACCGTAGCTGAAGCCTTTGTGACGAAATTTGTTTGTGTTTTCGGTATACCTCAAACCATTTTAACCGATCAAGGTACTAATTTTATGAGCGATACCTTTAAGAAAATGTGTCGCATGTTCCAGATTAGGAAACTACATACTAGTGCATTCCACCCTCAAACTAACTTCGTTGAAAGAGTTCATAGATCTCTTGCTGAGTATCTGAGGCATTATGTGTCTGAAAACCAACTGGACTGGGACGTCTGGTTGCCATACGCTGCTTTTGCTTACAATACAACTCCACATTCAGTAACTAACTATACTCCACACGAGTTGATGTTTGGCCGGATGGCTAACATCCCTGGTATATTACAGAAACAAAGTACCGACATTAATTACGCGTATGATGATTACATCAAAACCCTAAAGCAGAAGCTTCAGAACAGTTACTAGTTAGCTAGATCAAAACTGAAACAAGCTAAGGTTAAAAACAAAGAACAATATGATAAGACCGCCCCTCATAAAGAACAATTGTTTAAAGCAGGCGATCAAGTGTTACTTAAAGATGAATCTGTTCGAAGAGGACGATCCAAGAAATTGGGTTCACAGTGGATCGGTCCATACAAAGTAGTTAAAGTTAAAGGTGTTAATTGTACTATTGCTAATCGAAGAAAAACATTTGTAGTTCATGCTAATAGGTTAAAGTTATATTATTAGTAGATAATATTAGTAGACTTTATTAGTAGGTAGTGAAGTTTCCATTTTTGTTCGCAGCCATCATGAGACATCCTCTCTCCATGTCTGCTTGCTTGATTATATATATATATATATATATATATGTATATAAACTTTTGGTTATATGTTCTGGGTATTCTCATCTAGAACTTTAATTAAGTGTAAACACCCGAAAACTCCACAAGGTTGAGCAAAACAAAAAAATATATATACATGGTGAAAAACCAAAGAGGAATATTTCATTAACTTCATAAATTTAATTTGGTTGTTTGAAATCTAAAAATTCTAATTTTGGTATTTCAGATGTTAATTATCAATGACTCTTATTAAATCAGATGTCATTTCATATGTTAATTATTATCAAATAGTCTTTTGAAAACTATTCATGACACTGTATTGTCTATTAAACGTAGTCAATACTCGTAGTCAGACATATATGAATTTGCATGTCATACATTAATAAAAACATCTAGATCCATTGTTTTCATCAATCAGAAAATTCTTGGTTATGTTATTAGTTTACCTTTGACTGATGGTTTAAGATTTAATATGTATAAATTAATTCCATTTCCAACTGAGCTTAAAGACAATAAGTATTTCTTTATACAGCCTCAAAATCCGTATTTGATTATTGAAGTATCAAAGCAATATTATGGTAAGATTGATGAACATATGTTTAATACTTGTAAGGAATTAACTTCATTTTCAAGGGTTTGCAAACAAACATTTCCGCTAAAACCTACACATAGTAATGAAGACTGTGAAGTAAAATTTATTGATTTTGTTAAATCAATTCCAGCAGATTGTAACAAACGTATAGTAGAATTAAGAAATATTTTATGGATTTCATTAGATAATAATGAATGGCTATTTGCTTCGCCATTCCCAGAAAAATTAATAGTTTGTGGAAATGATGTGTCGAAAACTGTTTTGATTCATAAAACTGGAAAATTAACTTTAGATAAAAACTGTAAAGCTTATGGTCCAAATTCCTTAATCAGTTCTCAGGAAATATATGTAAGTAACAGTACAAGTAAAGATTTGCTTCCACTACTAAATGATAGCATTGATTGTTGTATATTCTCAAACTCAAAGATCAATATTAAGAATATGGAATTTACTTTACCGTTAAATCATATCATACACAAAGTTACAGATTTACAATATGCCAGCCATCGTGTTGAGGATGTTGAAAAATTAATTAATGAACAAGAATGGCAGATAAGACAAAGTAATCATGTATTTTCTTATTCTATTTTGACTTATATAATCATGTTTACTATTCTGATATTTCTTTGTATGTATTGTAGTTTTAAGTTCAATTGTTGTAGACATAGGAATAAATGGTGTAATTCAGACTGTATCAGAACCATATGTTTTAAGCCAACAATCATTGCAGGTGTACAACCAAACAGTCCAGCTCTTAATGCTACTTATCGAGCTGCTTCTGGTGAAATAACTTTTAACGAGGAATCACAAGATGATGATTCACCTCATCTCAATCAGAGAGTTACTAGGTCTATGAACTATCGTTAAAATTTAATTTTGGATTTTTTTTTCTCAAATTTTGATTGTAGTTAGTACGAAAAATTTTTGCCTTACAGTTAAAATTTAAATTTTTGCCTTACAGTTAAAATTTTTCTTTCCCTAGGAGGAAGGACTGTAGTGGGCCGCAAATTCGCAAACTATTTTTTGCGAATAAATATTCTTTTTTTTCATTTTTAAAACTGCAACAGAATTCGTATTTCATTTACTTCTTTTAAAATACAAATTCGTGTTGAGTGTTCTTTTTTTTCCTAGCTGGAAACCAGACATCCTGTCTGCTTTCACGTCTCGCTACCGAGTTCCCCCTTTCTGACCTGTAGGTCAACAGCAGTTAAGATAAACATTCTCCCCTTCTGGTTCGATACAGAAGCTTGGTTTTTTTTCTATATTTATGTAGTCTTTTAACAAGTTAGATTATTATTATTATTAGTGGTAGAATACTGTTAAGAAAACCCATATAGTTTGTGTATCTTTAAAATGTCATTTTTGCTTCTAAAAAGAAGATTCTTTTTCGTTCTTCGAAACATTAAATATACATGTATGTCTTTGGTCGAAAACAAGTAAGATAAACTGTCGAAGGGTCTTGAGTTCATTATGTATACAACCTTTCAAGTTTATTACTTGAAATCTTTTATGTTTAGTATATGTTTATAGTTTAAGATACTATTTGTACAATTCTCTGTAATATCTCGATGTAATATCATTCTTCCAGAGAAAGGGGCTCACACACCTAAACTCAAGGACTACACATCACACGCACACGCATGCGCACACACAAAATCTTATCTTTTGCCTGGCTCCGCCCAAGGCACCTTGTTCTAGCCAATCTAGATGTTAATGGCATGGCTCGTTCCAATAGCTAGTAGCTCCACCCCTCAGAGTGGAACCCTTCCGAGGTCATCTGCACCCGAAATCGTGTGCAAAGCCAATAATCTTTCTTTTCAGGATACTGGTCCTCCTCGGGCTCCGCCCTAGGTACTTTTTAGATCTCCACGCATGCTCAACCTCTGACCTTACGGTCCTAGTGCAACGTTTGGTCACGTTACTATTTTGCACACAGACCGTAAATTGGTGCCGATTGCACCACCGACCGAGGCCCTTAAAAACGCATGTTTTCGGCTCTCTCGTCGGACAACGTCCCTCTCCTGAACCCCTCAGAGACGTGCAGACTACGAGGAGTACGCAATTCGTTAGGCACGTTTCCGTTCAGGAACTTATCACGAAGAAGTCTCTAGTTGTCCATCCCTCTGCCTTCAAACCTCTCTGCCTCTACGGAGGCCTGCCTACTCAATCTATTGGTTACCTACCTCACTACCTTGGTTTACCCAGTACTTGGCAATCTGTTTCTGAAAGCTCGATGGCTCAGCCAGGGTTCTCCCATAATTGCTGGTCGGCTTAAGAAACTGACGGTCAAAGTACTACCCTACCTAATCCTCACGGTAACTTGGCAATCTGTTTCTGAAAGCAAGACGGTTCAGCCAGGGTTCTCCCATAATTGCTGGTCTGCTTAGGAAACTGACGGCTAAAGTTACCTCCTTCCGAACTTGGCAATCTACTTCCGCAAGTTTCGCTTCAGCCCGGACTCGCTCCAGAACCTGCTGGCAAGCTTAGGAAGTTGACGGCTAAAGTTCTGTCGCACCCCTATTTGATGTGTGTTTTGACAGACTCTAAGTTTATTGCTTAGCTGGCCTAAAACGCACCGGTAATCAAATAGTTACTCCCTGTTTGATGTCTGTTCGCAGACCGGTAGATCAAACGGTAACCTTAATTCCTTCTGGTAACCAACTTTGTTTGATGTCTGCTTAGCAGACCGGTAGATCAAACGGTAACCTTTACACCTACCCTGTTTGATGTCTGTTCGCAGACCGGTAGATCAAACGGTAACCTGTTCCTAACCTTTGGTAGCCTACCCTATTTGATGTCTGTTCGCAGACCGGTAGATCAAATAGTATACCTCTTACCTACCTACCCACTAGGACTGATTCGTGCCCTCCCAGTCTAGTGCAGTTTTGTTTTATTTGTGAAAAGTGCTACAGTCAAGTTTGTTTTTATCAGTGACTTTTAGTGAGTTATTTTTTTAACTACCTATTGGAACGCCGCCACGTAAGTTAAACTCTTTTATAAATAGACACAGTACTTACACTATCGCCCCGGCTCTGGTTCTTGTAATTTGCTTAGAGCCAATAAACTGCAGGCCTACTGCAAGGAACATATTTGTCGAGTTTTGTTTCAAGAGATATCCCAAAGGATTGTTGGTTATCAAACCTTAATCAGGATAACGATTCCATTGTTTCCATTAGAAGATAAGTCTTGGCCACGGCCAACGCTACCGTGTAATACTAAGATTCTTCGAACTGTTTTGTTAGCTGAGTTCCTGTTTCCAGTATAACTTTGCCGCTCGAGTTATAGTTGGTGTTTTGCAGAAACTTTGGTTGACTAATTAGAAGTATTTTGGTAAATTACAAAACTCTCTTGTGTGGG
The DNA here is from genome assembly GCF_964235325.1 of Thermobia domestica. NCBI lineage: Eukaryota > Metazoa > Arthropoda > Insecta > Zygentoma > Lepismatidae > Thermobia > Thermobia domestica. The sequence goes on along the minus strand of NC_137465.1, from coordinate 146,736,758 downwards.
TGCCGGTCTACGCAAACGCATACCGCCGGCCCGCCACAGATCATTTATATATATATTTCTCTTTCTCCCCGTCCCCAAAGTGGCTGGGCTGATTTTGGATTTAAACCGGATCGGAAATGTCATTGTTCATCTGAATGATCCCGAAAATTATGGATTAGACACTAATATTGGTAATTTTCGATTATTATTATATATAGCTCCCCCTCCTTCGTGATGCAGTACATGGCTTAGAAGTGTGGTTGGTTGCAGGTAATTAGGCATAATGCTGACTTAATGTCAAGTTTGAGTGTTTACATTTTGTATCAAAAGATCCAATTGGTTCAAACGATCTAGTATATTTCAACAAAATTTTTCTTGTAGGCCTTATATGTGGAGAACTACGTATGGTGTAGACAACCCCAAACTATCACTTAACTCAAAATGATGTGGTTATTCCATTGAAAATACGAAAACTCGCTTTAGGGCCCGTTCAAAAATGTTGTTGCCCTGATCCAGAAACTAATTATTCTATTGGCCAAGATCGCAGTCTTTTAATCCATTTTTGGTCTTCCTAATTTTCTTGTTATATCCATTTGAAAAACAAGTAAATTGTTGTAATTTTTGCTCTTAGAAAGCAAACTATGGAACCTTAGACATTCAAATTTGTCGAATTCAACGATGGGATACAAATTTAAGCAGCGTGAACAAATACACAGTTCAGACTCGGATTCTCGTGGACAACACTAAGTTAGAGCAGGACAACGTTATTTAATCACACCATTCTGTGTTGGCACTAAAAGTGATCAGCGTATAGTGCCTATAAATTAGACAACATAATTAAAATACTATAATCATTGCTGGTAGTATCATCATTGCCAATTTTAAATCTAAAAATATATTTTACGTACGAAACTCGTAGTTGCCTTGTAGCTAGTGCTCTCAACGGGTCGGGTCGCGTCCGGTTGAAGACCGACCCGACCCGACCCATGACCCGAATTGACTGACCCGTGATCCGATCCGATTGACTTGACCCGACAACCCGACCCGAGCTGACCCGATTGACCCGTCCCGAATAACCCGACCCGACAACCCGACCACACAACCCGACCCGAGCTGACCCGACTCGACAACCCGACCCGAGTCGGGTCGGGTCGGATCACAGGTCATGTAGGGTCAACCCGACCCGTTTGAGAACACTATGGTCACGACACTGGGTGAACACCAAAATGCACTCCCATTGGGAATTAAACCCTGACCACGTGTACCGAAGTCTTACACGTTAATCACTTGCTAGATCAAGCGGGGGATTTGTATATGCATCTTAATGAATATTTGGGACTTTTGAGGTTTGGTTATTTCTTTTTATAACTGATACCAGTGTAGGACGTGGGAGAAATTTATTTTTTTCTTGCTTTAGTTCTATGTGACGAAATTTTAATTCAAGGTCAGTGTTCTCACCTGCTCGGACGGCAGGGGATCTTCTCGGAAGGCAGTAGCACGAGTCTCTTGGCGGAGACAAAAGGAAATCGTTTAACTACAATGATAAAGGTTGAGGAAACGGAAGAACACCTGTGATTTTTTCCAAGCCTTCAACTTTCATTCCAAAATAGGTTCTTATGATTCCGAGATCCGCGCCACTTTGATTTTTCTTTCTTGGTAATTAAAACGTATTTTACAGTATATATAGTTGCAAGTAAGAAGATACATAATATGAATTTTGTAATTTAAAATTTAAAAATACAGTATGATAATTAATTATAAAGTACTAATTTTATTTCATCACTTTCAACCCAACAAATGAAATTCAAACAATTCACACCCTGGGTCTTGGTCATCAATACTGCGTCTTATTCTTTGTTTTGCAGTCAAATCTTGGTCCTGTATTTCGTAGTCTTGGTAGTCTTTCATGCTATACAAGAGCCAAGAATGCTCGTCTCATCGGTACAAATGAAGACCAAGTGTGATTTTGATTATGGTCTTTCATACTATACGGAAAGCAAGAAAATATGCTCATCGCTACTTCGTGGTCACCAAAACAAGGCCAAGAGCAAGATTACTGTGCACTTCGTCTTGCATATCCAATCTTTATCTTATTCCTGTATCGATATTCTTTGGCTTGGTGAAATAAAATGAAATATTCAGTTTAATGTCTCTCGATTCTGCACCGAGGCTAAGGAATATGGTGACCATGAGAAATGAATGCAATGGTCGATTGTAGAAAGTGGGAGGAAACAGGAGAACCTCGAGAAAACCCACTACACGTCATTTCTCCACCACAAAGCCCACTTAGCACAAGCTGGGATCGAACCATGGACACCATGCACCAGAGATGAATTCTCTACCACTGAGCTACCGCGGCCCTGCTTGAGCGTCCATATCCAATCTTTCTTTTGCCCTTGCTTAAACAACTTCTAGTTGTTCTAAATCCAGACTCCATATTGGCGTAGATATTAATATTACAGTCAATTGGTAAAATCAATCTTCCACATTTTAAAGTTAAAGTACACACAAGTACAAAAATAAGCATTTACCATAAAAACACTAGCTGCAAGTGTTCAAAATAGATTTATAGCTTCTATAAAAGCAATTGAAAATTGCTATTTTTAATTAGGCAGGTAGTGAAAAACAGCAGCTTTCGACTCCAGTCGAGTTTAAGCTCAACCTAAACCCAGTTGACCAAAGTGAACTGACCCGACTCACGCGACCCGATAACCCGATCCGAGCTGACCCGATTGACCCGACCCGAGCTGACCCGATTCACCCGACCCGAGTTGACCCGACAACCCGACCCGACCCGTAACCCGACTCGAGCTGGCCCGACCCGACTCAAGTCGGGTCAACCCGACCCATTTGAGAGCACTACTTCTAGCTTGGTGGCAAACTCGCACCTGTAACAGATATAATTTAGCAGTGTTACCAATTCATTAATTCTTTCCTTAAATTTAGTGAGAAATGTGTCTCGGGGGGAAGTTTGGGAAGGAAATTCTGGGGTGAATTTGTCTATTTTTTAATATAAATTTCTTCTAATCCCTGCATAATCTTTATGCTATGCGTCCTCCCTAAGAGCTCGGGCTCAATCAATTTTCCGTTTCCGGCTATCGGGCCCTGTAAATTTTTCTTCTTCTTTTAGACGCAGTGAGTCATTATGTACCTTGATACAAAAAAGTACATATTATATAATTGTAAGAGATGTTTTGTTTTAAATTCATTTTAATCTCTTTAAGGATATATAGAAGATTAAGAAATATGGAAAATAACTACTGACTACTAACAGAGAGAATACCAGTTTTTTTTTTTTTTTTTTTTTTTTTACATCAATTTCTTTAAAGTTTCTTAATGTTCATCACAGATCAAATGTAGCGAGTGGAATTGAATGACGCTAATCGTAGTAAGCGGAATAGTACAAAATGCATATGGATTTAGAAAATGCCGATGTCAGGTAAGATATGAGGCGTGTCTTTCAAGTAAATACAGTTTTCAAATAAATAACAAAAATATACTTTCTGCAACAGTATTATTGTTACATGATAGTTTCCTTCAATATTAAGGCACTTACTGTATCATACAACAAGCTTTTGAATACCATCCTTCTTCCTTTACAGTCTGAATTAGTAACCACTGCAACACGTCCGTTTTGATCTCATTAAGCATTGAATCAGAACTTCATAAAGAACACTTCTTTGAACGTGAGGAAATTTATCAGAAACAATGAAAGCGTATAGACTCTATTCTCTTTCATATTTTCGTCAACTTTCTGCACCAAGTCTTCAGTAATGACAGAATGTCGCCCACTTTATTCCTCATCATGAACATTCATGCGGACCTGATTAAAAGCTTTAAACCATTTCTGTACCACTCCATCGCATATAATATTTTCTCCATACACTTCACGATGAATCTAGCGATGAATTTCATCCGCATTCACGCCTTTAGCGCTAAGAAAACGAATCACAGTGCGCATTTCACAGTCGATGGGATTCTTAATCGACGGAGGCATTTTAACTACTCACAAGTAAAGGGTCCAAATGGATGAATCGAGTTGCGAGATGAGACTTAATGCGCTTGATAGAGGATATGAAAATATGTATATGTGTTAAGTAATAGCGGCTGAGCGCCATAAGAAACGGAGCGGGAGGTGGTCAAAGTTGGTGGAAGAAGGGCTATAAGTTATAGAAATACATCAAATAGACAACGCAAACGGTATTAGTTTCACATATCGTCAAAAGAAGAATGATCAGAGTAGATCACGAACCTCTGCTGCCATCTTGAAATCCGCCATTTTGAAATATGATTTTTTTTAAATTGAAAGGTAGTCATGTGGTATATCAGTTAGTTCCAGCATGTTCTCTAAAAGTCAATTGTGAACTTTAGTGATCGTTATCTGTACTTATTTGGAAGATTTATGATCATCTTTATAGTTATTTACGAAAATCTAGGAGACTGATACTCGTATGTTGAAAGTTTTGTTCGTGATTGATTCACCTTCGATTATTGTGACAATGTTAGTTCGTAAGTTCGGAACTTGAATGATGATCCATCGTCGGAGGACACAACAATCGTGTCCTGTGCTGACATTGTCACAATAATCGAAGGCTTCATATTTCAAACAAACCGATCAAACATAATGCGACACGACAGACACTCGAGAAAGCCACCTCACCCGATTTCTTATTTTCCGTTACAACTTCATTCTTGTATTCGACTGCAGTACTCTATTTTTATTTAGATATCACATGCTACACTCATTCCAAGTTGCTATTGCTTACGAAGATAGACGAAGAAAGTTGAGTGAAAAATATAGCAAGTACCGGTAGTGAAAAAAAAAATGATCCACGTACTGAAGTAATAATTGCATTCCAATGTACCAGATCTTATTGTGTTATGGTCTATATTAGTAAGTATGCCATTTAACAAAAGGTAGCCAAATACATTCCACATTGTTTTCGACTAAAAGCGCAAGAAAGAAAACAAAAAATAAAAAAATGAAGCGGAAGCGGTTTTTCCAGACCGGAACAGTTCTCTTCGGCACCATATGAAGCAAATTGGAAGTAATGTCATAAATAATAATGTAATAATATACAACTTGGATATCAAATTTCACTGTTAGTTTTCTTGGCTTGTAGATTGTTTAACTTACCTGTGTTTTCGTGATAATCCAAACTTTCAACATACGAGTATCAGTCTCTTAGATTTTCGTAAATGACTTTAAAGATGATCTTAAATCTTCCAAATAAGTGCAGATAATGATCACTAAAGTTCATAATTGACTTTTTGAGAACTTCCTGGCCCTAATTAATATATCACATGACTACCTTTCCATTTCAAAAAATATATTTCAAAATGGCGGATTTCAAGATGGCGGCGCAGGTTCATGATCAACTCTCCCAATTCTTCTTTTGCCGATATGTGAAACTACCTCCGCTCGTATTGTCTATCTTTCACTATTTTTACGATTTAGCAGTTTATGTGATGTATTTCTATAACATAGCATAGCCCTTCTCCCACCAAATTTGACTCCTTCCCCCTCCGTTTTTTTATGACGCTCAGCCGCTATAATATTGCACATAAACATATTTTCACATTCTCTATCAGGCGCACTATGTCTCATTCCGCATTTGGACCCTATACTTGTCAACTCCAAAAAGAAAAACGTAAACACAGTCGAATGTTTCCATATTGGCGTCTGTAGTTTATATGTGGGATGCCGACCGCAGCGTTACACCGGCCGAATTTCAAAACGGTATTATTTTAAAATTACACCTCGTACAAAATAAGTATTAAAACTTGTAAATTCCAACTGAAATTGGGACGTTCTTTTGAGTCTGAGTGGATTCAAGGATCTTAACTAATTCACTGAGAAACAAGGAAGATACATATTTTTTTAAACATTTTTCGCAAGATATTATTTGTGTAAATGCTTTAGTTGTGCAGGTTGATATGACTGACAATCCATGATTTCCTGAAGGTTTTACAATACTGTGTGCTCTTCTTACTTTCGTAAAATAAATAGATGTAGAGTTTTGATATACTCCTTTATACATCCGACATTTTTTTATAGGTCTATACTGTTATACCAGGTATTTCTGCGTATTTTTACTTTCGAGCGACGACAAGACAGAAGAAACTATAATGATCGTGAAAATAATCGAATTCAAGATTTTAACGAATTTACACATTTCATGACCCTACATGAAGAAAAAGGGACTTTCGAGTGTCTGTCTGCCCATTCGTCCGTTCGTTCCTTCCTATGAATATACACTTACCTAAAAGCCATACTGTTCAACGTATCTCGACATAATTTTAAACTTAAAAAGTTTTTATAAGATTTTGTAGAAACATTTTTCGAATGTTCTTCCTATCCCTAAAATAAGGGTAGTTTCTGGTGGGTGAAGGCTAGAGTTCGTTATTTTCTTGAAAACCTTTCTACGGATTTTGCTTATACGCTTTTTCATAAATCAATATACTATTACCAACTGTATATTATAAAGTGCCCAAAATAAATTTACGAAAATTAAGATTTATTTTTGAGCACTTTACAATATATTGTACGCCGTTTTTCTAGGGGAAAGCCGAAAGAATAGTTTACTCTTGCGAGTAAATTTTCTTTGGATGATTGCTTCAAAAACGACTCAAGGCAATTTTGTTCATATTACATAAATAAATATTTCATTAGCAGCCTTGTAATTCCGGCGTAGATCGTTTCTCCTGAAAAAAATACACAAAAAAGGTAGTTTACTTTTGGGCATTACTTTTTTTTTTTTTTTTTTTGGTCGGACGATTGTCCCGAACACGTTGCAGATGATTTTGTTTATACTTTATATTAAGTAAATATTTCATTAATTATTCTATAATATGATACAAATCATTTCTGCTGAGAAAAATTCCAAGAGTGATAGTTTATTCTTTAGGATGAGCCTTTATCGAACGAATTTGTCAGAAACTTCTCAAACGATTTTGTTCATAATTTATAAATATATCCTATTTCGTTAAATGCTCCACAATATTGCCTAAGCTGTTTCTCTTCAAAAAAAAAAAAAAAAAAAAAAAAAAAAAGTCAATAAGAGGTCGTTTACCTTGAGTGTAAGCTTTATTCAGACAATTTTCTCAAAAAAGTGCTGAGTCGATTTTGTTCATTTTTCATAAACAAAAAAGGAGCTATTTACTTTGTAAAAAAAAGAAAAAACTTGCAAATATTCACACAAGGGGCGCTCTAATCTTGCGGTCCCTGGCTCGATCCCCGGGACCCGGAGTAAGTTTATGGTAGACACCATCGTGTCCGTAGGTTTTTCCGGGATACTACCGTTTCCTTTTACTTTCTCATTCCACTAATCCTTCCGTCTCATTCTCATGCCTTAATCGTCGTCTCCCTTAGCCTAATAGCATAACTTGGGACGTTAAACTTGAAATATTTCATATTTTCTATTCTTGAAGTTAGTTTCTTCATTTTATAGACAGTTTTATCAAAAACTACTCAAACCATTTTTTTCACATTTCATAAATAAAATGTATAATCAACAACCCTGTAATGTGGTTTAAGCTATTTCGTCTCAAGAGCCCACAATGGGTTTTTATTCTTGAGGTGAGATTTTTCATTTTTCTTTTTTTTTTTTTTTTTAATTATTCAGACAGTTTTGTTCGTATTTTACAAATAAATACAATAACAACCCTACTAATATGGCACACAGATCATTTCAAGTAAAAAAAAAAGGCATCAACAAAGTAATAACTATAGCATGACTCGATTTAGTTAACAAATGGGAACGCGAAAATTTAGTGCGGTGACCCGTAACTTTTATTTGTTTTTAGATAACCTATGCCTTTTAAAATGTAAGATTCCTCAAGTATTTATTTAAATAATTTATATTGTTTCAGATGGTAAAGAACTGAAATTATATGCAAGCATATTTAATCCAATTTAGTCTTTCTTCATACTACAAACACGGAAGTAATACGAGTTTTCAACTGTCTCCACAATTACCATGCTCAAGTTAAGGAACATATGGTTTAATGATATTTGGTGTAAAAAATGTGTTTTTTTTAAAAAAAAGAAAGACTTAAAAGGTTAATAAAAAAATAATACTTTCGATATGCTACTAGAAAATGATGACTATATACAGCATATACAACTCATTCATTATAGGAAGCCTATAAAACATCCAAGAGGACTGTTAGTCTTTGTGCATATTATACAGTATATTTAATAAGTTAATAAATGTTTTTAAAATATTCGCCACTGCCGCCACCATTATTATCTATCTATATATGCACTGTAAAGAATTTTATAGGTAAATTTACAAAAAAACTTTGGCAATCTGTTTGCCAAGCCTCTATGTAAATCAAATTACATCCCTAAAGTAAAATTACTAATATGAAATAGTGTAAAATTACATTTTTATCAATAGAAATATATTTTCTTAGAAATTTACTGTAGGTTTGTAAAAAAAAAGTAAAGTTTGTAGTTTAATCTAAGGAAATGTATATCAACTTACAAAATGAAGAGTAAATGATTTTACATTGATATTTGGTAATTTAAACTACAGAATTTTTTTCCCAGTGTACGTCAATATAAAAATGAAAGTAATTTTGTTTATGACTTAATAACTATTGAACCACTCGACCGATCTCGATCAAAATTTTAATATATGCGAGGTTCTGGCGTGGGATGTATTTTTATCATTTCACTTTGACAATGCAGGCTAGGGGAGAGGGGAGATACATAAAAGTAGTCGAAAATAACTGATATTAGTGCCGAATCCATGGTGGTTTTAGGGATCACTGAGATGAACAGTGACACTTCCGATGTCGTTTAAATCCAAATTCAGCCCACTCCACAATAGTAATATTTAATTTTTATTTATATAGAGTACTTATTATTTTCTGATTTTTCATTATATTTTCTTTGTTTCTATCGAATTGAGAGCGCTTCTGTAGTAGTAAAAAGTGATCGACTAAAAGAACGTACAGTAGAACCCCTCTCGTCCGGCATTCCGGTTAATCCGACTGTGCTTGAGACGAACCTGTCCCGACTCGTCGGTAACTCGTCACGAGGCCCATTGTCGTTTACTGCCGTCGCGGCATTGTTTACTTGGTGTTACCGCTTCTCCGCTTTAGTAATCCGTCATTTCTTGTATCGTTTCTTTCGTTATGCGTGTTTTCTGCACTGTACTGTGCAGTTTTTAATGCTATCTGTTTGCGTTTTTTTTTTGTTTTTTTACTGTAGAGAAAAATACAGTCATTTTTGACCTCAGAGATTATTTATTTTACTTTAAATCTATATTTTTCTGTATTTTCTGATAATCCGACCTTTTTTGCGTTCGGACCATAATACCAGTCCCAAAGGTGTCGGATTAGAGGAGTTCAGTAAAATAAATAATCTCTGGCAAATAATCTCAATAAATTTTTCTTATTTTAACCCAGCGAAGTAGGTAATTGACGCTAGTTAGTAATAACAAATGAATCTATTGTTTGTTAAATAGAATATTAAGTTTACTTCCTCAAATATTCTGCTCATTTAGACTATTTTTTTTTAAGAAAGAAAATTTTAAGGATTATTATTTAGAGTGAAAAGATGTAAAGAGAATTACCCAACAGCAGGTTTAGCATTTTTAACTTATTCCCCACTAACATACCCCCCAAACGTCTGTAGCTGGATACGGTCCTGCCTCCTATCCTAATACCGTATTTTACGGATATAATGTGCATCTTAATTTTAAAGCAATTAAAATAAATACCGTAACATTTTGACCACTTTTATTATTAGATTGCACGTTTTGTGGGGAACGATGTTTCGTCGTAAGTGGGTTGGTGCTGCCATCGGTTTTCGAGCATGACGTCATGGTTATCGACTAACAGATCGACTGGTTAGTTGCGTCGTCGCATGTTAGAGGCGCTATCGTTCGCCTTGTTTCCAATTTTTCGCAGAGGTTACAGTCTGTGGTTCCGGGTAGCATATTCTAGTCTGTGGTTCTGGGTAGTAATGAGCAGTGGGAATATTCCATGTGGGAAGGAAAGTAAAAAACGGGAACATTCCCGGGTTTTTTCCCTGGCACATAAATTCCCGGGAAGGAATTTATTTCCATTTCTTTACTTTATCTTCCAAATTATAAGAACCATATGATTAGTTACTTTATTTTCATTTATTACGATTTACTTCTAGGTTTTAAATAATTTGGAGGTTAAACAAAAATAAAATTCGTTGACTGTGCTTTATATAACTAATAATATGATTTTTAAGTTCTATTTCCATTTGCAGTAAAATGTAGCAAAGTACGAATTTACAAATGATGAAAAGGAACCGTTTGTAATGTAGAAACTATGTAGAAATAGAAATGAAGAACAATTAATACACCCCGAACCACCGTTAGTTTGTCTCCTGTCTCCGATTCAAATTTCTGAAGAGGTACTCGGACTTCTCTTACACGTGAATTAGCGCAGGAAATTTCAAGAAATAGGTAGGAAGAAAGGTCGTTTGTGGCAATGTTACGTGCAAAATTATAAAGATAAGACAGCATCTTCCAAATATTGTGAACATAAATATTTATGCGCAAATTTTGATAAAATGGTGGGACATGTGTTTTCTGGCAGTTACCCAACCTAATTTGTTTATAACATTTTTAAAAATTAATATGTTTATAATATCAGTAGTAGAGTCAAGTTTAGAAAATCCGCTTACATATAAATTTAATCTGTTTAAGTGGTGTAATAGTATGTGGACTAACTATACCATTTTCCCCTGTATTTACTTGCATAGAACATATTGTAAGTAAATATACATTTATGCGTACTCTCTAAATATAACAAAATATTAATAAAATAACATAATACCGTTCAAAATATACATTTTAAAGAATCCTCTGGAGACAACAGTAATAATATACTGTGGTTAAAAAAAAAACGAATTTAACGAAAAACGAAATCATAATATAGTAATAGAATGTAATTTTCTTTGTGATTGTATATAAATTCCCGGAAAATTCCCATTTTGGGGAATCTTCCCAGGAATATCCCGGACGACAAAAATATCTTCCCGGGAATTTGCCCATCACTAGTTCTGGGTTCGTGATGGCTGGGTGGGAGGGAGACAGTGTTAGCAAGCTTATGAATCTCCGCAACTCATGTTCGTCGCATCGATGCACTGCTGCTGCCAGTTGAATCCAATGTTGCCAGATAGAAAAAATGTTGCCAGTGTTTCCCGCGACATCGAATATATGGCCATTTTTAAGACAGGCGGGAATTTCAAATCAAACATTGGACATTTTAATATTAATTTCGAGTTTAAGACGCACTTGACTTTTGGAGGCAATTTTTCGAAGAAAAAAGTGCGTCTTATAGTCCGTAAAATTCAGTACCTAAATTTATTGTCTATAAAGTCTTTTACAGATCGCTTTCTACAATAGTTACTTCTGGTGTTGAAATACCATTTTAAAATTAGGTGGTCCTAGTTACTTTTAAAGGCACTTCGAGGTAAGTGCAGGCCCGTAGCCAGCACAAAAATGTAGGGGGCCCGGCTGAAGTTAGGGGGGCCCGATCAAATCATATTATAGTTCATTTGCAAGCCTACCGTGAAAATTTTAGGGGGGGCGGCAAAAAATTTTTGGGGGGGAGAACGTAGACCCCCTGGATACGGGCCTGGGTAAGGGAAATCTTGTTTGATTTGGCATTTGCCTACTGTTTCCTAACACAAGTATCTCTGTCTTACTGCGCAGGACTCACCAGTTTGCGATAAAACCGGAAACATTAGTAGCGCATAATTCGTATTAAAAGCAACGAAAGAAAAATCGTAAGGAGCGCTTGATTTCTCGTTACTGACAATAGAACTGTACTCCTGCCTGCAATTATCTGGTATAATTATGAATTTGTTAAGGTCTTAACAAATTAACCATACGTCACAAAGAAAAATAAAGATTTATCACGTGTTGTTCCCGCATAATATAAGCTGACTAGCCATTGTATATATATATATATATATATATATATATATATATATATATATATATATATATATATATATATATATATATATATATATATATATATATATATATATATATATATATACACATATATATAAAACAAAAAATAATTCTGGAAGCAACAATTGGTGACTCACTGGCTTTGTCGATTGTCACTGAATGAAACCTAGCAGCAAGCGAAAATTAAAGGCTGCAAACTCTGGACTCTGGAGAGCAATGAATAAATAGGATTTTGCCTGCAGTATAAATCAGAAGAGCGAACCTGCAGCCTGTGGGCAAACCTCGATACAATTCATTCGCCGTAATTGGCTTTTAGTGATTAAAGTGCCGGCGCATGTGAGGTTTTATTGTATAGTGGCGGAGCTCTAAAGTGTCCCAGCTGGTTGGCTCCAGCAAATGTGTTTCATATCTGTGACGTGCATTATGTGTTAAACAACTCGAGCTCAGAGTAAATCACAAAATTACTATATATCGCTTTCATCTTTGCATCTGCAACCGTTCTGTTTCCGCTTGTAAATATCAATGAGCACGGCTCTGTCTAGCGTTTTGAAAACTCATACAAAGATATTTGGTGGCAACTGCAAACAACAGATATATCATAAAGTATTGACTATTCTATTATCACAGCACAGCGTAAAACAGAAGAGATGGAATATAATGAATAATATAACACATCATTACCTAACGATAAATGCAAATCGTAAATATGCTCATTCAAAAAAAAAAAAAAAAAAAAATACAATTTGTGGAAGCAAAAGAAATGATCTTTAAAAAAAAATAAAACAGTACAGTGTCATGATATAAAAGGAAATAACGCTCGGGCTGCATTGTTCAATGCCTTTTCCTGTACATTATGCTCACTGGATGAAGTTCCTTTTTCCTGAGGTCAAAAGCGTGGTTTCCGTAAAAGTGAAACATTTATTGTACGGCTAAAACGTCTGTGTTACACTTTTTACCCCCATGCATATTGTTAAAATTTTTCAATGTATTATATATCATTATACACATTGAATGCTAAATTAGTTGGGCGATTTATGACCACACCATCTCTTTGTATTCTTTCTACCAATTTTCTCAATTGTCAATGTAGGAGTAATTTTTCTCAAGACTTGAAGTTTTCCTACAATGTTATAGTATAAGATTTCCCTGTCTATAATTATTGGTCTCATCTAGATCATTAAAAAAACAGCATTTGTTAAGCAAAGACGTTGATTCATTTATATTGAACCAAATTTGAATGCACCATTTACCTGTGTTTCCACCACTGGTTGTGTACGATATACAGACCACTTGTACTGACTATTGCCCGGAATCGAAGTTTCCGAGACTGCGTTGCAGCTAGATTATCGGTACTCCATCTCACTCCTCGTTCCAGGCTTTCCAGGTTAGAGACAGTGCGGACTCGGCAATGGAATAGGCGTCGCTTGAGAGCCCTTGGCGTGAACAGGTCTGTATGTAATGGCACGAAATTTACCGCAGTTTTTGAGGTAAATCCACGTCTCATCAAGGGTAATAACAAACTTCTCCCGATCACCCGCGACATAATTCATATAGCCTCCTGCAGTTCTTTGTCCTCGCTCAGCTACATGACACAGTTTCAGAGCATGCACCTGCACACTGGTCTTGCGAACGACCATGAGGTGTAAATCCCTGAATTAGGTGTGAATCCCTGGCGCGGTTGATTGTCCCCTGCAATGTACGGCATTTTCTGACCAGCGTATGGAATTTTTGGGGGTTGTCATACGCCAAACCACTTGTAATAGCGGCGAGGCCCTCTTCAGGTGAGGCTGGTTTCTAGCTACTCACATCGGTGTGGTGGGCCAGGACTCTGTGCTGCATATTTTCTTATAATACGATTCACAGTGGCACGACTTACACGAAAATTACGCACTTGATACATTTCTACAATCCACATACGCCGTGAACTTAGTGTTGAAAAGGAACACAACAAACCGCTTCCAGAATGTTTTCACTTTCGGCTGCATCAAACTACGTTCCACCACACTGCCATACTACGTGACTAACGAGATACTATTACTTCCCTTGTGACAATCTCACGGCAATAGGTTGCACGTGTGCGGTACAGTCACACATTGACTTCGGCTCGATATAAATAAATCAACCTTTGTATTACTGTCTACTAGCTTTTAAAGTGAATTGAAAATCTAGGTCTAATCAATGTCTGTTATCAGAGGTAATAATAGAATAATTCACTTAGTTACATGCCTAAGTTGCATATGCGAATGCTGGGAGGATGGAGTAGTTTCTTTTCTTTCATTCAGTTTCTTTAAAAGGAAAACCACATATTCCTTTGCAAACTATTGATTGTACAGGGTGGTCTGAAAGTGGGCGTACCTGTAATTGGTGTTTTCTGACGGTTTTAGGTTTTACCCACATTTGTTTGGTAACATTGCTAGGCATTCTCTGGTAACATTGCTTGGTATTAAAGACACTGTTATGATACAGCAATGGAGCACCAGCGCACTTCGCGATTCACATGCGTAATTACCTGAATCAGACGTTTCCTGGCCGCTGGATTGGAAGAGGTTCTGCTCTTCACCAGCTCCCTTTCTCTGGCCTCCAAGAAGTCCTGATTTGACGACACTAGACGATACTCTCTGGGGTTTCATAAAGCAACAAGTAAGAAACACTCGATATCACACAACACAGGAATTATGTTCAGATGTGGAACACGCCTTCATCTTTGTGACTCCGGAGTATTTCCACAAAAAAAAAAAAAAAAAAAAAAAACCTGCAAGAACTTGACGCAGAATTCAGTTGTGTTACGACATTGATGGTGATCATACCGATGTTTATGACTCTTAAGACTTCAAGGTAACTGTATACAGACATTCTACCATAACTAACACTATATTGTTGAAACTAAAGGGGGATACGCCCACTTTCGAACCACCCTGTATGTCCTGTAGAATGATTTTAAGTTGTAACGTATTCCACTGAACAACCAGAACATTATTTCCATCTATCTAATATCTGGTATGGTATATCCACATTTGGATCAAAGGACCGCAGTAAAACGGTTTGGTATGAAAATAGTGATTTCTTAATAGCTGGTTGAAGGCGCATGGGCACCACATATATAAACACACGCCACTTAATTACTGTAAATTCCGCCAAGGGGGGTCAATGAGCTTGGATCTGACATTCAGTGATATCCCAAACGTGTCTTGGATCTGACGTTCAATGATATCCCAAACGTGTCCAATTCGGTTACGACCATGAGGTGTAAATCCCTGAATTAGGTGTGAATCCCTAGCGCGGTTGATTGTCCTTTGCAATGTATGGCATTTTCTGACCAGCGTATGGAATTTTTGGAGGTTGTCATACGCCAAACCACTTGTAATAGCGGCGAGGCCCTCTTCACGTGAGGCTGGTTTCTAGCTACTCACATCGGTGTGGTAGGCCAGGACTCTGTTCTGCATATTTTCTTATAATGATTCACAGTGGCACGACTTACACGAAAATTACACACTTGATACATTTCTCGGCGCCATTGTAGCAATTGAAATTCACCACTGTGATCCACGAACCACTATTGCATAACGTTAGCTTGTAAGTAGTAGCCTTGTCCTCGCTAAAGATGGCCAGCATGAAATATGGACAACATGAATGTGTGTACGTATCAGCAATGACCAGCCGATAGCTAGAAGCCGTTATGTTGCCCTCTATATGCACTACTGGATCTATGGATGACAATGTGAAGTTCACCCAAATCGTAATGAAGCATATATAAGCCTCTTGTCCTACTTGCACGTCTCCAACAGGTGTTCTGGAATACGATGGATTCTGCCCCTGCTATCGATATGATGAAGACAGTATTATGATTCATGTTTATGCAACGTTGTTCCATCGCTCTGCAGTCTAATGAGGAAGGACACGTGCCCATTCCATTTATTTCTCAATGATGCCATGCTTATAACTTTGGTACGTATGTGGGGCATCGGCTGCGGAGGACTATATGTAACATGTAAGGTGTGGGTTCAGACAAACTCGTACTTTGTTCACTGTTGAAACCTGCTGTTAATTGTGACATTTTTATTCCTGTTCTGTTGTACTAACCTTGATAGTCTACGACATCAGATATATTTCATGAGATGTGGTCGCCCCATGTCTTGTAGTTTGGTACTATTTTCACTGTCCTTTTCTCACCTTTGGAAAACACTAACACTGCAGCTCGCGAACACTTGACAACTTGCTCTGTCTTTGAGGTGCTCGTTCCCACTCGTTTAGCCATCACAAACTGGCGCCTATTATACTCTGATATAAGGCCAATTTTCCCCATTCTATGCGCAAACATCACACTGCTGTTCATGAGATCCTTGTTACTGTCTGGCGACCAGTTTTAATGTGTCTTGTGATCCCATCAGCCCAATGACTTCGTTTAAAAAGTAGTATGTGTTCAGTAATAGGCGTTCATAATGTTTTGAGTAGTCAGTGTATATAATAATGTTTATTTTTATGTATATTTGTTGAAATCGAAATTTACATATAATTATTGATTCTAGCTATTATTAAGACTTTCAGAGTAAAAATAACAACAACGATATCTTTATTTTGACGTTCTGTGCTCATGCCTTTTACGCTAAAGCAGACGAATGAATTATGAAGTAGATGGATATGGAACACTTTGTAGAATTGGAATGTTGAGGAAATAGGAGAGCAACGAGAAAATTAATGGACATGAAATGATCTATCAAGAAATCACCTAGCCTGAGATAGAACCAGGAACCTCCCACTTCAGGGCTGAGGGCTCTAAAACTGAGATTAATAATCGTTAAAAGTAAAAATAATGACTGGAAATATATTTTCGAGAAACGGGGTCTTTAAAGTAGGAATAGAATGAATTTATTACATTAGCGTTTAGTGTTCCTTTTACCACCGAGGCTATATGAGACGTGGGTCTAAAGTTATTTGATTTAATTTGATTTGAGTTTAGTAGCGTCCTTTTCAGCAGCGAGGCTATATGAGATGTGGACCTACAGCTTAACGTGAGATCGGAACTACATGAGTTCCCGCCGGGAATAAAACACAGGTCTTTTATGCATCGACAGCTTAAAAGGGGTCCGAATCATAGAAGCTTCCATGTCGAAGGTGTTTACACTCTGCCGTGTCGCGACAAAGCGCTGTAACTTGAGTTACATTGTTTTGTCGCTATAAGCATTTTTGAATTTCCCGCCACCGATATTTATGTTCATCAGACCCAGCATTGAGCTGAGTCAAATACTTTTGAAAATATACCAAAGAGAATTTCGATGTAAGTAGGAAATTAGCCGGTCTGTAGCGACTTTACGGCTCTTTTTCTCAAAACTGCTCCGCCAAAGTTACAGCGTTTTGTCGCGACAGGGCAGCACTAACCATGGAACCATGAGGGAGCTCAAGAGTAAAATAGAGTAGCATAGAGTAAAGTAGTGCAGATTAGTTCAAGATTAATATAAAGATGTTTATGTTTCTCGCCTCGTCTCGAATTTGAAAAGGCACTTCTCTCTCGTGGGCAACCTTACCGTTGAGCCATCATGCTCACTTACAAAATGTATGCGGCGCAGGAGTTCCCATTTCTTTGTGTTATGGGTAACATGGTAGACGTTAGTAGCAAAAATCAGAATCCGCTATAGCAAGTGAGTTTCGTTTCATATTGTAAAACTACGGTGGACTTCCAAACTATGCGAATTTAATCCGAAACTAGTAGTAGATCTATAAGTTCCAGTTATAATAAAGGGCATGAAGACAGAAATGGAACTTATTCTTGAAACAATAAAACCATATCAGGTCATTCTTCTTCTCCCTTACCGTTTCGCTCTATGGAGAACAATATTGAAACCGGAAGTAGTGCCACATTACTACTGTTGGCGATTTTAATAGATTCAGGTGAAAAGATGAAGACTGTCTTTTTCCAGAAGTCGAATCGAGTCAAGAAAGAAAACAAACGCTTCGCTATTTTACTGTATTTGTTCTATGGCGATTTACGTTGAAACCGGAAATGATTAACCAATTTCTACCACTTCCCTTTTGGCTAGAGGATTAACGAAGTAAAATGAATCTATCGTTGGGATGATAAATCGATTCCGGGAAGCTGCTTTTCGCTACATATCACACTGCTTTTGCTCTTTGGAAATCAATATTGAAACCGGTAGCAGAAGTATATTTCTACTACTTCCGGTTTTAGTAAATGGATGCAAGTGAAGGTAATATCTTTCCTTGAGACACTGAATCAATTCCAAGAAAACGCTTGTCACTATCTATTACAGTTTTCGTTTTGTATCTATCAATGTTGAAACCAGAAACACATTAATTTCCTCCACTTTAGGTTTAAATAGAGATTTAACAGTTGAGATAGAACCTATTCTCGAGGCACTAAGCTGATAAAAAAAAAAAAAAAAAAAAATAGTTCCTCGATATATCTTATCGTTTTTGATAGCTGTTGACAGATAGATAGATGGACCGATATTTCTGTTGTATAAGACTTGATACTTATGCATACCACACAACAATGTTCTACATGTACTCCCAATACCACGTGCTGGCTGTAAACAAACATCCGATGACAAACACGAAGAAGAGATCATCAATCATCATCAACGATCGTGATGTGGCGTAACTTAATCAAATCATAATATTTCTGGATAAAAGGAGCCAAAACACCGCAGAAGGCACCACCACCGATTGATCATCTTCACTCTCTAGGGCGTCTGGTCTCTGAGAGTTCCTTTTGCTAGGACTCCTGGTTTCTGCAAACACCTCACCACTTCCTAGGACGCCTGATCTCTGGGTTTTTATCCCTCTCTGTAGTACACCTGGTCTTTGACCGCGAGAGGTACACTCATGTCCTAAATTATGGTCGCATGTCTATAAATGTGTTGTTCCAGCAATATAACTTGCTAACGAATTCGCCCGATATTTCTTATAACGTTAGAATGTGTATAATCGGCAAAGACATGTGTGTGGCCAATTTCACGTCAAAAGAACAGTAAATAAGAACAATAAAACGAAAGTAAAACTTTTCTTGTCCAGCAACATTTTGTTTTACTCATTCTGATTTTCGTATTTATAATTATTTTCGTACCACAAATATACATTTCCCGATTGTACACATAATAACAGTATTAAAAGTATCCTGCAAAATCATGTTACAAGAAGACATTTATAGATATGCGACGATCATTATGGACATGAGTGTACATACCTCCCCCTTGGCCACAGGAGTCTTAGTTCCTGTTGCCTTAAGACGCTTAGTCACTATTCTCCTACAAATTTACCCTGCAAACCACCAAAATATCTAGAAGAACTTATATTTTATCTGTAATATTAATTACTATTTACTTAAGTTAAGAAGAAACGGGAATAAATATAGGCCTATATAAAAGGTGATTGGGAGAAGTCCAAATTCCCGTGCACCATCTTTTAGCTCTACCCTAAAACACAGAATTTTACGATAGTTTAGAGGTCTAATAAAGAACCTTCAACACCTATAGTACAAGGATATATGATCTACATGTATATGCGAAAACTACCACACTACATGTACACAGTTATCAAAGTTTATTTTGTATATGTTATAAAACTAAAAATCTGAACTCTGTAGAGCAAAATCTATAAATTTATAATGTCAAGATCTCGTTTGCCAAGTAATGAGAAGCTAATAAATTACTGTAACACTTCGCAGAGGATGTGAGTCTTAGATTATAATTAACCGATTTGGGTGAAAATTCTGTCTGATTTATAGAAAACTTAATTTGCGAAAGCTGTGTCATCTGCATACTTAGTTAAGTAGCTTAAGCTGAATCAAATTATCTTGTCATCTTGAACATACCATCCTATTTCCTCCAGCTTTGGAACACAATAAGATAAACTGCGAAAACTGACTGATTGCTAAGCGTTATGACTTACACTTTACATGACTTACATGACTTTATAACTGAATTATAACATTTTGTTTAATTAAATCAATTGCTAGTGTTCAATTATAGCTAATATCAGAATTATATATGATCTTATGAAATGGCATTTTTAATCAAACAATTAACACTGATGGATGTTGAGGGCAGCTCTTTCTCCGTACCTTGTCAGTGACGTAGCTGGATGTATCATGTATCGATTCACAACAGACAAGATTGAGTCTGACGTAGAACACTATTAATTATAATAAATTATCTTTATCACCTCAAATTGAGACTTAGAGCTAAAGCTTTTTCCTTTAACAAACTGATATTCTATTTTAAAGGGTTTTTGAGTCAAAATATAACACTTCCTTCTCGATATATTTATATTCCGATTATGAACAAGAGATGCATATATATAATATTATAATATTATTCCGTTTCAAGATCATTCCTAAAATAAATTATTAGCTGATGTTCCATGCCCTTAGCTTAACTTAGATTATATTAATCATTTATAATACGTGATCTTGAAGGATACACCATATATATACGAAATTTATTTACACATACGGTAAACTTCAACTAATTCATAATGATCATAAGCTCTTAGCAGAATTAATAGAAAAACAAATACTATCAAGATAAGACGAAATTGTGGCAAAATAACAAGAAATGCTAATAAAAGAACAAGAAATTATGGTAAAACAAAGATATACATTAGAATCAAATTGGGATAGTAAACGTGAAAATGAAAATGTATCTTTCAATGACAATGACAGTTATGATGAGCTAAATTCTTAAGATATTGTTTAAAATATCTTTCCGTCGTTGGTACTCAGAAATTTAGTTGTTATTTTCTTCCTTATATAAGAAAGATCTCTAATTCTTTACATGTGGGTAACGTACCCAAAATGGATGACACGTTCCAACGTTGAACTATGACACTATTCGTTGAATAAGGAAAGATTTAGATCGTTTATCTCCCGATGTAAGTGAAATATGATGGCCGATTTCCTTGATAAAATTAGCTCCTTCTTCACCCCAAGTACCACTTGACTCGATGGCAATTGGAACAAACCAATATTTATCAACGAGATTAATATATTTATTCCTCTTGTCGGTCTCCTTATGAGCAGCTAGGAGACCTGCGCGTAATGATGAAAGTGGAAGATTGGAGGGAGCATAAGTATCTGTGCAGATGAAGTCCCAAACTAGAGCTTTCCCTTTTCCCCGGGGCACTAAAGTCATTCCATCTGGCCTTATTCCGTCTGAACAACTGCATCCGTTTGGTTCTTGTACTGATGGGACACCTGCAGATGTGAGAGCTCTCAAAATGATATTGTTCATGTTTGAGTGCCGTGATTGTCTACCTGCGCTGCTCTTGCATGATAAGCCATGTAAGCCTCTCTTATCGACGAGAGCATTACAAGCACGACAACGGTGTGGTTTGCAAATATCTGCTGCTAAGCGCAGAGCTCTAGCTATGCGAAAACTTTCGTTGCTGAGATGTAAACCAACAGAAGGTTACGGTAGAGCTTGGAGCCATGCACCGTTTTCAGGGGACGAATCAGCGAGGAATCTGGCATTGTCTTTGTTCTTATGAGTTGATTGTATTAATGAGGAAAGATGATGTTTTACTATGGGTTTGTCCCAGACTGATTGAAGATTTCTTTTCTCGTTAGCCTGGAGGAGCAGACCCCACTAAATTAGACCAATTGTCGATGCAGTTTTCTACCTCTGAATCGGTGTCCAATTCGACTCCTCTCTGTAGCAGAGTTCCAGCTAATTGACTTGAGCCATAAAAAGAAGCAAGAAATGACGGCTTAGCAACATCTGTGGCCCGACGGATTCCGAGACCTCCATTTTGGACTGGTAATGATGCTTGTAACCATGATTCATTGCTTAGGGTGCGTGACAAGAATAACCCTAATTTCGAAATCTTCTCTACCAATATTTTCCTCCGGGCTTCTGGTAATAGAGCTGCGCCTAGGAGTTCAGCATTAGTTGATTGCAGTAGTTGTATACCAGGTGCAGATTCATTAAATTTATTATAAAGACCCTGAATTTCCTCTTCCTTAGTACCTAGAAAACCCACTTCGCATTTTGAGTGGTTGAGATGTAAACCGATAGATGTTGCCTGTGAGCGAATGTTGTCTAAACTATGTAGTACTGCATCAGTATTTCCGGCTATGGTCCCGTCATCGAGATACCATACATTCAACTCTGTGTTTATAATATTGACAACTGGTTGGAGGGTCAAAGCAAACAGTGCTGGACCTAGGGGGTCGCCCTGCTGAACGCCTCATTGAGAAAAGATAATATTGTCTCCTATAAAAAAAATTGCTAGGTTCAGAATAGCACTTAAAAACGTAGGGATAAAAATTTGGAAAATGATTTTTTACTGCCGCCAGCATGGAATCTCGATTGACTTCATTGAATGCATTTCGGAAATCGATTTTCAAAAATGCCTTCACTTGTGAGTGTGGAAACGAGTAAAACATTCTAGCAGCATGTACGGCAGCTTCAGTTCCAGAGGGTATGCATAAGCCTACTTGGTGTGGGGACAATATATCTATTAATGATTCGCGCATTCGGAAACAAATGATCTTAGCTGCCAAACGTCTCCAAACCTTTGCAACCGCTACTGGGCGTATCCCTCCACTTTTCTTCCTGAGCGCTATCAATGATGCGCCGAAGAAGATAGGTCTTAAAAAGATTGGTACATTTCCAGATATTATGTGTAATAAATCACAAATAGAGTTGACTAGACGATTCTTTGATTCACATTTCTGACTAAGAATAAGGTCTTTCAATATCGATGGCCTGAGATTATCCATTCCTCCCGCTGATCCGGACGGGAAAGATTTTAGTGCCTTAATGAATTCATCAATCGAGACTCTATTTACTGGAGTATTGATCTCTGGGGGTTTCGGTGTAGCTAATGAATGTGAATGAGCAGGATGCTTCTCTCTGAGACCTTCCAACACTGATGAATCTGGAATTGCCATGACATCTTCCAAAGTTAATAGCCTCACTGCCCCACGCATATCTCCATTGGATAATTTGTGCTCAATACTCTTGAAGTTGAAGGATTTATTTGTTGGTAATTTGCGAGGTTTGTACAGAGGTTGTTCAGCCTACTTTTGGCCGATTTCGTTCCTTCCCCCTCCCGGGCAGAATGGACTCACCCGAAATGGCTCGTGGCGTCCTGGAGTGTTGTGCAGTGGCTTCATGGGAACGGAGTTCCCATTTTCCTAGTGGACGACAATAACGCACAAAACAGGACCATTGTTGTGAGTGTTGTGTTAAATTTGTTTCCAAGTGTGTGGGTTTCCGCTCTGTGACCAAAATGCCGCCCAAACTAAGCCCGTTTTGGGAAGGCTATATTACGGCTCTTTATGACGTCCACTTTAGTGTTTCTGTCATTAGAAAACAGTGCAAGAAGAATGGTTGCAACATCAGTTTAAGTGGAATAAAAAATGTTATTAAAAAGTACAAGGGCAACGAAGCTCCACCATTTGGATCACCAACGAAGTTGCCTAGGAAGCGGAAATGCACCAAGGCCACCTCCACCATGCAGAGGAAACTTCGCAAAACAGCAATGCAACAAAATCCGTCAACACAAAGGTTAATCGTCTATGGGCAATCGTCTTGACGTGTCTTTGGGGACTGCGAGCCGGACGTTACACCATCAACTCAAGCTGGAAAAAGTCATGAAAGCTCGCGGCCATCTTCTCACGGATGCCCACCAAAAGGAACTGAAGTGTAACGCCCGGAAGCTGTACGAACGGAATCTGACAAAACAAAGGTGGACGTCGTAACGTTCGATGAAGCATGGATTTACCTTTCCAACTGCGGCAAACCAAGAGCCATCATGTACCGAAAGAAAGGCGCCAAGAACTTCAGAAGGTGGGTCCGTGTCTGTAAATAATCCTTCCCTAAAGGGTTCACGGTCGTTAGTGGCTACTGTTACCGAGGTAAACTGAAGATTCGTAGGGTGGCGAAGAACTGCAAAATAAATTCGCAATATTTTCAGAAGCAGATCATGCGGCCGATCTACGAGCATGAGATTCCAACAATGTGCGGAAATGACGCCAATCTAGTGCGCATTCACATGAACAAGGTCTCATTACACACCTCACGATCGTCCCTCGCATTCTACAGGGAGATTGAGGAGGCAAGTGGTATACAGGTGATATCTTTCAATGAGGTACCTGCTAAATCTCCAGATGCAAGTCCTATGGACTATTGTGGATTTGGATTGCTGAAGCGGGCTTTGGGAAAACGGCGTATGACAACTGTGGAAGGACTTTGGAAAGCTGTAAAAAGGGAATGGGACAAGATTCCCCTCCCAGTTCTTCAGAGAAGCCTATTACAGTGGAAATTACACTGTCGGGCTATTGTTAGGAACCAAAGGAAACACATCGAGCACTTACGGACCTGGCGCCATGGATTCTTCTCAATTTTTAGTTAAGTCGAAATTGGCCAGTAGACTGGACAACCTCTGTTTTTTTTTTTTTTGTGTGTGTGTGTGTGTGTGTGTGTGTGTGTGTGTGTGTGTGTGAAAGTTTAATAGAGCTTCTCGGCGATATTTCGACCAATTTCTAACTCCGTTTAACCCATGTTGTCAGATTAGTAACTTTTTCGGAATGTGGAGGGACACACAGAACTCCGTAGAGGAAAAGCAAAACGCCTATCCAGGAATCCAAGTCATTATTAAGTGTTATCTTATAAACCAGTTCATATAAGGAATCTGCCACCGATAATCTTGCTCCTTTCGGAACTCGACGAAGGATTGGAATTTTGGCTTTTAAATGTACTAGCAGATCACAAGATTTTAGTCTGTGATTCCTTGGAATTTACATCGTTAAAATTATATAATAAGTAATTAACAACATTGTGTTTCAATTTAACGGCCGATTGTTGTCTCTTTTATACTTCATGGTGACTCTTTGTACTATGACTGGCTAAATCTCTTTGGCTGAGGAAGTATTTATTGCAGAGGAGGCATTGTATGTCCTTGTATTGATTAATACCACAGACCTGTGGTCTTAATATTTATTACATTTTGAGACATCCGTCTTACGAGCAGTAACATTAGTGTCGTCATTCTTATTTCTCTCAATCATATTAGGTGTCGCTTCAACTGGCAATACTTCACTAGACTTGTCTATATTCATATTCAATTTGTTTAAAATCGTTGAAACTTATATCATTTTAAAATATATTTAAAATACAGTCCAAAACTCTTCATTGCTGAAAGTTGCAAAAGGAAATTACCAGTCATAACGTTCCGTTAATCCAAGATAGTTTAAGGAAGTTTATTTCACTAATACTTAACGGATTTCGAAACCGATTTCAAACTTTTTCTTCTTAAAACTCATGATGACACATATTAAAATATTTGTACACTATTTCAAGTTAATCTATCACTTTTTGATTTCAAACTCATAGTCGATCTAACCATTAACTGGATACTGCAACAATATAAAATGTATTTCAACATAAATTTTTTGAACGCCTTATATCTGGAGAACTACATATAGTGCAGCCAAACCCAAACTCATTATAATGTGCTTATTCTGTAGAAAATAAGAAAACTCAATTTAGGGGCCGTTCAAAAGTTTTGTAGCCTTTGATCCAAAAACTAATTATAAGCCAAGATCGCAATCTTTTGATGCATTTTTTATCATTCATAAAATTCGTGCCTTGATGTGAACTACAATGTTCTTTAAATTTTGAAATTGTCTTTGGCTTTACTTATGTTGCAAAATTGAAATAAAATAATATATTTTTTAGAAAGATGGTTTCTGTTTTAAAAAGTAACAAATTAATAGTATTAAGAAGTAAAAAAAATCCGTTTTCAAGAAAATCACTTAAAAGAGAAACAATTATGTTTATGGACGACTAAAGAATGCCCTCATCTACAATCACTTGATTTACACAAAAATTGTAGAATTTATAAATTAATTGTGCCATTGGAGACCTGGGTTAGATTCTCGTGGGAAACTTACTGGTTTGGAACTCATTGGTTAAGCTATTTCACATAACATTGCTGTTGAACGGGACAATCAACTCAAAATTGAATTAAATCAAATTTTTTTTAGACACTCATAAGTAGATTTTTCATAATAATTTTCTTAGAAAAACAGTTATTTTTCAATTTGTGGTACGATTTGCTTCATTTTGTTATTTTTTTTTAAAAATGATATGTTTTTTTAAATATTCCTAATATTTTTTTCCAAAAGTGTTATGAAAAATTGTGAAAATCTTATTATTATTATTAGACTATTATTATTATTATTATTATTATTATTATTATTATTATTATTATTATTATTATAACTTATTTTTTTTTTTTTTTTGAACTTGTCAATGTCAATCCATGTGTAGTAAATCGTCTCGTTTTGCTCAAGAATAAAGCTGATTCCATACGAAAAAGCTTATATCGATCATAGAATCAAACAAGAGATTTATCTAACTTTAAGAAATATAAAAATACAAATATATAAAAACATGTAAAAATAGCAGTGGAATATTATATTGCCATACGACTTACATCAGACTGCAAAATGTCATTATTGTATGCAAAAACAGCCAGAGTTCTGAGTTTGGGGGAGGGGTATATTTGAAAATGTACTCCCAATAATTTGCTGACTCTTTTCCGCTCAGCTACAGTGTTGCCAGCTCAGATAAGGGTCGGAATATTTGACAATCTATTCTGTTTTGCCAGAATCGATGTTGAACATAATAAAAAATAAGAAAGTAATCGACATTCAACACGGTACCTTCTCGTAAAACAATTAAAACAAATTACTCTGTTGCAAAACCCAGCAATGGAGGGGGGCATCCTCTGAGCCTCTGAGTTGAATCGACCTTTCAGTTTTTTTCTTAGTCGGTTACAAAAAGTGTATTATAATGCTATTAAAATGTCTTGATCCGTGGCAAGAATGTGAACTAAAGCTCACACCCACGCGTTGAGCCAATAAGGGTTCAGCTGTTGCTAAGCGAAAGAAAGGCATAGGAATTCCTCCAGCCAATAGCAGCGCTTGGAACGGAAGACTAGGTGTCAAGTCAATGTGATATATCTATAGCATAGATTTTTAGTCCTTAGTACCTCAAGGCGACTATAAATCTCTAATCACTCTAAGGGCTGGAAGAACCTCGCAATATTAACGAAGTTGACGCCTGACTCTCAAAGCTACTGATCTTATACTCTTATTACTGTTCATTTAGCGTTTAAGGAAAAGCCTGTAAATGGATTTAAAAAATAACCTTTTCTTAGAAGTATGAATAATTTCAGTTTACTGTGGATATTTTTTTTTCATTTATTGTCGGATAAAAACAATTTGTAACATATAATTTTAAATAAATATTTGAGGGGCCAAACCAAGATTTGGGAAGGCCAGTGCCCCCGTGCCCCCCTTAGCTAAGTCCCTGAATGACGTCAAGAAATGAGTTAAATTATGGTTGCAAGATTTGATGAAACGGTTGAACCGGTTTATGTTAAAGAAAAAATAAAACAAACTGTTCGAATTTTATAACGTGTAGATAACCCTTAAAATATCTTTATCTCTAGAAGACTTCATATTTTTCGAGTTATTATGTGATTATTTATAGATCAATATAATCCCAAGCCACTAAATAGGAATATTTTAGTTAATCTCTTAGTATCTGCAAAAACAACTTTTTCCCCTGATATTCAAAAGCTGAGTACTAAAAGTTACTACGCAGTCGTTGACAACATGGTTTTTCATCATGTAAAGCATTTGAATCTATAACACTGTAATCCCTTCCATAACAGCCTATTTGATCTCTGTAAAATGTTAGCTGAATAATAGCCACTTAGGATATGATAACTAGAGGACAAAATGTAATATGTCTGATAAGTTCCCGAAAGTAGTAATTAGTTCTTATCATTTAATCATGGTTTTAAGTTCTAGGAGCATGCAAAGAATTTATATGTACATATGTGCTCACTTGTGCTTAGAGACAACTTAGAAGCTCATAAAAATTTTGTTCTCGTCTTAGTTTTAAGATGCCTCTACCAAAAATATAACTAGACAAACAAATAAAATGTGATTGTTACGTTTAGCTCGTTTCCTGTTTGCAGGAAAGCAGAACAGCTACTTTACTTAACCCCACTTATACGAAGCGAAAGGACAAACACATAAAAATCATTTTATTGGGTAATACATAAGATTTCAAGTATCTTTTTCTTGGCGAAAGGTGCTCCAAAAATTCATCCAGGAAACCATAATGCTCTGTAACTGCCGCTAAACTAAATATACGGTGTGTATATTTATCGCTTATCAGGCAAGTTCAGGCAGGAAGCTGCTTAAGAAATTATCCTTAATTAGCTGGTATAAGTCTCCTTTACGGACATGAATTTCTGCTATTTTATTGATCTTAATGGAAGTTGTGCATGATAGGTAATATAGCTCATTGCAAATGGAGGACTTTTTTCTTCTCCCGGTGATCGTGACCAGATGGAAAGAACTGATAACGAAAACTTGTAGTAGCATATATAAAGACGTTTTGTCGAAACTGAACCCGGGCTTTTTGAGCTAAATTTATTATGCTATGGAGTCTCGTAAATTATAAGTGTCTGGAGATTAATTTCACGAAATCTAGTCGTTTATAAGCTCATGGTAACCACAGCAACGAACGAAATAAATGACACTTCATCTTTTTATATTAGCATAGTTTTACTTTTTCTGCCCCCTCACCTCTCCTACTTCCTGACTTGAAGCTTTTTTTTTTTTTTTTTCAAACCAAGTGAATAAGCGTTACACATACGCTTCAGAGGTTAAAAGAATGGAAATTCTATTCGCTATATGTAATTTTAAAATCAACTCATTTCGAAAGGAACACGAGGAAATAAATGCTGTATGATCTGTAAACTTATTTAATTAAATAAGGGGAAAAGAAGACAGACGGACGTGCAAAGATTCATTATCACTTCAGATTTTCTGATGCACGTCTCGAAATGCGATACTGGAAACACCCTTCCGTGTGGGCTAGTAGGTTGTGAACTCTCTACCTCTCTTACTTGAAAATTTCCATTACACTCTTTCGAATACAAAATTTTAGATAAACTGCCGCGGATGTACAAAACTAGTAATGTGATCTGTTAATGTTTTGCAATAGATATTTCAGACAGCACATCCTTCGCTGTATTATTGCTAAAGTAGTTGTTAGACGATTTAATCATTTTGTTAGAGATATTGACCTTATGCAGGGTCGTTTTGGTGTATGATTAGCGTCATACTAATGTGAAGATATGTGTATTTGAACACATAATGAAACATTTTATTTCGAACTTAGGAACATTTCATTTAAAATTCAATACAGTGAAAAGCATAATCGTTCCTTTAACGTTGAATCACTTTTCGTTTTTTTTTTTTTAAAAAGTTCATTTGCTTTTCCTACTAGGAAGTTTTCTTGCTATCTGTCATTTCTTTCTTACACTTGTAATTTCTTAATTAATAAAAACAACAGGTTGCTTCCCCGTCCGCATTCCTATCATCACCTCACCTTTGGTTAATCTATGAGTATGCACTTTTAGTCGAGACAGAAGAAACAGTCAATGATCCAGGATATGAACCCGGAAGGGACGCTAAACCAAACGATCGAGAGACTTTTGGAAGAGGTAATCGGTATTGAATTGGAGACGAGTTAAGATGTAGAACGCAAACTACATTTTCATTTTCCTTAAAAAGTGGTATCTCATCCATAAAAAAGGAACTATCACCACCAAAAGCCATGATGACTATCAGTGGCGGCTGGTACTATATGTTGCATGGTTGTGCAACCGGATATTTTTTTTTAATACTAAAAATATTTTTAAGTGTTAAAGTAGTGTATCAGTAAAAAATAAACCTTTGCTCTTGAGCGCAAAACAGTATTGATGCATTTCTGAAAAAAGTCAATTAAAAAACGGAAAGAAAGAGAGAGATTTACCTTTCCAGTGGCAGCAAACGTTGCCACTGGAAGCAGTAACATTGAGCATATGGCAGCGAGCTCCTATCTCTTAACATGGGGAAGTGGATTTATTCTTGCAATGCTCCTATCTTCCCGTATTGGTCCCTTACGGTTGCAATTTCTGCCGCAACTGGTCAGCTTCTGTAATAGTTACGAATTCCTCCGCTTAGCAGCGCTTGACTCAATTGATAGGGTGAGGAAGATACAGACGCGTGGAAGAAAGAAGTTATTCACAAAACAAACTCGCAAAGAACAAATGTAAGTCTGGTGGTAGCAGGGACGGATCCAGGCTGAAAGTTTGGGGGGGCGGTCGTTCGAAGTCAATATATTTTATTTAACATTTATAATACAAAGGTGAAAATTCTTGGGATAAGATTTATTTTTAAAAAATCCTATTCTGGGGGGGGGGGGTCAATCGAGTCTTCAAGAAGAAAATGTCTTATTACTGGTCTAATTCCTAGCTCTGTGTCTTTCGTGCATATGATTCCGTGTTCGATTTCCGGCGGAGAGCATAAATTAATATAAAATCATTCACTTCCAATACTCATCTGTCTTCTTTAGCCTAATTTGCTGGAATGTTAAACTATTTTTTTTTTTTTTCAAAGGAAAGCATCTTAGATTTCATGCTTCTTTACAGACAAAAAAATACGTGGTTCCTGAAAATGGACTTTTTGTTCCGTATATTTATACAAAGAAATGATAACAAAATGCATATTGTCGGAGGAGAGAGGTGTTTCTGGACCCTAAAGAAAATAAAGCGGAAAATATTTGCGGTAGCGATGCTTTCTATTCAGAGAAACTTGGCGAGCAGCATTTCAGATTTCAATAAGGTCATAGAAAAATTTGAAGCCCGAAAGATCGAAGAAAGACCTTCCATTCTAAAATAATGCATAGTTTATAGAATTAAATAATTTTGTTTAACTGCGTGCATGCAATTTTCTTGCTTTTTTTCTTCTTTTCGGATTAACGCCACCATTCATGACTTACAGCACATACTATATATTCGATTTATCTCGTGTTCAATAACATAAGTGTAGAGGTTTTGTATATAAATAGTGTATAAACATACATTGATAGTGGTTGTTTGAAAAAAAGGAAATAGCTTATATATTAAATTAATATTCGAGAAATAATTTAATCAATAATATACAAATAGATCTTAAAAGACTTTCCTCTTCATATTTCCTGAATATTTCTTGGATAAGACTCAAGAATGCTGGGGGAGGGGAACACTTGCGCGTACCTACATACCTTTGATATTACAACATTGCAACCGGTGCTTGTACAGACTACGATCCGCTACTGATGACTATAAACAAGTAAGCAAGGATATTGACTAACATGTGCCAAGAATTGGGTTCAATCCCGCCTGCTTTATTTTACCAATGAAGACTATAACTGACTTTAAACTTTTAAAGCATACCATAAAAAAATATAAAGGACTTGTTCTCTTCTTTTGTAACAGCCAAGGTGGGTAATGTTGCCATTACTGTCCCTTCCCAGAAAAACTAAATCTTTGAAAATCAGGAAAGAAAGTTTTACGTTCCCTTCCCTCTACTCAAACAAGTAGCCCCTCCGAGAAGAGTTTCCCGGGCCAGGTATGTGGTTTACAACGCCGCTTAACGCACGTAAAAATGTAAGCTACTGAAAGAGAATGGTATGCTAAAGTTCAACAAATAATAATAAGTCTTCAAAGGTTGCAGGAACATAACTCTACTTGATAAACAACACAAAAAAAATTCAGATAACTAACAAATTTTATTATTTTTTTTTTTAAATAAACGTAATGTTGAATCTAACAACGAATTTGTAAAGTTCGTAAAAGTTTGTCCGATTTTGAAAAATATTTTCAACTACTAGTAGATTTAAACAATTTCGATTCATGCAAAAACCACAAGAAATTTATAATTACTGAAAAATTTATCAGGCACATGTTGCATGAAGTAAAAGTCCAAGATGGCTCCTGACTTATCACAAGACATATTCAGCATAAACCATATTTGAAATACACATATTTATATTATAGAAATTCAATACCAATATATGAACTGAAGGTTCAATTAGAATATTTATCAATTTTCTATCTACATGTTTTTTATATATATATATATATACTCACGGAAAAACCCAGAATAATTTTAAATTCACAAAATAAAATATACTATACACAATTAGAGATGCAAAAAAGCCGGCTTTTTTGAATCGGTGGTTTTTTTCACATAAAAAGCCGGCTTTTTTGGGAAAAAAACGAGAATTTTGGAAATTTTGGCTTTTTTCAACTTCATGATTTTTCTATCTAAATAGCTTTCTTATAGTATATTCTATAGTTAGATAAGAATTCCATGACCTGAATGTGATATTTCGCTCTGAAATTCACCATCAAGATGGATGGAGCACATGTTTTACGAATTAAAGCTAACATGAAGAATGTAGTATTTGAGGGTAATTTTAGAGGTTATTTAACTTTATTTTAACTTTTGAGTTATCGACATCTTTTTTCTTCTCTAGTTTGTCATCCGTGTTTCATTTCTAAGAGCTTTTAGTACTCTAGCTTCTACCGCAAAAGTTAAACTTGCCCGATTTCTATTTATCCGTCAAAGCATACGTTTTTCAATATATCCGTCAAACCGTACTTCCACATTTCTGTTATACTTTAGCTGTGAAGTGATTTAGCAATAATTTTCCGGACACAACCTTGAATACCAATTTATACAAATAATCAGTAGCGGATTTAGAAAAGTACTTTAGGAGGGTTTTTTCTGATTGTTTCGTTTCCTAAAAAGTCCTAATTTTATTTGGGAAGTGCTTGAAGTTTATGAGTACAGGCATAACTAATATTTCGTTTCGTTTATATGTTTAGCAATAATCTTCCGGATACAACTTTAAAAATAATTTTATACTGAGAATCAGTGGCGGATTTAGAAAAGTATTTT
The DNA here is from genome assembly GCF_964235325.1 of Thermobia domestica. Lineage (NCBI taxonomy): Eukaryota > Metazoa > Arthropoda > Insecta > Zygentoma > Lepismatidae > Thermobia > Thermobia domestica. The sequence goes on along the minus strand of NC_137465.1, from coordinate 146,703,992 downwards.
GGGAAGGGTTTCTTACTAATGTTTAGTTTTTTTAAACATTCGTAATTTTTATTTGACGGGAGCTTAAAGTTTGAGTAAAGGCATAAATAATAGATATTTCGTTTGTTGCAGACACTCCGTAACTTTGGGGAACGGGCTTCAGTCCGAAAGACCGCCCCCCTAACCTTCGCAAAACCGTCACTGCTGGTAATTAGTAATAATAACGATTTAAAAACAATAAAAAAGGAAGTCGCCCAACTCACAGTACACGCACTATTTCTACATTCACAGATGGAATGAAGAAAAGCTTTGTCAGAATGGTCGAATGCTGGTTGAATCCCGGACTTCCCGATAGAAGCGCAAAAGCTAATCACTCAGTCATGTTTGTTGTGCAGTTGTATTTAGCTTAACATTCCGTAGTCTTAGCCTATATTCCGTAGTCTTTTTTTTTTGGGGGGGGGGGGTGAGTTCCGTAATGATATGTTGAATCCCTCTTGTTAAAAATTCAGAAAACTTGAGGATTGGGTAAACTGTGATGGTGGTTCTATAAAACTTAACTGTAGAATTTCAAGAATATACAGAACCAAAAGCTCTAGATGTGCAGCCTTTAAGTGTATCATATAAATCGAAGTATTTCTCTTATGTTTTATTTTAATTTTATTTTGTTTCAAAAAGAGGGTATGGAATATTTTGAAGAAAAAATACTACATACTATTTTGCTAGTTATTTGTGTATTCTTTAAAAAGAAGTGTTTACTTTTAGGGTTGGCTGGGTTACACCAACTTTTTTTTTTTAATAACTGGTTTAAACCACAAAAATAAAAAGAATAAAAAATGCGAATCGTGTGAACTTCATGGTAACGTTTCCAGATATCAAACCACCTGCCATAGTTTTATTTCCCTTTCACCTTTTAATCAAGGCGTCCCATGCTCAATTCTCGGTCGAACCACAAACCTTCTTTCATGCGTAACCCAAGTAGCGGTTCGGATGTCAGTTTAAGCGAAAGTCTTCTCCTTGATAACCTCGGTATTTCGTAAGGATGTTAAGCCTAAATATACGAAACAAACCAAATTGTATATTTCTGCATGCCTAAATGCGTGTTGTTTTATAAAGAAGCCAATATTGCTTAAATATATTGATAGAAATTGGCAAAATTTATCGATTGCCTACGTAGCTTCCAACATTAGCTTGGATTGGACTTTCAATGATATCTACGTACCGGTACTAAATTTGTAATTTAATACCTCAGTTTTAGCGTACTGATTATGGTACGTTGACCTTTAAATTTTACATGCAAAGCAATAACAGGATTTTCCCGTTATTGTCTTACATTTCAAGTAATGACGGGATTTTCCCAATGGCTAGGGAGGGAGATTTTCAACTTAAGAAATTTACTGACCGCACTTCTTTAAGCTTATGGGAGTTCTTCCGGCATAACCCCGCTGTTACATAATAACATCAAGGCGAAACAAACTTATTTCTGTGAATATATAATATAAATACATAAAGCAAAAAATCTAAGTCAAAAAAGCCTGGTTTAAACATCCCCCAAAAAACGGGTTTTTGGCATTTTCAAAAACAACCACGGTTCTTGCCAACTCTGCTTACTTTTGTATATAGGAGGTTAAAAAATTCTTATTATATACATTGGTTAATCCTGTGGAATTCATAATGTAAATATGTTGAAGAAAAATTGTTTGAAATATTTTTTCGAAATTCATAGTTTATTTTCGATGTTTTATATTATTATCAGCATCAACCACTAATTAAATGATTTTTTGTGTTATAGAGAAGCGATACAAAGTCTGTTTTATCAATTTAAAGCAGTATTTTGAAAAAAGCCCAAAATTTCCCAAGCAAAAAAGCAAAGCAGAAAAAACCGAGTTTTTTTCCAAAAAAGCCGGTTTTTTTCCGAGCCCTTGCATCTCTATACACAATATTACATATGGTGTAACACATACCTCGCGAAGAGAACAAGTGACGGGCCCAATCACTTAATTTCAAAGTTCCTTCATCGGAAGGATAAACCACCAATCAAATTCAAGTGTAGCAATCACATGACATTGACAAAAGACTAACCAAAATACCAGATCATTTAAATTAAGAAAACACCAACTCTCTATCGCAATAATATACTGTAGTGGAATACAGGGAGGAAAAAGGAAGGTGAATAGGTTACCGAAATAATAATAATAATAATAATAATAATAATAATAATAATAATAATAATAATAATAATAATAATAATATAGAAGGAAACAGTATAGAAGGAAACAGCGCTGTTTCTAATCTTAAATTAAATCCCTTTTTCATTCATTTTACTCTATAATACCAATGTAAAGATCACTACGGCACAGTATGCACTCAGGCGCTCACCACAGAAATCAACACTACAATGTTCATGCGAAACAAGAATAAATATTGGCAACACGTAATTCGTATTTTGAATCGAGAAAAATGGAAAAAACTTATATTCCACAATTACACGCATTGAATGAGGATGCCCAGACAGAAGAATTCACTTTTGTGAATGGTTCCTTGCGCAGGTGTAAAATGATGCTAATTCTATGGTATGGTGTGATAAGGCATAGCTTCATTTAAATGGCTCGATTAACTAGCGTAATTGCATGTGTGTGCTGAAAATTCACATGTTGATGTCGAGCAAATGATCAATTCTCTAGGACTCACTGTCTCTTGGTTCTATCATGAAGGGGACTAATTGAACCCTTAAATTCCAAAGCATGGTTACTAGCCAGGCTTAGGGGAGACTGGGGATAATTGTAACGCGGGTCAATTGTAACATTGGCCGTTACTTGTAGAAGTGAGTTTCGACATATCGTTTATATATGTCATTGGAGTCATTCATGCAAGGTGTATGTGAGAAGAAAAAAGAGCGTCGTTAGTAAAGTGTGGAAGACTGGACAAGAAGAAACGTGATTTTGATAGAGGGAAGTAAATTTTTAACTGACTTGTTTTTATTTTCTCTTGATAGATATGCGTTTACTGTAAACAAATACCCTGTGCGTGTATAATCTATGTTCTTTTCTTGACAACGTGGATATTGTGTTTGATGCTTTGACTCAATGTGGTATGAGAAATCATGGTATTTATCACTGATCGTTGAACGGGTACAAATGTAACATGGCGATCGGTGACGATTGCAACGTGTTGCAATCGTCCCAGACAAAGTTGTACTGAACCATTATGGAAATAAACTAGATATGACCGAAGATAATACAATCGATGTAATTATTAAACCAATGTACGTATTAAGTATGCCTTTCCGTGGCCACAAGTACGTAGGGGACCGGGTCCCCCTGTACGTACTTGTGGCCATGGAAAATCCCTGGCGGCCTTAGTGTATATCATGATGGTTACTATAGGGAAAGAAAAGACTTTCCGCCATATTTCATTATGGGGCCTCCCGTAACTTCTTTATACAAGGGAACAAGACCAGTCACCTTACTCCTATTCGACCAGCTTAATGGCCTCTTCTATGTTAGCTAAGAAGGATAAAACCTTAGTTTGGGCGGAACATTCAAACATACAGAAGGCTGGAATTATACATTAAAGCGATAGGAAGAAGTTAGGTTTAAAAATAAATTTAATCTCTATTTGTTTATTAGAGTTTGTATCCCTTTTCAGTGCAAAGGTTATATGAGACGTGGACTCCCATTAATGGGTATCCGCAGTAAGGGGGGGTCAAAGGGAAACAAATTGCCACCCTGAATTTTCGAAAGAAGTTTTGTTCTCCAAAATACATGTCAAAACATAGTAGATTTTCTTACTCATGTACTACAGTATTTGTTTACTGTAGTTAATAAAGTTACGAAATGTTTAATAATAATTGTTTACATGAAGTATCAAGTCCCCGTCAAGGTGTATATTCGCAACTTCACTTGTGTGTTGGTTTTTAGTCTCCCTTGCAAAAATTCCTGGGGGGCATTTCTGCCTCAGTTTAAGGTGAAATCGGGATCATTGTAATGTTTCAAATTTTTCTTCAAGGCTTTACCACCGTGAGTCAAATAGTGGACCCCGTGCACTGAAGGCGCGTGCTGTAGCCACTAGACCAGCGGAGATGGCACAAAACTTCTTGTATTTGATGATGATGATTATTATTATTATTATTATTATTACTACTACTATTATTATTATTATTATTTAATGTTACTTTAAGAATGCAAAAAATTAAGGTACATTAAGCTACATTTTTATATCTTTAAAATAGTATTGATTTTTTTTTTTTTTTTTTTTTTTTTTTTTACCAGACGCGTACTGCTTTTCCACGTCTGAATTTTTCAACAATTTGTAACTTAGTCTTTGCGAGGTGCATACGAACAAACCTGAAACTGAAACAATGTTTAGTAGACAGAAGAAGCGTGGGTAAATTTGTCGAATATAAAGTCTATAGTCCTTGACTTTGGTTACCGTGTAGCAGTCGTTACGTGAGTAAAATTTATTGGTCTTGATTCCGTGCCAGTAAATTCAATGTTATCGAATTTGCTAGAGTGCCAAAGACACACTAGACACAAACAGATTTATGAACGCAATCATGACCTGAGGTTTGGAAAATAGTTTTTATCCCTTTGAACATTGCAAAAAGAGAGAAGAAAAGAAGCAAATCAACATTGTCCGTTCAATAGATTGGCCTCTGCTTTTTTAAAATGAAGATTTACGTAAAAGAGAAAACAGATCTGAGTGAAAGAGGTAAACAAAGTTCACCTTTCTGGTTGCCTTTTCATTGAAGAGAAAGCTGATAAGAAAATGGTTATTAAGTGTAAATGTAAGTCTCCATATTCTTTTCCGAGTTTTAGTAAGTAGTATATGTGTTACTGTTAGGACTATGTGTGTCACTGTTACGAGTATATGTATCATTATTAGGACTCTGTATCACTGTTAGGAATACACGTATCACTGTTAGGACTATGTGTATCACTGTTAGGACTATGTGTATAACTATTTTAGGAGTATATGTACCAATGTTAGAACTATAGGCATCACTGTTAGGAATATGTGTATCACTGTTAGAACTATATGTATCACTTTAGGAGTATGTGTGTCACTGTTAGGACTATGTGTATAACTATTTTAGGAGTATATGTATCAATCTTAGAACTATATGTATTACGGTTAGGAGTATGTGTATCACTGTTAGGACTATGTGTATAACTATTTAGGAGTATATATATCACTGTTAGAACTATATGTATCACTGTTATGAGTATGTATATCACTTTAGAACTATATGTATCACTCTTAGGAGTAGAAACTGTCACTGTTAGAGCTATGTGTATAACTATTTTAGCAGTATATGTATCACTTAGAACTATATGTATTGCTGTTAGGAGTATGTGTATCACTGTTAGGACTGTGTGTATCACTGTAGGACTCTGTGTATTACTGTTAGGAGTATGTGTGTCACCGTTAGGATAAGAGGAACCTGAGATAATCAGCTAGTTATCAGTGTATTTTTACATATACAATACATAAATAAATAAATAAACAATCTCTGTAGAATAAATAGGATCAATTATTATCATTGGCAATAAAGGACATACCTTTTAGCCCCACAAAAGTTCATTTTTCTCGATTTTGTCGAAAATTACGCATTAGAACTTACCATTAAGTATCTAATTTGTTTAGCTCGATGATTTACAATAGTTATAGTTAAACAAAAATTTAAATTAACTTTCGATTCTAAGCACGAATAGAATTCAGTGCAAACTGAGAAAGCTGAATCTAGTTTCGTAATATTGTAACAGTTCCACACAACAATACCAATAATTGTGGTATGCAGGGATGTAATGGCGCGTGTATGCCGCATACTCATCTAATATTTTCATAGTCTAGCTTTCACCACTCAGCTTAAACTTTGTCTCGTAAGTTACGAGACAACTAGCATATATGAAATTGGGTATATGTTATATTCTTGAAAATGGTCGAGTGCATATCTGCCAAAGTTCTAGCAGTATATCACTTGTTGTATTCGTTTTAAAACAAAATATTTAAAGATTAATTTGTCAGGTAACTTTTAACTTGACAGGGAACTTGAATTTACTACACAGGGTCTAAACCAAAGAACGAAAATATTAATATTAATTTTGGTCTAATATCTCTTTAACCATATTGTGCATTATCGTCTTGGTGATGCCATAATGGAAATCTTTATGAGAATATTCTTCGATATTAGTTTTACCTTAATATGTGGTAGCATATTAATTGTGCAGCATTAATTTTTAGGTTTACTAAAAAATTCCTTGTTTTCACTGATTTCTCCAAAGCTGCGCATGAGGACTTACAGTCACCCATATGACCTTATTGCACTGGATAAGATCTATCAGTTATTATACGTCTCATCTTTGAACATTTTTTCCTATTAAATATTAATATTATTCTAGAATAAATATAATGTAAAGAAATTCTAATGTATTTTAAGCGTATTGGTCTAACGAGAAACAAAATATGGGAATACCTACATCTAGATCCAGATTAGACATTCTCCCATATAGTCCAGTAAAGATAGAATTGAGAAAGGAACAAATTAGTAACAAGCTGAAAAGGAAGTATGGTAGTAGGTATGGTATGGTAGTAGGAAGATGTGTCAGGAATAACATACTAAAAGTCCCCTAAAATCCCACTGTAGCTTTTCCCGCAATTTTGAAAAAAGTCCGCCATCTTTAGATGACGACCAGGAATTTATGGAAATCGTCACCCTTTATGTTTATTCTTCTAGCCACCGTTCTAATTATCACAAAGCCATGAATCATATATGGTTGGAAAGCTTGAAAGACAGAGAATCTAAGTAAATAACATATATGCCCATCGTGCTAAATTTCTAGAAGAAGCGGAAGAAGAAAACAGCTTTTTTTTATTTCAAAAAGATATCTTCAGAAATCATGAGAAGTTTGCAACACTGACAGTTATTGCACACCAACGAAACACCACCAAAAGATATCCTTGATATTTATCTCAATCATAGCCAACAATGACACAAATCGGTGCAATACAAGCCGAGAAAAAAATATAACTTATGTTACTTTCTGACCTCTTTGTGCAAAAGTGCAATACACTTTCACGGTTCTAGTCAGCTTCTTTTATCACATAGGATCAAGAGTTATATATCATTGGAAATCTTAAGAAACGTAAATTTGAACGAGGTAACACATACTAATCAAGCCAAATTTGTGGCAGAAGCGCAAAACCCAAAATTTCGGGACAAAACGTGATTTTCGCATACATTGTTTAAAACTTGGAACACTGACAATTATCGTATGTTAACAAAATTCAGCCACCGTTTGCACTATCATCATTATTAATTTACTTTTAAAATGGCCAACGTTTTTCCCAATGTAGTAAGCTTTTATGATACATAGTTTTATATCACTTAAAAATAGCACAAAAATCATTTATTGACAGCATTAGAAAGTAGCAGAAATTGGTAGTCTCCTATTCATAGGAAAATCGTAATTCACACACTTAAAATCACTCTCAACTATAGTAGTCATTTGAGTGTATTTTTTTAAAAATGTCTTGTTTAAACTAGAATGCAATTTTTTTCCTAGTATCCTTCAAATCAACTTAGTATTTACATTAGACGTTAGTGTGCACTTTAAGAACATTTTTGTAACTAGTCCATTCTGACTTATTTTATTAGAAATCAATGAGGTTATCATTATCTCGTTCATCTCTATGGTCTTCATCATTTGGTTTTGCACTCATACATCCAATTCCTCGACAATGACATAAATTAGAGCACACAATTCCTGCTTTCTGACAACCGTACATGCTTTCACAGCCCTTTTTACAGTTACAGGATATTACGCGGAGCGGGTTCCTTGGTCATTCTTGCTGGTACGAGGATACCTCCTAATGTTGTCCATTCATATTCAGTCGCTCGCATATCATTGAGTAATACCTGGGTTCAAAAAGCGTACACTGTCAAAGAATGAATGGAATATACTAATTTTAACGTACACACGCAACGGTAATGGCCTTTCGGATTTAATCATTGAAGATATAGATACCTTCGTGTTCTGAATATCCAAACTGAAATCCACCTTCTGTACGATGTAACATGGATGATTCTCAAGTGGTTGAAGACACTAACTTGCCCGAATTGGAATGGATTTATGCAGCTGGTGACAAGCAACAACCATAAGTATCAAACATATTAAGTAGGAATTCAACCTCTCATCAATCTTCAACCAATAAGCATGGATGCTGTATTCTCGGCGCTTATGTTTGCCAGCAAAGAATGTGCAGGAAATAAGCAAAAAAGCGTGCTTAGTCACGTTGGATCAACCTTTGTACTCTAAAGCATGTGACATTGTAGCAGCATGTAGAAATTCTGGTGAATTACCGTCAGTGGTTGTTAGACTTCGGTGGTTTTCACTCTATAATGTCATTTATGGAAACAGTTGCGTATATAATGAAAAGTAGTGGCATTGAAGAACTTTGGTCTTGTGTGTATGCTAGTAACTCCATGCCACAGATAAAGCCAGGCCATTCTTATTGCTCGTGCTTTGCGAGCTCATTTTTTTAAACACAACACGACCCTTAGCAATTGCAATATATACTGTTTAATTAATGAATCAGACAGCACTGAGGAGTTTGTGCGTCAATTGCGAGATGTTTGTATTCCTCTGATGACTGAAGAAGATATCGATACTGATGTAGTTGTTCAACATTCATAGTCAATCAAGATTGCAAATGACCTGAAGTTATTCATTGACGCTGCTGCAAAAACAAGCCGTATCTCTAAGTTATTCGCTCTGTACTTTCAGCTTGTAGAAATTATGCGTCTTTTAATTCGAAAGAACTGGAGACTTGAATCTTAATCTTCACTGCATGTAAGAAATGTTATCATACTTCTATGCAGCTGAGCATCTTTTGTATGCCAAAAACGCGCATCTGTACTTACAAGAAATGTTGCGGTTGGAGGATGAAATGGATCTTCATCAGTTCCAGCTATTTGCAGGAGACGGTTACTTCACTATTCTTAGAAAAGATATATTTTGGAGTGGTACATGGTCTGATATGACGATTGAGCAGGTTTTAGCGAGAGCAATGAAGAGCAGCGGTGGACTGACCCATGAGAGGCATGACTGAGAAGATAATATGTAGGTGCATGTCAAGTATGCCAGCAGCGTGCCATTTACGAGAATGTCTTGAAAAATTATTAAACAAAGATAGGTATGAACTTCACACTGGTCGGCACGTGGACCTGTACCAAAGCAGTCAATCGCGTGATATATTACATCTAAAGAAGTTCTTGCGTTGGTTTTGCCAGCATTCTCCATTCCCTTCATATCCGGAGCTCGCGTCCCTAAACACTGGCATGGTATGTAATGAAATGGTCAACTGATAAATCTAAGGAAATCGGATTAGCTGCTATGGAAGGAATGTTTGGATAGACTTTGGGAAATGTGAAACTTAAACAAAAAGATAAAGTCATCCCACTATCCGTAATGCACAATATAGTGCACATCCGTGATGAGCTACTGGCTGTAAACACCATACTTCAATTGAATCATATGAGAAGAAATCCGAAAAAGAACTCCAGTAGTGTTTTGCTTACGAGCTTGCACCCTATTCACTTTCTTCACAGAAATGTCTATGAGAAAAACGAAAAAGTCCGCTTTGTACGACATGTTTGAATATCGGACAAATTTTAAAACTCAAATTGAAAACACTGTGTACGTTATAGATGGAGGCTGGCTTCTACATCATGTTGTTTGGCCACAACATGGAACATACCTTGACGTGCACAACTCGTATGTCCTATGTACTCACAAACTCAGTAAAGAAAGCAACAATTATTTTTTTATGGGTGTTGCACTGAAAACTGTACAAAAGCCGCTGAGCGGGAGCAACGTGAGTCAAAGGTTCAATCAGCTTTGGTGTTATTCACAAATGAAACCATACTATTAACAAAAAAAGATAAATTCTTAGGTAATTTAAAAAATAAGGATTGTTTCGCCCGTGAGTTGATGGTTCATTTGACACAAGCTGGAATTCAAAACCAGCAAGCAAGGAGTGATGCTGACGCACTTATAGCTAAAACTGCTGTAGCCAAGTCTTTAAATCCTTGTAGGCACGTCGTAGTAATGGCGAGGATGTTGACATTTTAATCATTTTGCTTGAACAAGGTAATAATCAGTACATCACATTTCGAAATAATCAGTACGACATTGGGCGTGTACAAGACGTGAGTAAAGAATTTAGTACTAAGAAGTTGTAAGATACACAGACAAATATATTAACTGTTTTGCTCAGTTACCATGCTTTAACTGGATGCGACTAACACACTACGATTATCCAGCAATAGTAACCTTACTGGATGAATTCCAGTATCATTCATACATCCTTGCAATAAGTCGCTCCCAATTCAGAACGAAATGCAATTGGAAAAACTGCCACCCACCGGTGATGCTGCAAAACACCATATCATCAGCTTCAATAGTACCGTGGAAATGATTTGCGAGCCACTGGATATGGATGGACAACATTAGGAGGTATTCTCGCACTAGCAAGAATGACCAAGGAACCCGCTCCGTGTAATATCCTGTAACTGTAAAAAGGGCTGTGAAAGTATGTACGGTTGTCGGAAAGCAGGAATTGTGTGCTCTAATTTATGTCATTGTCGAGGAATTGGATGTATGAATGCAAAACCAAATGATGAAGACCATAGAGATGAACGAGATAATGATAACCTCATTGATTTCTAATAAAATAAGTCAGAATGGACTAGTTACAAAAATGTTCTTAAAGTGCATACTAATGTCTAATTTAAATATTAAGTTGATTTGAAGAATACTAGGAGGAAAATTTGCATTCTAGTTTAAACAAGACATTTTTAAAAAATTATATTCAAATGACTATTGTAGTTGAGAGTGATTTTAAGTGTGTGAATTACGATTTTCCTATGAATAGGAGACTACCAATTTCTGCTACTTTCTAATGCTGTCAATAAATGATTTTTGTGCTATTTTTAAGTGATGTAAAACTATATACAGTGGCGTAGCAGCTGCCACCGCAACCCCCGCGGTGCGGGGGGAAGGTCGAAGTCTTGCGATGAATAAAGTTTTAAAGAAGTAGAACTTCAACCTTACTTCTGTCGGCTTTACAAGTGGGGCCCCATCTCTATACTTTGCGGGGAGCCCGCAAAAATGTGCTACGCCACTGACTATATATCATAAAAGCTTACTCCATCGGGAAAAACGTTGGCCATTTTAACAGTAAATTAATAATGACGATAGTGAAAACGGTGGCTGAGTTTTGTTAACACACAATAATTGTCAGTGTTGCAAGGTTTGAAGAATTTATGCGAAAATCACGTTTTGTCCCGAAATTTTGGGTTTTGCGCTTCTGCCGCAAATTGGGCTTGATTAGTATAAGTGTTATCTCGTTCGAATTTACGTTTCTTAAGATTTCCAATGATATATAACTCTTGGTCCTATGTGATAAAAGAAGCTGACTAGAACCGTGAAAGTGTATGTCACTTTATGCACTTTTGCACAAAGAGGTCAGAAAGTAACATAAGTTATATTTTTTTCTCGGCTTGTATTGCACTGATTTGTGTCATTTTTGGCTATGATTGAGATAAATATCAAGGATATCTTTTGGTGGTGTTTCGTTGGTGTGCAATAACTGTCAGTGTTGCAAACTTCTCATGATTTCTGAAAATATCTTTTTTTAAATAAAAAAGCTGTTTTCTTCTTCCTCTTCTTCTAGAAATTTAGCACGATGGGCATATATGTTATTTACTTAGATTCTCTGTCTTTGAAGCTTTCCAACCATATATGATTCATGGCTTTGTGATAATTAGAACGGTGGCTAGAAGAATAAACATAAAGGGTGACGATTTCCATAAATTCCTTGTCGTCATCTAAAGATGGCGGACATTTTTCAAAATTGCGGGAAAAGCTACGGTGGGATTTTAGGGGACTTTTAGTATGTTATTCCTGACACATCCCTCTACTACCATACCAATTTTCAGCTTGTTACTAATTTGTTTTTTTGTTGGCAGAAAAATGGGCTATCTTTACTGGACTAATATAGCTAAATGGCTAGCGATTATGTCTTTGCAAACATGGTCCTTGATTCGATTCTTACAGGGACACAAAGTATTCACTATTGACTGAAGATCATAAGGCGACTGATAAGGTAATATTTAAAAGAAAATGAAATGTGATATTTCAGTTTAATTTTCGAAGATTATGTCCATTAGGCTAAGGACGACGGATGATTAAGGCAAGTGAATGGTGATGGAAGAACTGATAGAATGAGAATGTGGAAGGAAACGGGTGTACCCGAGAAAACCCACTTACAACAGAAATTTACTTGGCCGGGGATCGAACCAAAGAAGTAATAAGTAAGAGGTATCAAAGTCTCGTCTATTATAGACACAGTCATGTTAATGAGAGTCAATGTGCTGACTAGATAGACCTAGTAGTATTCCTACATATAAAAAGCTAGCAATGATTTGTTTAAATTCATAAAATACCAACAGCATACAACGCGAGTAAAACAAATTATTCCTTAATTAATATAAGATCGTTAATGAAATATTTGATTAAGAAATACAATTTTAGGGCCGTTATTGAGAAAGTCGGTATCACGATTTTCATCCTTCAGTAACCTACACTCATTTTTGGGTACAGAAACAAAATTTGAAATATTCTTTTGCAAATTCTTACTATAAAGCAAAAAAACATGTCAGTGTACGAGTAATGCTAATATACAAACTTCAAAATATTTGAGAGTTACGGGTTGCATAAACATCGAAAGCTTAAATTCAAAATGTAGTCTCGACACATTGAGCGGTGAGAACCAACTTAAGTCGTCTGGCAGGTCATCAATCTTCTAGATTGACTGTAAGACTAGACAGTTCATATATTTTGTAATTTCAGTTTTGAACAAAACTATAATCATTAAATGGGATCTACTCTACCATAACTGCCAGGTCACATTTCGCAGATTGAAATGTTCATAGCCGTCTTGTTGGAATACTTGTCTTGGTTCCGTCTAGTGCTCATTTACTTATTTTTTACAGCGTTCTTGAATGTTCATTTTAAGATTCAAAATAGTTTATATACTTATTATTTATTTTTTTTACACGTTTTGCTTTTTTTTTAAAAATCTAAATTTGGCAAGGACTTTTACCCGAATGGTGGGTACTTCTGTGTCCATTCCCTGTGGAGGGTATATAGTAGCTCCTATGACGAAGTATCTCCGTACATTTCTACAGCAACACATGTAAGATCGATATTAAGTACTAATACCTGTACTAATCTTCAGAGTAAAGTTTGGAAAAAGTCTCCACCAACAGATCATACTGGTCTTCATATTGACAAGTATTATTTTTCTTTTTTGAGTTGAACGTCTCACGATCATGTATCGAAACTAAGGAAGACTGTGATACTGAGATGGATGATAATGATAGAGCTAAGAAAGTGGGAAGAAACGGGAGAACCCCGAGGAAAATCATGCACACGGTGTTTGTTGACCATGATGTCCACTTGATGAACCAGGAATCTCATGCACTAGAGATCAGCGTTCTACTACTGGGCAACTGCGTTATCTCATGTTGCTGTTTCAATTAAGGTGTAGTGATTTCCGGTCTAGAAGACCAGAAACAACGATAATAGATTTGATGTGCTGACCTAAAAACATGTTGACCAAGATAGGCCATAGAGGACTGCAGCGCCAGCTAGTTTTGTATAATTTAGCGTGTGTACCATATAAAATTAGTTTTCTTTAGCAAGTTTTTTATACATAGCTTTTTCTTCCCCATAAAAAAGTCAGTGCATTACTCATTTCTTTTCCCCGCTCTTTCGATATGTATATAATGTGAGTGTGCGTGTGTATCTTTCGCCATATTTTAGTTGTGCTAATGGATTTTTAGAGTCCAACAAAATGTCTCTACATTTTCTGGCTAATAATAGTGCTCGTAATAAAACTGTATATCACGCGCTGAACCTCAGCCGTAATGGATAACATATACAGTACCCAATGATTTTATTTTAAATTATCTCTAATGTAGTAGGGAATCCGTCATGCATGCAACGAAATGGTTCGCATATTCACGTTTTCTCCATCTTGAACATCGTATTAATAAACGTCAGATTGATTCATCATTTTCATTAAGCACAGCGGGGAAACGGCTGTAACAGACGGGTAAAATTTAACATAAATTCTCCAGTTAATGTCTGATATTCTTCCTAGTTTTTGCGATGAAAAAAAAATGTTTTGGTTTCACCCTTTTCTGATAAGAAATTGTGTATTATCTCGTTTAATAGCTTTCTTTTTAAGGCTAGACAGTGGAATTAGTATTTAACGTAATCGAATGATAACACATTTTATTTCTGTTGAATACAGATTTTCTTTTAATGCGGTTCATATTAAACTAGATCGTGTTAAACAATATCATATTAAATAGCATTTGCTTGTTGTTTTAACAAAAGAAACACTGACCAGAGCTCCAAACCCACTATATTTTAAACTTTAATATGAGGGCGCACCTATTAATGAAGTATGGCAAAAAAGTTTGGATAGAGTGGACAAGAAGAAAATAAAAAGGCCCTTACAAGAACCAAAAATAGCTGAACGTGAGTGGTTGGAAAGTGAACACGGAGACTTAAGAGATTGGTTGAAGGTCTCAGCAAATAGAAATTAAACTTTTTTATAATATATGTCTGTTGGAAAAGAAAAAAATGTTCATAACAATGACTATATATATGTTTGTATTTTCATTTATGTTCTATAGTGTCTGAGGAAGGATATGTTAGATATCCGCAACCGTTACATATTATAGTTTAAAATATAGTGGGTTTGAAGCTTTGGTCAGTGTTTCTTTTGTTAAAATAATCAATCCAAAGCCATGGATAGTCTTGCTTAGACCCGGGCTGGCAATCGCCAGGGGCCTCCGAGCCCGGGGGGCCTCAGTACTGAAAAGTGGGAAAAAACGAATAACGCCGAATACTGAACATAAAAATAAAGTGGTATTTAAAAATAAACATCAATTTTAAGTTCGTACTTGAGATTTTAGATACTTAAAATTTTCAGAATTACATTGTGTGAAAAAGAACATTGCATATACAAGGGTTTTCAGGCCTATATAAAAACTAACAATCCTAATATAATTTACACTCATTATATGGATCATGTTTTAAATTTAGTAGTGGCTGACTCAACTATCAATTGTCCTGAAGCAGAAAATGTGTTTGGCCTTGTAGAGGAATCTGCAACTTTCTTGAACCATTCATGCAAGAAGATATCTGTATGGGAAAAAGAGACAAAGAATCGTCACGCAGGGTCAGAAAAATTGTACAGAATACAGACGATAGGTGCTACACGTTGGTGGAGCAAACATAAGGCCCTTCAAGCAATTGTTGACTTTGATTTACAAGAAGACGAATTTCAGTCAAGTTAGCTTGCAAACTTTTCAGTTTTATTAGAACTGATAAATGCAAATTTTGATAACAAAACTAAATTTACAGCCCGAAATTTGATTTGAGAATGGAACAAATTTGAAAATTTGTTTGTAGCATTTGTTTTGTTGGATCTTGCTTTTTCTGTGACGTCACCTGTGTCAGTGTTTCTGCAAAGCAAAACACTAGATTACTCAAAAGCATGGCATTTGGTAAATACGTTGTTAAGTCATGCAGGAAAAAGAAAGACAACTTTGAGAACTTGCTAAAGAAATTGGGAAAGAAAATTAATTCGAAGTTCTTTTTTGAAAACGACGTCAAAATGGAAACAGAAACTTCTTCTCGAGAAAAAAGAATCCTACCAAGGAAATAACTGAATGGTGAATATCTGAAGATGATAGTAGGTGGATTTCTCCTATTCTAAAATTGAAAACAATATATTTCAATATTTTAGATTCGGCTATAAACAGCATTTCTGACAGATCAGTCCCAACAAGGATATTTTGATTGACTGCTCTTGGTTAGACTCAAAAACATATGATGAGATTTTAACCAACAAAGAAATCTCTGAAAAATGTTTTTCAGAAAGCCTGTGGACTCACGAAATGCAATAGATCGAAAGTTATACAGGAAGTGAAGTAGTTTGCCGTATATTACTACAGATTTGTATATACAAACTGAAAATCGCTCAAAGTGAAAGAAAGATTATGAGAACAGTGAAGATGATAACGCCGAACAATGTGATGAACTTCTATATGAATACCACAGCCAAGAGAAGAAGTGCTCAAAATTGCAGATTGTCGTGTGCACTCAAAATCGTGTATGAGCTTTCTTCCCAGTCAGTTCTCTTTCCAATGTTGTATTCAACATTGAAATATATAATGACTCTGCCCAGTAGGCAAGTAACTTGCGAGAGGGATTTTTCCAAACGAAAAATTGTGAAAAATCACTTAAGGTCCTCTACGATCAACGAGATGCTCTCTCCTCTAATGCTTATTGCAGTTGAAAGATATTCTGATAGTAGAAAGTAGAAAGATATAAGTTATTGCAGATTGCTTTTCTTAAATATTGACAAATATCTGGTGATTTATGAAATAGCCAAATCAAGCGACGAACTGAAATTGAAGTTATTAGAATAAGTAGTGTTAACGTGAAAACTATTAATGTTCTAACATTGTATTGATTCTTGATCAGTTTTGTGTTTCTGGAAGATGTGTATCTTACCTTTTTGAAACTTGCAGTTATGGAAATATACCTTGTACTATGTACCTATAATCCATTAATAGGCTGAATAGAATAATATCACATTTATATTTTACGTATGTATGATTTCTTTGGTGTGTACGAAAATTATGTTTTTTAAATATAACATTTTAAACTTTGGTTGTGTCTGGGTTTAGTGGTAATACGGAAACGGATCATTACAGAAAGTTACTAAATCATTTACATTTTCCTAACAATGATTTACAATTTAAATGTAAAATGACGTTACAAAAAGTTTGGGGGGGGGAGCAGCCATCAGCGCCAGGGGCCTTCGACGTAGCCAGTCCGGGCCTGGTCTTGCTATTGCCTATTATGTTTAATAAACGGAGTTATGTCATTCTATATACTAACGTTCCGCGGTGGTTCAGTGTAGAGCGCTCATCTCGGTTGTGTAGGGTCCCTGATTCGATCCCAGATCATATCAAAGGACTTTGTAGTGGAAAAAATACTATGTGCGTGGATTTTCTCGAGGTTCTACCGTTTTCTTTCTAGTTCTTCATTCCATTATTCCTTTGTGGTGACCAAACACCGTGTACGTGGGTTTTCTCGGGTTTTCTCCCGTTTCCTCCCACTTTCTTCATTTCGCCATTTCATTCATTGCTCATCATCACCGTCTCCTTTAGCCTAGCCGGCATAATGTGGAACGTAAAACTTAAAGATTTCATTTTCATTCCACCATTCTGTTACGTTATTATCATTATCACAGTCCCTCTGAGTTTTGATGCATAGATGTGAGACGTTAGTCTTTTTTTTTTAAATATAGTTATTTCAGTTAGATATTTATTTTTAAACTTTGTTTAATATACTTTTATTATGAGTCAGCAAACTCGATTATTGATGCACTGATTATTATTCAGGTTATTGTGGATTATTTGTAAAGAATATATATTATGATTTATTTTTATTATTTTACTTTGATGGCGGTGTTGGAAAAATTGAAACGACAAATAATACATGTGAACTAAATTCGCATAACTAACAGCGCTCATCTCATAAACAACAACAACCGAAACAAAGCGATAGTATCTATAAACAATGTATATGTTCATGATTTTTTATGTTAAAACGTTATTGTATCAAAGGAAAAACATTTCCGATTTTGTGCCTTTCGCTTATACATGCCGTTTTGTTTGGTAACTATCAGGAATAATTGGGAGTTCACTGTAGCAGCATTCTAACAATTAACAGCGAATATTACGTCTCTGCGCCACGCTAAAACCAATAATAAATAACCACATTAATAGATGTCGCTACCTCGTATCTGACGCTAATAAATGTCGCTACCTGCGCTATTAGATATTAAACCGTTCAGGCCATTCACCGATGTAAAACTTGAGACGTTTCCGCTTATTGTTAGGGTTGTAACGATTTAATTGTAACTTAAAAACTGTAACTGTGACTTAAAATAGCACAATGGTCGTAATCGTATTTAGACTTGAGCATTAATATTTGTTTAATCGCATGTTTAGCCCCTAATAATAAGATGTTCATACGTCCCGCTTTAGATAGGACATTACCTCATTTTTGACTGATGTCGAACTGTCGAAAAGAGGATTAGCGGCATGCACTAATGTCCCGATTTGAGCCTGTAGACCTTTAACACACAAATACAGAATACTAGAAAATATATTAGAATACAGAACAAAAAGATAACATTAGATTAAATCCGGTAGAGATGGACCCCCTGGGTGAGACAAACCAGGCCATAATTTCTAAACTTGTCCACCAGAGTGCAGAGTGAATATTTCTGTAATGTCATAGTGGATGTATGCTATACACTGTGGGCCTTATGCAGAGTCCTTCTGATTCGTGATTAGTGTCATACTAAAGAGTTCGACTAGCATATGTTTCCTGCAGTAGTCGGGCCTTTAGTATGACGCTGATCATGTCACAACGACTCTGCATAAGGCGATGTATGTTTTCCTGAAGTAGAAGTCCACACATTTCTTCAGTAGACGAGAGTTTTTATTTCAGGTAGGTCAAAACTTTGTTTTACCACATTTCATTGAAAGCAGTACTTAACGTTCTTGATGTAGGTTTCTTTGCTTTTGTTTTTTTACTAGCACCTTTCGTCATAAAAGAATGTGTTAATAAAAGCAATAAAGATTCCTGCGTACAAAAACCACAACAAGTAAACTATCCTTCTTATTTCTCCTTCATGGGATAGATTAACCACTGCCATTGTAGTTGTCCGTCTATCCCTTACGTTATATGCAGCTAGCTTCAATGTTTATTTTGTAAACTCTGGGATTTAAATGGATTTGTGGTGGATGTCTTGTAATTCTTATTTTCTGCCAACTTATTGTTTGTAAAATCTGAGAGACAGGGAGAAAGAATAAAAGACAAATTTACTTTTAATGATTCAGTTTTTTTCTGTTGCTTCTTAAGATATTTTTGCGTTATTTTAAGATTTATAGATTTAGAGAGGTGTAACATCCGACCCATAATCGAAACCGAACGGCAGTCCTACGTCTAAGATAGGATGATCCAAACCTACCTCTCAGAGACATTACTACAACCCAATACCGGACAGAAACAGCAATATTACAGACATCTCAGCTAGGAGGATCATTTATGAATGAGATAGTTTTAATTTGATACAAATGAAAATATTATTTTAGCCAAAACAAAGGAGCCTTCACTAATTTATTTCTCAACTTAACTAACAATCTATTTGAATTGCATTTAAAAAATTAATACTTGTTATCTCCCTTCAAAACCACAGAAATAATTCACCTTTACGTAACGCCATCCCTGAGTATGCTTTCTTACTTTTAGATCTTCCTCTCACATCAAAATCTACTAATGTTGATTACAAAGTGAGGTACAAAATACTAATGCAAATGTAGCGACTGCAGGAACATCAGGACCAAACAGTAACAAAACCAAAGTTCTTCAGTCTCCAAATAAAGCTGTAAATCAGATGCTAGATAAAACCATCCAAGAAACTCCTTCCAAAATATTGAATTCAGTATCACCAATCCCTTTTCTAAAGCAAATAAAATGTGGTAGGAAAAGTAGCAAGGGTTTGGCAAAAGTATTCACTTCGAATGAATACATCAGCTTACAGAGAAATAGGAAGACAAAGGTTAAGTGAAACGAGTGTGTTGGATGCGATGACAATTATAATGAAACAAGTAGAAAAGTCGACTGGATACAGTTTATAATATGTGAAAGCTGGTTACATGATGGCTGTTCGAAATATGAGAATGTCTGTGATTTATGTGGCGAAGTTTTAAAATATATAAAAAAAGATTCAGTGTATGGTACAATGTAACTACTGTTATTCATTTTTCTTCTCTAGATTCCTTGTTCCAATAAAGTTCACTTTTAGACTTTCTATGTTTTTATCGTAGTTTATTCTATAATAAATTATATGAGATCAATATTAGATTTCAGTAAAAACTAGGTAGCTGTATAATGTTTACGTTATTAACATATTTAAAGACAAGACTGTTTCAAATTATTTCTTTATTTCTTTATTGTTTAAGTTCACCATATGGTCCATTACTTCCATAGTGCATCTAACGCATATTACTATGGGATAGATAGACCAGTCAACCATTTTGTCGAGCTTAACTTTCGAATAAAAATATGTGGTTTTGATCCAAAAAGCTTTATTTATGGTTACAGAATG
Source organism: Thermobia domestica (assembly GCF_964235325.1). NCBI lineage: Eukaryota > Metazoa > Arthropoda > Insecta > Zygentoma > Lepismatidae > Thermobia > Thermobia domestica. The sequence continues at coordinate 146,683,682 of NC_137465.1, read as the reverse complement.
TTTTTCTTTGAGTTCGTGTAGGAAAACATGCTCTACATGCGAAATTGAGTCATTGGAGGCAGAAAAAATTTGTCCATTTCTACGGGACTTACTATATATATATATGTAAATTTACATTTTAATATCAAAGTGTATGTATTCCTAAACACCTAAAGCAAAGTCAGTGACAAATTTAATTCCCCGAAACCGACGATTATGAAAACCAACCCGTTTTGGCTCACGAAAAATATGGCTACTTTACCTAATAACCTAATTCCATATGCATTATCTTGATTTGTATCTCGAAACAATATTAAAATATAATAGCAATTAAATAATTTACATAACAATTTTTTGTATAACGAAGGTTTTGAATAATTCTGTAAATATGGCATGGAGTTTGGGGAAATTGGTTGTCAAACTCAGGTAATGATAATGATTTTGTTAAATGTAACGAATTATTTTGTTTAATTAAACACGATTTTCACATATAGCGTACAATGATTCAAAGAAACAGGCGAAATAATTAGTGGATTAATTTGGAATTTAGCGTTCCTTTTCACCACCAAGGATGTATGAGATGTGGATCTACGTGTTAGCATGAGATCCAAACAAAATGATTTCCTATCGGGAATAGAACCCGGGTCACCCTGCCGAAAATGCGTACGCTAACCATGTAGCCTGCAGGTAGCTCCAATTAACTAATACATTAAATCTGATGGTAGTCTTAAGTTTAAGACTTAGATCATGATATTTGCTATCAGACTTGTGAGAAATTTCATGATACACTTACATCTTAAAGTGCGAAGTGTCTAAAACTGCTCTCCAAAGTATAACAGAAAGAAAAAGAGAACATGGTACGGGTCACAGCACTAAATTTTTCATCCCAATTACTTAATATAAAGCATGGTGTGGTGCAGTTATTTTTTTCCTAGATTTTCACAGTTCAAATAAGTTACAGCATATTGTCAGGTTAATGTAAATATTTATTTGTGAAATTCAAAGAAAACTGCCTAAGTTGATTTTGAGAAAATCCTCAAAAACTCACCCCAAGAATAAACTATCATACATGTTTCAGAACAAATGAGTTATGCCATATTGTCAGGTTATTGATTGCCAGAACCGTTTCTGAGAAAGTTATTCTACAAAAACTCAGCAAGATGTTTCTCAGAAAAATGTCACATCACTGTATGGGATTTATATGAGAAATTTATTTATGCAATACAAAACAAAATCATTAGCCATATTGAGAAAATGGCATTTTTTGACTTTCAAACTTCAGTAAACTACGCTTGATTTTAGGGGTAGAAAAATTAGGACCTTCCTCCCTGGAGAATCACAAAAATCTGATGTTTAAAATGTGGGTCAGATATGTTGAACGGTATGCCTTGTAGTCGAGTGGACATTAGGACGAACAGGCGGACAATGTGTAAAAATAACTTTTTCGGTATGTATGGGCCATGAAAAGTGTAAATCCCCTAAAATGTCAAATTCCTTTTTTCACAATCATCATTATTATGACAATTACTGTTTTTATCTTTTCAGAACATTATCATATTTACTTTAACTGCAGTTTTCTTTCTCGTATTTTTTCCAGGTAAGTCCAAAATTCTGGATTTCACTTAACAACCATTACGGTAGATTGCAAGCACAGAAGGTAGATGAGAAAATAATGGCATGTCTTCAGCTGCTTCAGTAGATGTCGACAGTATATCCTTTTTTACTTCTATTTTACTATATAGGAGTCAATAGAGGTAAGAAGTTGTTAAAATAGATACATTAACATAGACTAAGTTCACCAACAGTCCAATAACATACCAATCAATTCTTGTCTTTTTTATTGTTTTTTTACTTGGGAAAATACAGATACTTAAATTTCACATATATTACTGATTCTCCTTATCGAATCTTTGAATCGAGTCAAGGTTCTATTCTAGGAAACGTCGAACTGTCTGCAAAGCCATTCGAGATACTTCTGTTTACGGAATCCAAAGACACCTGTACTAATATTTGGAAATGCGAGCGATGTTATATCATTATCTACAGCTAATTGTAGTGCTTTTTCATAACACATCTTCAATTTCTTTGGGTTCTGATCGACGGGTGCACTGACTTAAATAACGTAGCATACTGGTAAATTATAGCCTTGCGTAATGCGTGCGTCTTCCGGAGCAAGGTTCGATATCTTGCGACTTTCTTGCTGCAATACTTTGGATAACGAGATCCACTCCTCCTCACGGTTCCAAAAACAGTTGCAAGAATTAAATAAACATTCTCCAGCTAACGTCGTAATCGATCCGTGATATAGTGCATCTTAGTAATTTTGTGATTGATGGAAATTTCGGCTTTTTCAAATCATTTAATGAACTCGGACCACTCGTTCCACTCGATGGTAAACCCACCATAAATACTACGTTTCGAATAAATAACGATTCTAGTTGTGTCTCGTCTCCTGTATACTGAAATTCTATCAAAAAGAAATTTAATTTATCCATTTCCTGTAGTTCCTTGTCCTGAATTCTTTCACCCAAAACGTCCATTTCTGCTGTCTCCAATTTCTGTAAATCTTTCGGCAATCCATCTGCAGGTTAATAATATTTTCAGCCTATTCACGGCGATCGGATTGATTTTCATTTGTCCTTGTAGGGTCCGATGTTTTACATACTAACTGTTATCGTGTTTTCGGGATACTATCTGTCCTGGTCCAAAATATTTTCCTCAAAATGCATTGCAATTACCTCTCCGTCTTGTCGAAAAATAGATCCACACTTGTTGTCCCTTATTAAGGTCTGCTGTTACCGTTCCTTAGTGTACGACTTCACTGATGTCAAATGTCAAACTACAAAAATTGTCTTGTGCTTTATCTCTAATATACTTTAGACGTTCCACCCTGTCTTGATTTTCGTAAAACTGACATTGCATGTCAATCATGGGTGAATGTACCAATCTCGAAAAAAAAAACTTGGAGAGCCTGGAAAGCGGAAAATCCCATATTCAGATTATATGTAACATGTATGAAAACGTAATTTGTGGAAGAAGTTCCATTCAATTTTGTTTTCCTACAGCAGCTAATCCTTTTTTGCAACGCCTTTGGCGTGGGAGACCCGGTTCGATTCCTCACTGCTAACGGGAAGCAAAACTCAAAATTCAATCCAATTCTTTTTTGCAAGTATCCGTGAAGATATTAAGCTCTCTGTCAGGCTTCGACGCCATCAACGTGTGAGCTTCCAAGATTGCATTTTTTAACTCCTCAAAACACTTCGGTTGTCGATTTGGAAGACGTCTTTGACATATCTCCTTAAAAAGCAACACACATCGCAGAAGCTCTTTAAATATTTCTTCGTCTTTGGTCTTTGGTAGTCTCTTATCGTGCCCAACATACAATCTGCTATCTGTACTCCATACTGTGAAAGTTTATGGCTCAAAACTACCATAGATTCGTGCGCTATCTTCGTCTTCACGGATGAAATTTCAATCTGCGCTCTCAAAGTTTCTCAAAGACAATAGTACACGAATGTATTGTTTCCTACATCGTAGATTTGACAACGTTAAAATCATCGACATATAACATGTTGTTCTGAACTTGAGACACTTCCGAGAGTCAATTTGATGAGTGTTCAACGCCGCTGCCGAAGACACGTGTGTTATTGAAAGAACTTGGTAAACATAACTAGATGCACCTTGTACAGAGAATTCTCTACACACCTGGCTCTCTTTAGTGATGGGAATTTGGAAGAAAACCTGCCTGAGATCGACCGAAGCAACATATAAGGAAATAGCTCAATCTAATAATATTAAATGGTGTCACAAATGACCTAAAGTTTTTAATCCACTTAGAATATACAATATGATGCAAATGTCTGTAATAGACCCTTGTAAGTTGGGATCGACTGGAGCGATAATGGAGGTAGAACTACATATATTATATTATTGTACAGTATCATCAGGGTACCATCTTGAAGACCGGCGTCTGGAATTCAGATCCAAAATAGAAATGTGAGCTCCCTTGAAGATGAAACCGGTTTCTAAACACAAATACCTTAAAGCAGTGTATAGCCTTGAACATTTACCAGGCGTGGTGAAATGTTTCAGAGTACCTGAAGTTAAACCCAACATGTGATACTCTTCCAAAAAACGTAACTATTTATTCCAGGAGTTAATCGTAGTCGTATCAGTTTTGTTGCCTTTTTCGGAAATTTATGCAGAATTGTATGGTTCGGACACGGGTATTATAAATAGCAGATCGTATTTATTCTCATACTCAGCTTCGAATTTTACAGTATCAATTTTAGACCACATTTCTTGATACATTCTGAATATGGGCCCTTCTAAACCTATTGTAGTTAATTTGATCTTTACATAAAATGCACTCCGTAACAAGATTTCCATAACATTGCACCGGCAAGGAAGATAAAATAAATCATGTCCCATTAGTTATCCGAGCAAAACAAGCTTAATTCACACTTTCTGTATTAGAGGCAGTAGTAATTCAAATACAGCTTCAGCTTGCAGTTTTCTAGTGCAGCTTAATTTTTTTTGTACTGCAAGTAATTGGATCTTCCCTTGATATGAAAATTACTGGTAGTCTGGCTGTGTTTTGTTTTCATGAGCTGTTGACTCTGAAAGTAGATTTGCACCCCAATGCACTACCAGAAAATCCATTGTCTGTGGAAGAAATTTTTCTTGAATATCTTTTGCTTCATTTATCTAAATTGTTGTCTTTCTTGCTTTAGTCAAACTCTCCACATCACACCCTAAATCCTCAGCGGTGTCAAGATTATGTTGGCTGCATTTCTATCACTGATCTTGCACTTGTCTGAGGCACAGAGTAACTTTGGAGTAAAAAATAGTACCTGTCTCTCTTCTTGTTTGAAAGCCATTTGGATCCAACAATTTCGTTCTTCACGTAAAGAAATATTTTGAGCGATAGAATATCAAGTTGATATTTTTCACCCAACTAACGTTTTCTTCTTATGTTTGCGCTGGTATTTAAATGTGTTTGATTTTCGAGAATGAATCACATTTGCATATTCATATTCGTAATGTATAGCAAAACAAACATTGATCTTTTTTCTGATAGTTTAATTCAGAGAAGACATTCAAATAAGAAAAATTTCCGAAATTCTCGCCAATCTATCGTCAGTAACGGATTAAAAGATAACCATTATTTTTCATTACATTTCAACATTTATTTTGCAAATGTACGAACTATTAAGCGATTACGAAATTAGAAATAACGTCAGATGTCACATGGACTTCTTTCCATTAAAAATTTGAATCAGAATCCAAGATTACAGACTTCACGATGGCCGCCTAATGATACTGTACATAATGTTTGAATCCTTCAGCCGTTAGCAACTCCATTACCCTTATTCAAGCTACAATCTCCTTTCCTCCAGCCATTAGCAACTTACAAGGGCCTATTAAAGGTATTTGTGTAATATTGTATACTGTAAATAAATGGAAAACTTCAGGTCCTTTGTGGCGTCATTTGGTATTATTTGAGTTCAACCTGGGAGTCGCGAGAAGAGGTGGTCGCGAAGGTAAGTGAAAAAGATAAATGCATTAGGATCTAGCAGCGAAAAAATACAATGTAATCAAAAAAGTTCTTACAGTTTTTGACGTCCCATTGATCATGAGCTCACTGAGAGGCAACGAAATGACAAACGTGCATACCAAGTGGTTGAGAGTTAGTATGACCATCAATCTTCAGTAATACAGGCATGTTGCGCACATACAGCAGTCATAGCTCGTTCAGTGTTGTGAGCGAATGCAGCACCAGACATTAATTCCAGAAATTCCGTTCGGGAGATGTGAGCCTTTCGGAGAGGATGATCACATGTGTTAGATGACGAGGTCCTGAAAGAAGCCATCGAAGAAGACAGTGGTCTAACGTCTGATGAACCTGCAGAAAGGTTTCATGTTTCCGCTGAATCTGTCAGACTGCACCTGCATGGGATAGGGGAATCATACAAGTTAAGTAAGTAGGTACTCCACACGTACGAGTGAAGAACGAACAGCGAGTGACAGCCTGTTTTTCCTTGCTCACTCGGCACGTGGAGACACCTATCTTTGATCGCTTGCTCACTGGTGACGAAAAGTGGGTCCTCTATGACACTCCCAAGCGTACCAGACAGTGGTTGTCTCCAAGTGACGCTGTTCCTTACACCTCAAGACCACTTCTACATCCACAAAAGATTATGCTCTCTGTATGGTAGAATTGCCGGCTAGTGGTGCATTACGAGTTCCCTCCACCTGCAGAGACAATCACTGCTGAACTCTAAGGAATTGCAAAGAGTGCACCTTGTATTGAGGAAGAAGGTTTCGGCATTGGTGAATCGCAAGGGTGTGCTGTTGCTGCACGACAATGGCAAGCCACATGTGGCAAAGAGGACCCGACAGGTTCATCAGCAACTTGGTCCTCTTCGCAACAGAAGCGAGTGCTCTAACCTAAAGGGGTGGGTTACATTAGTTTCTAAAAATATCTGGTAATCTTGTACAATCAAAACAAAACATTTAACGAAACTGGATTAAATTTAGAGTATAAATATTTAAAATTTAGTGATCTCACTGGTAGCAAACAGGGTTTCACTCTCATCACACATAGGTCATAACTTTTCTTAGTGAGTTTACGATAATGAGCTTTTAGATGAAATAAAAGAGAAAGATCCCTTCTTGTTTAAAGATCAGCAATATTGCGGTATCCATTGGAGCACAAATGTTCTACTTAGAATTTATATCATGATTAAGAGAAATTTGCTCCGTAAGTAGGTTCACTTCAAGAAGAAAAAAACTGCCTGAAACCGAAATTTGAAGCACTTCGAATATTTTTTGAAGTACGAATTATTTTAAATACTTTCTTATATTATTATAATAGGGAATAAACTGCCTCGATGTAGTGGTAGAGCGCTCAACTCTGATGCATGAGGTCTCTGATTCGATCCCAGCTCTCTCCAGGTGGGCTTTGAGGTAGATAAACATCGTGTGTGTGTTTTTTTTTCTCCCGTTGTCTCCCGCTTTGTTTATTCCACCATTTAGTTACTATTATCATCATCGTTTCCCATAGACTCGGAGCGAAATCGGGGAACATCAAACTAAATTATTATTATTATTATTATTATTATTATTAATAATAATAATAATAATAATAATAATAATAATAATAATAATAATAATAATAATAATAATAATAATAAAAACTGCCTTGGTGTAAATTGTATTATCTCCTTCCTTCAATCAATCAACTTACTTTATGAAACATTTCTATTTTGTCTTCATTCATCAATATTATCTCCATACGAGTACAACCAAAATCTATCGAAAATTGTAGAACACTTTTCAGTAAGCTAGTGTCTTAGCTTACGTATGATTATGCTTATATCATCATCTAATTGTATCAAGATGAATACAAAGTTTGAATTCCTTTTGTTTCCAGGTACTCGTATTTCATTAAGAGTTCAATATTACTTCAGTCATTCTTAACTAAATGAAGTTCAACACCTTTTTAATTCATGTTATAGATGTATATATATATAAAGTGTATATATAAGGTATATATACCGTAATAGCTGCGTTACATAACTCGACATGTTGCAAGTTTTACTGTCTTTCTTCAAGGATATGAATTTTCTTTACAATATAGTATAGTTTACAATGGAAATTAAATCAGCAGTAAGTTGTTTCTCCGTGTCATATTCACAATAAGCAAATGAATAAATAAGTAACTAAAATAGAAAATTAAATAGCTGGGGTGGAGTCACGTGTTTTGTTTCTTCTAACTAACTTTATGAACCACCAATAAATATCAATTGACGACGAACGCTAATTTAGGAACTGGATGAGAGAGACATCTTCACAAGATTTTCTTCACACTCTGACTTTGGAAGAGAGGAGTGCCGGATATTCGATCTGAGTGCGGGTGCTGTAATTAATAGACCAAAACCAAGGTGTTTGGAATATGAAATATCCAACCGTAGTGGGTAGGGGTCTGCCTGCGAAAATTTGGAAATTGATTCTCCTAAAAATGGAGTTTTAGGTATTTTAGAATGAAATTGTAGTTTTTTTGGGAAAAAATGAAAAAACACGAATGAAGTTAATTAAATGAAAAAAAATTAAGCGCATATTATTGCATAATGATAGTATATAGAATGAAGAAAATTGAAATATAAAAGCTTATCTTTAGTTCAGAAATTTAAAGTCCCCCCACCCCCACCCCACAATCTCCAATTCTCATCGACGATCTTTGATGAAAATGTTAGGTACAGTGTCGAAGTTCAATTTATATTTTGCTTCTAACTTTCCAATATGCATGATTACATTTCGGTTTTCTTTTTCTTTCCTTCTTTTCTATTTTTTTCTTATTTTTCTGCTTTTCTGTGTGTGGGTGCTAAGCACTCTCGCATATATTCTGAGGAGTAGTCGAGTACTGGAACGCCCGGAATCGGCGCCACTGTTCAAAGGAATTGGTATATTTAAGATACTAAAACACCAATTCCTTTCAAATTTAGTGTCTGAAGGAAATCTCATAAATAAGTCCCTCTCACATAACACCTACTTTAGCGCCCCTCGATCGATACTTATTGGTATCTATTCTTTGTTACTTGGCATGTTATTATCAAGCATATCGTTTAATATTCTAGTGACGTAATATATAAAGTGCTTACCTACCAATCAGACAATTCGGCTCGATTTCTGGTAGTAGTATGATTTTTTTTCATTCTACTTCCGTCAAGTTGCGGTTCAGGGAATTATTCTGTCACTGTCGAATGGATAGCTACAGAAATCTCAGGGAGGTATTAGGACAGCTGGAATGTATACTAATCACATGACATCCTGTAGGTGTTGAGATCTTGAAAATTGATATTTACTTTTATCTTTTTTCTTTGTTATTTTTAAGCAGCTATAGGGGAGAACACAATATGGTGATCATGGGTTAAAAAAAATCGAATGTACTATTTCACAGTATTTACTCATTTCGTCGCGATGTGTGTCAACTCAGCTAGAGACCATATTGTTGAACGAATTCACTCAAAGTTGCAAAATATTTTATAACATTCTCCAGGGTAATTTTCCAAACATTCTTCCTGCTCTCCTTACTCCAAAAATATAATTTTACTGGAGGGCAAAAATCCAAATTTAAGATTATTTTATTTCTAAAATAGCTCAAACGATTTTGTTTATTTCCCAAATCAAGATCCCACTAATAACATTGTAACAAACTTGTAGTAGTATTTGTAATATTACTACGAGTTCCTAACAAGATGTGCTGAACATGTGCCATTTAGGAGTCCTAGTTACTTTTTAGGTCCCCGACACTTGGCATATATGATATTCATGTGCTAAGCATGTACTTCAGCTACCTATAGCTTTAGATAGTTGTTACGCCTAATTGGTATTTGCAACTATGTACCACAAATATTTGATTTATATACCTGGCTCAGTTTCGCACTCTAACAGTCATTTGTTTTTGTCATATATCTGTCATGTTCTAGGTACATCCTTTAGGTACATACTATTTCAGATACCCTAACAGCACCAGATGTGCTAGGCATTCCCCATTTAGGTATTCTAAATTCATGTACCACATTTGATGCATTTGTTGCTTCTTTTTCTAAGCGATTGTGTACTAGAAGCAACAAACGCATAATCTTTATTAGATGGCAACTGTCACCCATCACTTGAAAGTGAATATGGAAGAACAGTAAAATAAAGTAAATAGACACTCGTCATTTTGTTATAAAATTACATGGCTAGCAGATTTTATCTTATTCCAAACGGTCATCATCGAATATGCGCGGTTAAAAGTGCACGCTGACTAGCCAAATTCAAAAGACCTCAACAATTTATCCCTCTCCAAGTGACGTTCTCTTTATAGCGTCCGTGGCCAAGTCGGAATAGCACGCGGCTAGTAAACCAAAGGTTGGTGGTTTGCGCCCACCCTGGGGTACATTTTTCTTTACTTGTTTAAAGTGTTTTTAGACTCAATGTAAACACATTACACATATAGGCGGTTTTAAATATTCTGGGGGAATAATTTTGTAGTTCATTGACGCTTATGGCATGGGGAACATACTTAGAACAACATACTAGACACGTTTCCCAGGTACATGTCAGACATATGCCTAGGGACGGACATAGACTGTGACTATCACTTGCCATTCATGTGATTTCTCTCTCGGAGGTACATAAGGCACATGCTGGACACATTCCCATATACCTGAGGGAACATGATAGGCATATGCCTGCTATGTAATTGTGCTGTTCGGTAGGTATCTAGTAGTACTTGTATAAGGCACTTTTGGGGGCCACGGTGGCTCAATGGTAGAGTGTTCACCTCTGGTGCATGAGGTCCCTGGCGTGGAATCCCAGCTCGCGAAGTTTACTTTGTGGTGGACAAACACCGTATGCGTGGGTTTTCTCGGGGTTCTCCTATTTCCACCCACTTTTTTCATATTACCATTTCATTCATTTCTCATCATCACCGTCTTCTTTAGTCTAAACGGCATAACCATGGGACGTAAAACTTAAAAGATTTCATTTCATTTCGCGTAAGTCATTTTTCTAGGAAAAGGAACAATTTACCCTTGGGTGCTGTTTTTTTTTTTTTTGACGATTTTCTCAAAAGCGACTCAGGTGATTTTGTTCATATTTCATAAATACATAATAAACTGCCTACCCTACAATATGGCATAAGTGATTTCTCTTGAAAAGCAACTAGAAGTGTAGTTCTTTCTTGAAGGCAAGTTTATTCAAAGTATTCCAAAAGTGTCTATTATCATTTTGTTCATATTTCATAAATAAATGTTTCAGTAATAACTGCAGCGTGATTCAACTTAATTTAAGAATGGGAACGAGAAAGTTATTGTGGTGGTCCGTGCCCATTATTATTATTATTATTATTATTATTATTATTATTATTATTATTATTATTATTATTATTATTATTATTATTATTATTATTATTATTATTATTATGTATCATCTAGTATATTGAAAGCAGAAATTCAGGCTCAAACTCTAGAATTTTCTCTGTGTAAAGAAAAACGGTTTTGTATCTGAAATATCAATGTTATAGAGATTACTCCCTTCCTTCCACCTTAGGAGTGGAATTTTCTTAAAACTCTTAAATACACATTCCTTTATTTCTAGTTAAGAATTTAAATACCAAATTTCACATCTCCAAATTAAGCTAACACATATATTGGGTATTTTTTGAATGAATAGTAAAAAGTTTTAATCTTCTTTTGCACACTTTTACCTTTTTAGGTGGAGAATTTAGTGTGCTGAAACACATGTTCAGTTAATTTTAAGGAGACATTTGTACACTGACTTTTATCTTCATAACTTCTGGGATTCCTGACATATTCTATTCTTGGTAATAAGAATTAAACCCGTCAACATTAACCCTCCGAAGAAAGGTATTTCCAAAAATTATTTTCTTTTCTTCTTTTTTTAACCAGTCCTTTTCCAATAAAATTAACTTTCTGTCTAAATGTTCACTTTTTCTAGCTGTAGTATACATATGTTCTGGGCGCTGATAATAGATACTTCCACATTTTTGTATAATAGTATAAATATACGTTATAGTAATGTGAAAATGAAGAGTGCTGATTCTTTATAATCAACAGCAAGTATATGAAACTATGTGCGATATTTATAATATTAACACCGTGTGCGTGGGTTTTCTCGGGTTATCCCGTTTCCTCCCACTTTCTTCATTCTACCATTTCATTCATTTCTAATCACCGTCTCCTTTAGCCTAGCCGGCATAAACGTGGGACGTAAAAACGTAAAGATTTCAAAGATTCTTTGGAACTGTAGGCATGACTAAACGGTTAGTATTCGCGCGTTTGGGGTGGAGTACCAGAATTCAATTCCCAGTGGGAGCTCATATAGTTCTAATCCCACGTTAAGCTGTATATCCACGTCTGATATAGCCACACTTCCGACAGGGACGCTAAACTCAAAATCAACTCAATTCAACTCGAACGATAGGCGTTTTATTCATTGCCAATATAGATGGTTGCGTGCTTCCAGTACCTTTCCAATATGCTTCTTAAGGAGCAATAATATTCAAAATAATTCAATGAAATTCAAAGAGTGAATATTCATAACTTGTGCAAAGACAAATTCAACATCTTGATTTTGACTGAGTTGTTGCGAATTTTGTCGCTTCACTCACCAAAATACTTGGAAAGTACAGGAAGAAACGTGCTGCCATCTAGCAGTGATTAGCTCTCCTTTAAAATTCAGCTTCAAGTACGATTAGCCATTTTCAAACTTTAATATTTTGAAATCGGATGAAGACTTTAAAGACAACATTAATCCCTTGCGTTTCAAGTGTCATTTTCCTACTGCGTGCTGTAATACCAGGTTAAAAGATTGTCTAGATCGTTATATAGGGCATAGTTATTATGCATACATGAGGAGAGCATTCACATTACTGATATATTTGCACTGGAGAACATTTGGGCTGAAAAAGGAAAATTTTGATGCTCTCAAGGGATTTTGTGCACCTTCAGGTTGGCAACACTGGCCGGAGATCAAAGATAAAGTGCTTTTTTTTTCTAATTTCAAAATACGATCTCGAATTTCCTAATTGTTGATTGTCAAGCCAAACACATATGTGTTGTAATTGAAAGCTCCTTAGGCCTGCCATCTACTGAGATAAAACTTTTTTCTTCGCTTTTCTGTCAGTACGGTGCTGTCACACAAGGAGAAATAATAGAACTAACTTGTGCCTTGCAACCACTAAAAAATTTCATCATCTCCAGGATTAATAGACCCTTAATAAAGGATACATTTTCATGACATCCCCATGGATCTCACTGGTATTTTGCAACGGAGTCTTTTATGACATCCACCTGGATGTGTGTGGTACGCAAGGGGCTAATGTTGCATCTAATGTCGATATAATCTAATAGTGACTGACTTTCACTGAGTATTGAACTCATAACCACGTGCATCAAAGACAAGTGTTCTAATTATTATTGCTCTCACTTATTCTTGTCACAAACAAACAACTAAGAATCTAACTGAACTAAGAAATATAAACAATTTCTTTCTTCTTTTTTTCTTTTTCTTTTTGTAAAAACAGGGAAGGATCAAAGTATATGGTCATTTTTGCACCAATATTCTCTGTCTTGACTAGGATTTAAGTACAACTTACGGATCGCACAAGCTCGCTTGACATTTTGAATAAACCATACAAGTCTCTGTACCGTAATCCTCAATAAAATACGTATAGTGCTCGACTGCAGACGGTACACCCACGAAATCCACAGGGAAGTTCTTATACCTATAGGAGATTTAAAGCATTTGGTTTAAATAATCCAAAACATCGTTTTCTGCATGTATGGATCATGTTTTTATGGCTGTAATAATAAGGAAAGCGGGATAACGTATGTAAGTTCCAACGAGCTGTATTTACTGCGTGTGCTATATGTATTTCATTGGAATTGCAATAATACGTTTTAACGATAGTTTGTCTTGAAATTTATTTCAGGTTAAAATCTGTAGTACATATACAAAAGAAAGGAAAAAAGGTAACGGCTTAATATGCAACAGGAGCAACTGAACATTGGCACAGTTCAACAACTAAATTTTTGTGGATAAAACTTTGGGTCCAAAGTAAAGAAACATGCTTTTGCCTGCTTTATTGGTGAAATATGTGATTTATGAGTGCATTACTCATTTCTGTGTTGACGTTTATTGCAATTACAAGTTGCGAAAAAGACTCTCTTTTTTTTCATCCTAGTGCATTGTGGGGGGTGAGCGACATAGTGAATCACAGAGCTGTTAAAACCTAATAGCACTCTATATATTGACTATGACATTCATTGTGGGCTATATATTTTTTTCTAACATGGCAACGTGTTTCAGCCATCGGGTTTTGATCAAAATCTAGGATGTATAAATACCGTCCATGATAGACATTAATCACAATTTTACAACTCTCGCATGTTGTTGTAGTATTATGAGTTCTTTCTGTGTCGTTTTTCGTTGTGAGCAATGTTTGTGTTGTGCGTGCGAGTACAATGTAATATATATAAAACTGAAACCTCTGTGAAAAATCATTGTACAGGGTGTCCATAAAGACTGTTACCAGTTTTGAATAAGCATTTGACTGATTGATTTGTATTTAGGCCTCTGTCAGTAGTAGAGGTTTGCACGGGGCGGAATTTTTAGCCCGGGTCCGGTCCGGTTCGTGAATTTATAATTGTGAGCCCGACCCGAGTCCGAAACTTGTTTTAGCATTTAGATCCGAGTCCGTCCCGATCTCGTGTGATAGTTAAATAAGCCCGAATTACAGAAACTTAATAATTAAGACAAAATTGTATTTTTATCTACAACACTCAACAACTGCTTTAAAAGTTCTCCAGAAAGAGCAGTCCAGAAAGAACTGTGATGTATCGTTATACAGTATATTTACAAAGTTAGGCCCGAAAAGACCCGAGAAATATAGTTGTATATTTAAAAATATACGGCCCGTGGCCGGCCCAGGCCCGAAGTGATATATACTTTGTAGGTCCTAGTCCAACCCGAGTCCGTGCAGACCTTTAGTCAGTAGTGAGGCTATGTCGGACACGATCTACAGTTTGGAGTGAGATCTGAATCATTGCATTGCATTCGATGCATTTCCGTACAGGGCCTCGTACAGCAAAGGTACACGCACTAGCCAGTAACTAACTGGTTCAGATCAGCTTTGCTATCTTAAATAACTTGAACTAGAAATACAAATTACCGAACAAAACATTTATTTTAAAATAATTACTATGTAACAGTTTCGCTACCAGAACATAGGCATATTGGCTTCATCAGACACTGTAAAAACAAGATGGAGTTACAGTTAAATATAACAGTATTCCAGAATCTGGTTCTGAACGCTGATTGGCTGATCAGAACAGATTCAACCAAACATAACAAAAGTTGACAAAAGTGAAACTGGACACCATAAATCCCTTTCCCTCCCTAGTCAATAGAAAAATTTAGGCACAAATTAAGTCTTTCCAATAACTTGCCCCACTGTTCGTCAATTTTAAGTCCTGTATTCCAATTCATAACACAGTTTTTCTCTTTTTCAATGAACCTGGCCTCCTTCCACTTTCTTATCAACGTTCTTTGTTCCTGTCCTAACACTTCAATCTCGCACAATGAATATTATATCCCGTGTCCCTCATGTACTTAATAATGGCATTTTATTCTTTTTCTAATCCCACATCATCTTTGTGTTGTTTTAATCGTTCGTTTAGTTTTCCCCCCGTTTCACCAATGTAATAACTATTACAAACACAAACACTAGCCATAAGCTAATGTTGAGGACAAAAAGCATATGAATTATCTTTTGGTGACAATATAATTTTGTTATTAGAGATTCTCAATTTTTTTAAAAAAAATTTTTTATCTTCTTCTATATTTTCCTTCATTTCTTTCGTTTTTTTACAAACAATCTTCAGCTTCCAATCCAATACACAATCCAATCCGTAGCACATCCAACTAAAATTAAATTTTATCTATATTCAGTGTAGCTGCTCCTCAGTATTGGTAGAAAAGGCTTCCCGAATCCTTTACTTCAGGTCCTCGTTTCCTGCAATGTAGTAGGATGATAGAGTCAATTTTTTAGACGACCAGACTATGCTATTCATAAGTTTTGAAGTTTTATAGAACGAGTATATCTGTTCGTATATATTGCCAACATGTACAGTATGTAACATACTTGTTAATACAGTGTGAATATACTGGGGAAATTGCTCTGTAACCGCCAGAAAGTGAACTTTATGTACTAGCTTTGTTTTACTTTGTTGTAAGGAAACATCACAAGCACCAATATATGAAAACCACGAACCAAATGTAACATGCAAACCCTAAAAATAGTGAAAAGAACAAAAACCTACTTTTTTCAAGCAAACACACTTGTTCATACACCAACTATGCTTTCAAAACGATTGCACCTTTTCTTGGTCTCATGGCGAGCTTGCGCAGTCGCCCTCTAGAGGCACAGGATGCATTACGAAAGACTAGAGTTCATGGTAGTTTACGCTCTGAATCTGTTTTGAAAAAACTAGGGCGTCGAAAGGAGTTAAGTAGTGATTTGAATGAAGTGATTGTAAACCTTACTTTAAAAGGTAAGTCATTTAGAAATATAGGAAAAATTATGAACAAATCCTATTCAACTATTTGTAACGATTAAATTCTTATTCTTATATTTTACACGTTACATTTAGCCCACAGTTCACGTAATTTTGAAAATATATCAACACGTTCACTATCTGCTGTTACGGTAACTATGAGTACCAATTATACATATAAAATCAACATATACTTTTCAGCTACTAAGAATAAACCTTATTTCTTTATATTTAGAATCAACAACATATATCTACTTTTCTTCTTCTTCTTCTACACAACAGGTTGTGTACTTTTAACCACCGTTGCCCAAAACCAAGATACAAAAATAGAAGAAATTCACAAAACAGATATACAATATCGTTGTATATACAGTACATTGTGAACAAATACAACGGCTCAACCAGAAATTTACCTCCGGGGCACCAGAAAAGAAACTGAGAGAGATGAACGAATGATTGTGAACGAAATCAAAAGAAATCCTAAAATTAGTGTACCACAACTTCGTCCGGCATTAGAAACTGTACGTGAGAAAGTAGTGTCATATCAGACAATCCGTCGTAGAGTACTGTGAAAAAAACGGCTATCATGGTATAAGAGTAAGGAAAAGGCCATATCTTAGCAAGAAAAATCGTGTTCTTAGACATGAGTTTGCTAAAAGGCATCTGAATGACAGTTAGGAATTTTGGGATCGTGTCATCTGGTCAGACGAGGCAAAAATAAACTTATTTAGCTCAGATGACATCACAAGAGTGTGGAGAAAAGCGAATACAGACGATGATCCAGTAATATATGATATGGGGGCTCTCTTATGATATGGGCTGAATATCCGCTAGAGAAGTTGGTAATATACACTTCATAGATGGTATTATGGATAAGTGAGGCTAATAACACAATTTTGAAACAGAATGTGAAGCAAAGTGCGGAGAAGATGAGAATGCCAACAAGACAAATTATGTTTCAACAAGACAACGATAGTAAGCATATGGTGCAAATTAACCAAGAGTGGTTGATAGGGAATGTTCCTCAGCCACTGAAAATACCTTCACAATCTCCAGATCTCAATCCTATTGAGCATCTGTGGTTACATTTGAAAAAAGCGTGTCTCCAAAGGGAATGTAACAAGTAAAGACTGGGATACGGACAAAATCTCGAAGCCGAAACATCGCCGCCCAAAATCTCGCCGGCCAAAACCTCGCGGGACAAAATCTCGCCGGGCCAAAACCTCGCGGTGCCAAAACCTCGCCGCCCAAAACCTCGCGGGACAAAATCTCGCCGGCCCAAAACCTCGCCGCCCAAAATCTCGCCGCCCAAAATCTCGCCGGGCCAAAACCTCGCCACCCAAAACATCGCCGCGAATGAAACTTTTCTTTAAAATTTACCCAATGAGTTTCTTAATATGCCATTTCACATTACAAATACTACTACTACTACTACTACTACTACTACTACTAATAATAATAATAATAATAGATACAAAACATCGTGTGCGTGGGCTTTCTCGGGTTATTCCCGTTTCCTCCCACTTTCTTTATTCGATCATTTCCTTCATCCTGGTCATCTACGTCTCTTTTAACCTACAGGACACAATCAAGGGACGTCGTAAAAACTCATATATTATTTCATACTTTCATAAATATTAGATTTTTGTTAAAATTTTAAGTTTTTGGATGTTCCAAAGTTCACGGAACTAACCCCGTTAGTTGTCATTACTTTCCTTATGCAGACTTTCTTTCCCTATAACCAGTTTAAAAACATCCTGTCGCCCTACCTTCACATTGAAATCCTCTAATACAGAAATAAAATTTTCATATGGTATCGCGGGACTTGGTCAAATACCCGTGATACTTCTTGTGAAACAGCGTCTTTTATACCGTCATCCTTATCATCTGTTGGAACATTTACATTTTGGTCAGGCGAGATTTTGGGTATGGCGATATTTTGGGGCGCGAGGTTTTGGCCCGGCGAGATTTTGGCCCGCGATGTTTTGGGTGGCGAGATTTTGGCCAGGCGAGGTTTTGGCCCCGCGAGATTTTGGCCCGCGACGTTTTGGACGGCGAGGTTTTGGCCAGGCGGGGTTTTGGCCAGGCGAGATTTTGGGCCGCGAGGTTTTGGGAGGCGAGGTTTTGGCCAGGCGAGGTTTTGGTCCGCGAGGTTGTCGCCGCGAGGTTTTATACCCAAACCGTAAAGACTATTTTAAGAGCGTCGTTCTCAAAGAGTTGGAACTGATTACGCTTCTAAATTGTCGGCAAATGGTTCAATCAATGAAACGGTGGTATGCAGCTGTGTTCAAAGCTAAGGGCTATTCAACGGGATATTTACTGATACAGTAGGATTTCGTTTCTAAAGTTTTTTCCTTGTACTTTTATGTTTATTTATTTGAGTGTACGAACAAGTGTGTTGCAAGAGACAATCTGTATTATTTATCAAATCAGATCGGCTACAATTCTTGCATACACGTATACTTTTTTTTCTTTATCTTATATGATGATAGTTGGTGTAGACTGAAAATTTAACAGAAAAAAGTAAAACTTTTAATTTGCGCACAATCTAAGACAGGTTTTGTCAATAAACTCCAAGTGTACGAAGACGTGTGTTACAAAGTGTATTACCGCTGAAACCGTAAAACTTAGCGAAAAATAGCTGTCTTCATATGTGTAAAGGGACAGGGGAGTAGAGGTCTCACGGTGGACGGCAGAAGGCCGAAATAATTTACATAAGAATACATATGCAAAATAAGAGACTATTTTAAATATTAAGCAAATGAAATTAGTTAATTAAGCAAATGCGATAGAGCAAAAATGTTCGGTAGAGCAAAATGATAAATTAATTATTTGAACAAAATGAATTTACTAAAATTTTGATGAAGTGAACTGAGACTCTAAGTTTCAAGCATTATGTGGTTTAAACTTCAGGTTTCTTGCCAATAATACCACTCACACACACAACCAACATATATGTCAGCTGCTATCATGCCGTGATGGCTCACTGCAACTCCAGACACCTGGAAAGAAAATATGTTACTGAAAATTTCATTACGGACCTTAGAGGACCTCCTGGTGAAGAACGTGACACCATATCCATTGGAATAAATAAATTTTAATTCACACACACACGAAAAGTAGTGGTACACTTTCACTTTACAAACGAGAAAAAAATTAGATTTTTAGAATTTTTGCTATTTTAGGCCTTTTAACTTGTGTCGATGTTAATGCACATTCTTTTGTAAAATCCCACCAAGGCGATTTCTGGTTCTGCGTATATCTCCCCCATTTGTGATGTTTTCAAAGATCGCGAGATTCCCTTACTAACGCGATCCGGCCAGGGGTTAATTGGCTATATTTCTACTAGCTAACTTTATAATGCAAAGGAAGATGACACTTGTTTGGTCAACGAAACGGAACACTGACGTTAATGTCTAAGGTGTTGATCATCTAAACGCAATGTTCTCTGATCATCTCGTTTTCGTAGTCGTTTTGCATTTAACACAGAGGAAAATGTTTTGTTTCACTAAAACCTATATAATTACGTACTGTGGACTAGTCTTGCCTTGCATTCCACTAACACTGGCTTTACTTGTGAAACTAAACAAAGTTAATTGATCTCGTTGTATTTCGTATACATACACAGTACATCTTGACTGTTTTCACAGGCACAACGCGCACCGTATTTCCTTTATCCGCAGCTAGATGCGTACAGCTTCAAGACTAAAGACCGAATTGCCTCATTCCTCCTCAGTCCTTGTTTTAAAACAAACCCTTGTTTCTGGGAATTGTCAAGCTCGCTTCAAAACTAGCTGAAGTTTTATGGCGGGGAGGTTGAGGTGAGGGGGGGCGGTTGTGACCACAGGTCCTTGCCCTGCCTGACCTAATTACAGCACTCCACTAGTTTTCAGGCTGATCACACTTATATGTGAGATTTGATTTAAATTTCACCACTTTCACTGTCTTCTCACAAATTAAAACTTTCGAACGATATATAATATGATGTATAACTTTCTATTTAAACACTGAAATTACAATAAAAACGCTAAACATACATCTTCAATTTCGGCTACTAGCACGTTACTTCCTTGTTCTACCAAGTGCTGCCTTCTGGTGTGGGTATACCAAAGGTTTCCCACCTTGAATGAGTGTCTGTTTTTATTTATTATTTTGACAGTTTTGCTGTTTAGTAATAAACTAAACATCAGATTACTTAAAACCAAAATTAAAATCAACTATATACATATTTACACACCTGATAATGAGCAGAAGCGCTATCATTGTATATTTTAATGAATTTCAATAAATTTTGATATGTAGTGTCTGTTTTTCACTCAAGACACCCTCTGCTAGGGGCGGCCATCTTTCCGCTGTTACTTGTAACACGCTTACTCCCCATGGAGACCGCTGGAGATACTATCACAATTTGAAATAAACCTTTTTCATTTGGAATATAAATATAATACAAGATACGGCCTAACTTAAGCTACATATTACAATTACGACTGATTCAAGAAAATTTGTACATATATAAAGAATTACTTGTGGAAGCTTATTTACAAAATAGGGGTGAAGGCATCTGCGAGTAGTAGTTCCCTCTCTCATATTTTCAAACCAAGCATCCGTGTTGTTTAAAATTAGAGGCTCGTTTTTCTTGGCGGTTAAAATCGTTGCTAAGGGACCCTATCTCCTTTATACGTGTGAAAACTGGTCATTTCCCTCAGAAGTCGCACTTCATTGTTTTATGTGTTTTCGCATGTAGTCCCGAACTTTTCGAGTACATTTTCAACAATAGCTATATGCGACACGAAGACTCCTAACATTGTGTCCTCCTATGGTGATATTATCGACTATATTCCTTCGTTACCTCTATACACAGGATGCAGAAACAAACACCCGTAAGTTGCTCATTACGGATAGCAACGCTGCTTCATATGCTCCACTACAAGAGTACAGCTATCGTACGAAACAAAGACTGTCTTTAAAACTTTTTTTTTAAACAGCTCCTACACTGTGACTTTCTGAGCGAATCTGAAGCTTCATACGAATCAATATAATAATTAATTAGAAAAGTAACTCTCCATTATTCAATCCATATTGCAGCTAAGATATATGATAAATCAAGCAATAAAATATCTAAGTCCTTGCTCAATTTCAAAATATATAAACAAACGAAATTACACATACATAATACTACCTAAATATAGAATTATGCTTCCACAACTAAATCTTTATTAAATATATATAATACAATTAAAATATCGATATGCAAATCATGATCATTTCCATATATGCAACTTAGCAGAAAGTTGATACGCAAATATATATATATTGTATGCATCATACATATGGACAGTCCTTGTGGTCAATATCTCGTTAGAAAAGAACACTGTTGGATTTAGACCCTTTCGCTCGGGGAGAAGACATTTGTGGTTGTTCGATGAAACAATTTTTAAGGAAGAAATAAAGAAAACACGTTATTATCCAGAACTCAGTCTTCTTAACATACGAAGTAATTATGAACTGTTGAACATCATGCTCTCCACTTGACTCGTCTGTGCCAGTTGTTACGTCTTTAATAAGAAGACTAACTTTTGTTAGTGATCTTAGTATTCTCTAATAAAAATATACTATATTTTCAAAGGAAAGAATTAAGCAACTTTTGGTTAATATTTAAACATTTTACTGATGAGCCCACGGAATGAGAAAAGACTCCTAGGTCATACCCAATGCGAAGTTGAACCGTCTAGCTGGAAGATTAAGGTCTTATAGCTACATATGTTAAAGGAAAATTTATTTATATTCGAAATTATGGCTTATATAAAGTTTGGAAATTGGTAATGGGTTATTGGGTAAAGTTTACGGGTGTTGAATACCAGTTGAACGAGCTACGTGCAACAAGTGGTGTGCATGTTGAGGTCTGATGACTTGCGATAAAAAGGTTTTGAGATTCACTACCACAGTTGCAGGTGGAAAAATATCACCAAAACTGAGCCCCTATGATTATTCTGTTTTTATGAATACCCTGAATAATAATAATAATAATAATAATAATAATAATAATAATAATAATAATAATAATAATAATAATAATATAATATAATATAATATAATATAATATAATATAATATAATATAATATGATAGGCAATCTTAGAGAAAACTGAACAACTGTACTGAAAACTGAACTGTATTTTCATTTCTTGTTGCTATAGAATTCGCAATTATCTTAAAATTCCAAAGGATATATTAGAAAATATTGGGAAAATTACAATAAGAAGCTGAGAAGTACTTTTTCCCCTTCCCATTGTCCGATTAAAAAAGAAATAGTTTTGTTTGATATATACCCGTTGCTATATGTTTGTGAACCAAAACCAAAACAGTGGGACTAATGAACCTATTTTTGATATAGATCTCTCCTAGGAGGTAGAGTTCAATTATGTTGAAACTGGAGCAGTCACCAAATTCCTCTTCCTCTAAGGGAAGTCTGTAAAGACTGCCCATGATAAGATGGTACAAGGAATGGGGTCTATGTCCCGTGTTATACCACTGTTAAGAATTGCGTTATCAAATTTAGGATAGGACGTTTTGGCACTGAAGATAAACCCTGTTCTAGGAGATCTTCAGTGATCGTGCCTAAAACAATCGTGTTGAAAAGATGTATATGATTCTCTCAAGTCAGACTGACACATTTCTGCTAAAAAGATAGCAAATGATCTAGGTACCTCCTGCAAAAGCGTTAGTGTCATTATTCATGTTCATCTTGACAAGGGGAGTCTTTCCACCAAGTGGATGCCCAAATGTTTGCGTGCAAACTAGAGTGCAATAGATTATTTCGCAATGAATAATTTCGCTACTTAGGATTTAAAGCCTCGAATCACTCACTTATTCACCTGATCTAGCCCCATCTATGTACCGCCTGTTCCCAAATTTTAAAAAAAATTGAAGGGACAAAAAAATTAGCAACATTTCTGAAACGACTGCAGCTGCGAATGCATGATTTGATAACCAACCAATTTAAAAAAATATATATTTAAAAAATCAGAACAAAAAATGCATCAAATTGAAAGGAGAGTATGTTGAGGTCCATCATAAAACTTTCACTTTGAGTTGTTTTCCTTAAGAAATCTAAAGACTTCTCAGCACTCCATCTTACATATATATATATTAAACTACAATAGTGTGTCCGTTTGGTTTTCACTACGTGCCGCTATTTAAATTCTGTTACAGATCCAGCCATTTTCATTGCTAACTCACTTGCAAATCTTCAGTCGCTATGTTGCTCACCTGGAAAATTGCTGCACAATTTTATTTGGTCATTTGTTCTAATCTAATCTCGTGTTGGTGTCCATGTGTTGTCTAATATTTCATTATTTGTGAAAATGAGCTAATGGTTCTGAAGGTCCTTTGAAGGTTGGTATGAAGTTATCCTCTGCAAGAAAAAAGAGGATAAAAAGTAAATGTTAATGTGGACGTAATAGCTACATTTTTAAACTGGAAACGAAGCACAAAACAAAGCCATGCTTTTAATTTTATGAAGTACGTAACTGAATCTGAAGGTCACGTGCCCAACTGAATTAGTGGTCTGTTAGGCGTTTTTATCTGATTGCACTTTTAGGTTTGGTTTTACTTTTCATCCCTATTTGGTCACGCACAGTACATGGTCTCTATTTCTCCATTATCAGTCTCTGGAGCAAGCATACGAGAAAAAAAATGTAGCCAGGTCCGTTACGCCGTCTTCAGTAATTTTGCCGTGTATCATTGACCACTTGTGGCAGCCAACTCAAACAGACGCTGAAAAAAAAAAAAGAATGAAAAGAAAAGAAAGGAAAAATATAGGAATGAATTCAGCATGTGCTATCTTTATCTTCTCTCTTTCTGCAAGTTTGTTTTATCCAAGTTCAAGCTAATTTTGTCTACATGTTCAGACGGTTTATCGTTGGCCAATATTACTGTGTGAATTCTCCACCTGCAACTAAGTCTGCGAGAACGGAACTCAAAGGTACCGAAGACGCTTACACAATTTAACACTGTCTTTCTTTATGTAACATCTGGGTTTCTATTGCAGCTACAAAATGATTTTTTAAATATGTAATCAAAATGAAATAAAGTAAGGAAGAAGCTGCTATAACAGGGTGGAGAACAAAATTGAATTAGACGCGAAATTTAATAATAATAAATTTTCTTTAAAAAATTGCATTTAGTGACCACAGCCTAAGTCATAAATGGTCACAAATATACAAATAATATGCAATGGAGGAATACATCAAAGTAAATACAAAATAAAACAAAATGAACAAATGACAAGCTTAGATTACAAAGTAAAATTTCAACATTACCTCCAATCAAGTATCTATTAAATTAAAAACTGATGTAATGTATAAGAAATTAAAATATAATGGACACTAATAAAATTAAACAAAATTTCAGAAGTATATGTATATACGTATAACAAAAAATATGATTAGATAAAAATAAACGTACATCGAACGAAAGACAATTGGAATTTCATAGACAATATATCATACGGAACAACGGCGAATTTATATATTTACTTGATAATGTTTTTTAAATATTGTTTTTTAAGTAGAGCAAAATTTACATTGAATAGATCGAATCTCAGAGATCTTTTTGGTTATATTCTCTATACTAATAAATAGTGGAATTTGTTATTACATATAATAGATCGATAGTTCGCGGGGTTACGCGAAGGAACTCTAATATATAGATGTTCATAGGTTCACCTTAGAATGTATTACATCGTGAATAAGCCTGATTTGCCTCAGGTATAATAATAATAATACTAATATTTGTTAATGTTAAACGTGTCATTGGCCTTTGGTGTGAACGGTCCCGGGTTCGGTTCCCGGTGGGGACACTCGGTCGGAGAAGTGTAAACGGTTTTTCAGGCCAGCCATCCTGAATGAGTTTTTTTTGGGGGGTTCCTTCATTCCACACCACGCAAATTTCGGGATGGTACCTAACAAAATGGTCCCAGGCCGCTTCGTTCCTTCTCCATTCCTTTCTTCCTCCCCAATATCCCGGATAGTGTGCTCGCCGAAGGACATCATCCCTCTTACGTGACGGGCAATATGGCCATAGATGCCGAAAACCCAGAAATCTAATTCCTAATTCCGTAAACGTATCATCGCATCACGTCCTAATTCCTAAAAATAAACAGTAACGCGAATATTTATTATTACCTGCTGTTTCGTCAATTTTGAAACAGGCTTGCCCGAAATCAGAACAAATTTTGTACTAAGCTGTTTGGTTTTCCACGATCTATCAAACAAGGTATCACTCGACCTATATTCCCATTTGAAATTTTCAAGTTGGTCCCGGGGCCCCATGATGGGGACCCTGCGAACACAGCGGCAACACCATTCCACGTTACCTATGGCTTTTTCCTATTTCATTTTTGTTTCATCGTTTTCTATTCAACCGTTTCTGATTTGTAAGTACTGGAAATTTTATCTGATACAGAACCATTTTGGAGGCCCATCTTGAAAACAGTGTCCTATATCAAAAATTGTTTCCTACAAAAATTGTTCAATTTTCCAAGCTCTTTCGAACGAGGTATCACTCGACCTATGTTCCCATTTGAAAATTTGATGTACATCTCCCTCTCCCCAAAATATATATAAAACTGCTTCTAGCTATCTCTGACTGGTTTTGCTGTTTGATGATCAACATTGAAACCAGAAATGGTTGATTCCTACCACTGTCGGTTTCAAATAGATAGTTAATGGGAAAGATAAAACCGTTCTTCGGACGCTGAATCGATTTTACAAAATCGCTTCTCGCTACCTCTTTTACCGTTTTTGTTTTGATACCTGTCAACAGACACATGCAGACAGACATAGCTGTTCAACAAGATTTCCCATACATGTGCATAGCGTACTTTGAAAGTTTAGATCCTTTGGAGATACACGAAAACTGCATAATTTTCGTAAATCCTTGCGAATAACAAAATACAGTAAATCATTATCATCTGCTTTTCAATTTGTGAAAGCCTTAGCCTAAATTTTAGCAAGCATTGGTAACTCCACACATATTTTCTCGATAAAATAAGCACTCCGTACAAAAGATTATGAAGTGCGTACTTTATTGCTCAATAAGCCGTTACATCACCCGGGTACGGATTACAGCGTTGATTTTCTGTGACGCGCTATCAGTGTGGAAGAGAATACGTTCAAGCCCAATTTGGCTCTTTCCTTGAACAACTGGTTCTGCAGAGGGACAATGGGGGGAATGTTGATGTCAATGTCCCCACTTTACAGCCCGTTCCAACATGTCCTAAATTTTCATATAGTGTTGAGATTAGACGAAGTTACGGACCAGGTGAGATGTGGGAGGTCCACCTCAAGTTCGGCAAACCATTCCCACATAATCCTGGCTTGGTGCACGGTGCAGATGTCATTTTGATATTCGAACTCTGGGATGTGACCATCTCGCAGAAACTGGACAAATGGCAACATCTCATTATCCAGAATAAACACGTAATCCACAGTCGTTATGCTTTTGCGCACCACTATAAAGGAACCTACACCAACATTTGAAAGACACCCTCACAACATGACACTACCATCCCTTCTGTAGAGTCCTTTGCACACACTTAACATCTTAGGCTTTTCCGGCCTACCTGATCACCCTAGATTACGGGGCCGTTATTGGAATAAAGGCAGAATTTGTCTGACCAGAGGATGCGTCGCCATTGGTCTCTAGTCCAGTGACGGTGATTCCTTTCCCACAATAAACGATTTTTCTTCTGTATGGCATTCAGCCTGAAGCGTACCCTGGAACTCAACTGAATATACGTACCTACATTATACAGTTCTCGCCGCAGAGTTTGCTCAGAGATGTCAACACTAGTTCCTGTATTATACTCTTGCAGCAGTTTCTGCCGGCTTTGGAACAGTTTAAAGGTCGCTATTCTAAGCAGAAATATACGATTGCGTTTGGACATGATGGGTTTCCTGCCACTGTTGCTCCGATAGGATTGATTTCTGCTAGACGTTCTCCACCCTGCACGGATAGTATTCACCCTGGATCCGGATACGCCAACGTACTGTGCTACCTAGCGCAGGGTATGTCCATATTTACACCCGAAGATAATAGTTTCCTTTTACCACTCGGTCATATCCTTTCTTCACTTGGTTCAACCTGTAATTAAATGATACCGCATCAACATGCACGTCTGA
Organism: Thermobia domestica; assembly: GCF_964235325.1. NCBI lineage: Eukaryota > Metazoa > Arthropoda > Insecta > Zygentoma > Lepismatidae > Thermobia > Thermobia domestica. Next base: position 146,656,394 of record NC_137465.1, on the reverse strand, counting down.
CCAGCCGCATACTGTCACAAATAACATAAAACATTCACATTCGCGGTATCTTACAAGCACATTGTTATGCCAAGCCACCTTCTACAAGGCCGCTAGAATGGTCACACATCGTAATTTTTTGTCCAGGGTGCTTATCACTTTATATTAATACCGGTATATATGCATCAATGATTAGATAGAATTACTAGTCATTTTGTGTACGTTGTAAGATACATGCTTTCATACGCAACCAAGGGAGTCAATTCGAACAAGATTCGTAATTTGTAAGTTTATTTTTGATTTCTTCAATTAAATTTAATTACCTTGCATATTTACCCATTTATTTTTTTACACTGGTAACTTTCTCATGCTCAAATGAATTTATGAATCAAATTATGAAATAGTGCTACGCATGTTTCGAAAGTTGACAACATTTGTAACTTTATTGTGGAAATCGTCTAAAACGATGTAGTCATTTTAGTAATTTGTACGCCAATTGCTTTAACGTTTCTTTGTTTGTTTTTTTCAGTTATTCGCTTTGAGATAAACGGTTTTTAGAAGAATAATACCAAGATATACAATTGATTATCCATTTGTGTCAGAGTTTCTGGTAATAAACGGTATGTTCCTTATTTACAGTAGAACTTCATTCGTCAGGGATTAAAATAGTCAATTTAGTGGTCAGAGAGGAGTAGTTTGTTCACAATTTGCAGTTTTTTGTTGTAAGTCGGCATTTTTTTTAAATCACACATTTTAGGAATGATTTCAAACTGAGATTACATAACACAACAACTGAATATAACAGAACAGTAGTTCCATATTTAAAAGGTAGTAAAAGATGTCGATCTCTATATCTTGCTCAAAAATAATTCTTATTGGGGCTGCGGTAGCTTAGTGGTAGACTCCAGCTCGCGCCAAGTGAACTTTGTGGTGGACAAACACCGTATGCGTGGGATTTCTCGTGGTTCTCCCGTTTCCTTCCACTTCCTTCATTCCACTATTTCTCATCATCACCGTCTCCTTTAGCCTATATCTGGCATAACCGTGGAACATAAAACTGTTAGATTTCATTTTATTTCAAAAATAATTCTGATCGACTTCTTTGTGTCGCTCTTTATGATTAACCCTTCTTACTATTTTTTTTAAAATAAACAATCTTCATTAAATTTTAAAAAAAATTACTTCAAGTTGCCACACTGATTTGCAACGTTGAATCACTTTATTTGCTCATTTAAAGCAAGTGCTCTTTTGACAAGTTTACCCACATAAATGGGAGACAAAATCGCTGGATTACGCTTGGATTATTATATAAGTTGTTTTAAGAGCTACTTTGGTCCAGGGATAAACACAGAAGAGCATCGCATTTGCTTTTGTGATACTCTTCATTTTAGTATCTTGATAAAAGGAAGTAAACAAAAAAAAAAAAAAAAAAGTTGTTTCAAGTTACCATGCTCCAGTGTAGTTTCAACAAAGTAAACAGTTCGTTGTTTTACTATCTTCCTCTGTTAATTACAGCCGTAATTGGTGTTTAAAAATTTACGATACAAAAGTTTCACTTGTTCAGTGGATTAAAAGTATAAAAGCTTAATGCAGCTTAATCCTTTGATGTTTAATATGTTTGTAGGTAGAATCAAAAGCGATATAGGGTTTCAATTTGAAGCATATAATTAATTCAAAATGTTGATTTTCTGATCGGAATTTGATCCCTAAATATATTTTATTTTCTCCGGAGAGACTAAACTTGGCGACTTAACAGTTTACGATCGACTGTAGTCATCCAGATGTACGATTATTTTTGGTTGGGTAACGTTTTGATCAACATCTTGCGGTCATCTCTAACTTCGTAGATCGTAGTTCAACATACGGGTATTTTAACTAAAGGAAGTACCCGAATGTTTTACGACATCAATATTCCTAGATGGTAACACCCCTTTTTCTGAAGCAGTGCACTCAGTTATAGCTAGATGGAGTGTTGTTAATTTGCCACATTGTACTGTTATTATTATTATTATTATTATTATACTATATTATTATTATTATTATACATTGCAAACTCCATATCATGTTTATATAATTATTCACGCTAAACTAAGATCTTTGCCGGTTATTATTAAAAGGATCAGTCATAAGTCTTGCAATATTCTGATACACAACATATATGTATTTATTAATTGTACAATTGGTATCCTTCCTGAAAGTAGAAAGAAGTGAAACGTATTAATACGATATCATACAGGTATAATAAATTAAGTTAATACGTAACTTTGTTTTAGAAGTATGATGGGATACATACAGATGTAAAGGATTTCTCGGTTCGAGGAGAATTAGAATTATCTCCTCGCCGCCACTTATTTACCTATGAGATTAATGTAATCTGAAAACTATATCATCAAAATTAATACTGAATTCTACGTCGAAAGTAGTACACTGAGAAAAAAAAATGTAGGTGGCATACTTAAAAACGTAGGTTACATTCGTAATTCCTGTAGTTTCTGGACTTAACGTACAACCGTATATAACATCCTGCAGCAAACGTATAGCTGAAAAAGTATGTATTATACGTACTGTCTGCACAAGTGCAATGACGTCATTCGTGTGACGTTATCTGCAGTAACAAGTATATACGGAGGTAATATCTAGCTTTGTGACGTCAGGGTCGTATGTAGCATGTGGGTTAATAATGACGACATACACTGACTATCAGGACGGAGCATGATTTCAAGAAGTATGCAATATACGTTCTGTACGTATGTTTCTTGCGTTCAACCCCGAGACAGCATCTATATTGTACTTGTGCCCCGTACGTACGACTAGATACAGTATACGTATTGTACGTATGTATTACACAGATTTTCCTTATGTCGCACACAGCTTGTCCAGATACAGCATACAGAATATCCGTATGCACCATACAGAGTGCACATATGTAGCTTACAGACTGTCTGCATGCAGCATATAGATTATACGTATGTCGCGTACAGGTTGGCCATATGTAATGTAGGGGAAAGTCTTACAGTACCGGACAAATTTACATGTTCTATTGTTACCTGAGAATCATTAGTTCTATTGGCAATTTAATACAATACTACAATACTTCAATATATGTTTTATCAATGTTGTTCACGATTTATTCAAACTGATACATTAAGTGCACAATATTTGAAAAACAAAAAATGGTTACAATTTTCAAAAAATCAAAATTGGTCTTCCAGTACCGGACAGAAACTTTTCTACACTAAGACTCTTATGTCTGAACTCATACCTTATTCTGGCAACGTTCACAAGTGAAGTAAGCAATACTGTCTTCATCTGCACAGTTGACATGTGCCCAGCCTCTGCAGTCCAGACATTGCACCCATTCTTCTTGAAAGGTTTCAGTGCAAATGATGCATTCTGTTTCTTCATTCTTGTCTCCGCCAAAATCTAATTTCTTCTTAGATCCTGTTTTGGCTATATGGGCATGTTCTTCCTCTTGATTGTTTAGATCGACCTGTCTTTCAGTACTGTCTGCTTTCTTCTTCTTCATCTTCTGTTCCTTGGTGTCCTCCTCAGGTATTAGCTTCTGTGTTCTTCCTCTTCTTCTGTTCTCTGCTGACGTCCTCCTCTTGTACTGTAGATCATCTTTGTAGGGGGTGGACGTAAGAACCTCACTCTTTTGTGTTCTTTGAGTTCTTTTTCTTGTTGCCTCTTTTGTTGGTGTTGTCACTTGGGGAGAAATCTTTGCAATAATTTGTTTCAGATCAGACGTTGAAGTTGAAGGTTGAGGTGTCGAAGTTTCTAGCGAACGTCCCTCATCGACAGGTGCAGGCTCTCCAAAATGCTCAGACGGAATGAAGTCTAAATCGGTAAATATGCCTGGATTCAAGGGATACAGTCCTGTACAAGCAAAAGCAGATTGAGCAAGTTCCATTCGGCAAATTGAGGAGAAGGCAGTATTCACTAATCCAGCAACATCTTTTAGAGTGATTTTCAGTGGTTCGTATTTTCTCAACCAGACACTACACGCTTGATTGTAGGCGGCTTTGAATGGACGCATTACAGCTCGGTCCAATGGTTGCATTTTATGGGTAGTGTGCGGGGGGAGAGGCTTATCATGTGTACATTATGTTCTCGTGCGAACAAAATAACTTCCAGATCCTTGTGTGTGCTATGACCATCTAATATAAGGAGTACAGGTTCTTCTTTCGTAGGATGAGTTCGCTCAACAAAAAGGTTCATCCACTTCATAAATGATTTGACTGTAATCCAACCTGTTTCTTCTGCTGCAAACACACTGCCTCTAGGAGCATCCTTCTTCAGGATTTCATCAATCCGAGATTTGTTGGGGAAAACAAAAAGAGGGGGGATGAAGTTGTCACCAGCAGCATTGATACAAAGCAGAACAGTCACATTTCTTCCTCTTTCTCCGGATGTTATTTTACTGACTTGTTTTTTACCCTTTTGAGATATCACTTTCACATCGTTATCGTGTACAATGGAAACACCCGTTTCGTCACAATTGTAAATTTTGTCCGGGCCAAAATTGTACTTGTCAAGCAACTGTTGATATTTTGTAAAAAAAAAATGTCAACTTGTTGTCTGTTAAAGCCTTTGGCTCTCTGAAGGCTCGTCGATTCAGGCGATCGAAGGGACAGATCTGGATGACGTCGCATAAAATCATAATAAAACTGTTTACCTGCAGATTTATCTTCCTTCTTAAATTGATGTGAAACTTTCATATACTCGGCCAAAGAAAACACTAATTTTAGAAATTCCTTTCTATTTAAAGGCATAAACATGTTGTCCAACTCTTTGATGTACGAAACTAGTTGATCTTCCATTCTCTCATCAAATGTCTTTTTAAATCTGCCCATTTGTGGAGTCAAACTTACTGAGTTCCCGCGTTTGATGCACTTCACTCTATCAGGCAGCGAACTTTTCGGGACACTAAAAGTTTTACTTGCTTGTCTGATCGTCATACGACCGGATATAACTTCGGTTACTGCGTGTTTCATATGTTCCTCTGTCCACTTTCCTGTCCTCTTCTTCTCATTAGCAACCATATTGCTATAAGAGAAAAGGAAAATACATTACACAATGATCACTCGAAACTTCGTTTTGTCCGGTACTGGAAGAACGACGGATGTCCGGTACTGTAAGAATACAACCTATCAACAAGTTTCACCATTCTTCAGTTCTGTGTAATGTAATCACAGGACTAACATATTTTTTTATAACTTACTCTAATAAGGATAAAGTATATTATGCAACATAGTCAGCAACTTACCTTGGACAGGATAATGAACGGAATAAAAATATCTTTTGACAGACGAATTTCACACCAACTTCTTTTCACAGCCACAACTCACACTAAACTGAACAAAGCAAAACGCGCCCAAATTATGTTGCATGTTGGTGCCTGCCCCTCGTACTGGTGTGTACATATTCTTGCCATCTAGTGCTCAACGCAAGATACAGCTTTGTCCGGTACTGTAAGACGTCCGGTATTGTAAGACTTTCCCCTATAGATTGGATGTATATAGCTAATAGGTTGTCCATATGAAATATACAGATTTTACCTGTATCGAATACGTATTGCCTTCTTGTAATGTATGGATCGGACATATGCAGGATCTAGAGTGTACGTATAGTGCACCATTATTAAAGTGCTGCAACATACTGCAAAGTGCATGATACATTCTTACTGTAATGTTGTCAAATATTGTTTTACTCTGTATGAAAACAAAAATAGCTTAAAATATGGTTGATCTCCTTTGTGCCAATAATAATAAAATTAACAATACTACACTTTTCAAATCTTAGTTTGGAGCAGTGAAACTGTCCAAAGAAATGTATTTACCTGCAGGGTGTCCTATAAGTTTGGGCTTCCTGCTAATTCGTTGGAAAGCTACTGCAAAGTCAAGTGTTGAAAAGTGACACAAGCGTTAATTTTAAAATTATGGGCACAAAGCAGGGGCGGATCCAGGACGGACTTCTGGGGGGGGGCGGTCGGCGGTAATACTGCTACTTTTAAGAGCTCCAAACTTGTTATGGATGGGTTTATTTATATATAAAATAAGAAAGTTTCCTCTTGTGGGGAGGGGGGCGATCGCACAAAGGAGGTTAACCATATATTAAACTATTTTCGTTTCCATACAGAGTAAATCAATATGTGATATATTACTGTAAGAATTTATCATATGGTTTGCAGTTAGTTAGTTGCAGCACCTCAATAATAATGCAAAATGCACAGCTTTATACAATCCTATATTCAAACTCAAAAGATTTACGTACAATCATTTATTAAGCTGTTATCATCCATTGCTTGTACGATATAAAGATTATTTTACCTCATTCTTTTCCTTAATAGTATCTTCTACTAAAGTGCAGTTGTTACCACAAGAGGCCTGAATAGAATTTTCCAGAAATAACTTCTCTGTACATTTTAATTAACAGTTTTTTTTTTTTTTTTAATGTCGCAATAATTAAAAGTGTGGTGTCAGCCGGAAACGCATTCGCTTACAATATTATTCCTACTCAGTACTCGCCATTAAAAATGAAACACCAAGAAGGAGACTTGGGTAGATGCGCCAAAGTTCCCAGGCCGATACCTAATAGTAAGTGCAGAATACTCTTAAACGTTCGCTGTATTCGCTGTGTGACAACGTGGTGACAGCGGAGGCGTTGTGCAGCCATCGACTAAACATATTTATTCTTCCCTGCTATAGACATTCTGCAAATTTGGACTTTCCTGGATGCATCCTTCTTAGTGCAACATTTTAAGGAAAGAGCAATTTAACAGTCTCATACATTGCTTAAAGAAAGAGCAATGATTCTCAGAATTACTCGGAAGATATATATACACAATAATTTAAAACTGTTATTTCAAACTTTGCAATTCAAAGCACGAAAAGAACTATAGATAAAGGAACACTGATTTTAGCCAAATAGTAATTAGTAAACTCAATCACACTCAGTACCATTAGTTGCTTGGTGTTATCCGTAAGTCAGAGATCACGGTATCTCATTTCGTGTAGATTTTTGCATTTGTTTAACGCTAAAAATGTATTTTATCGCTAATTGAACCCAGTACCATATATATACCGACAGGACGTACCTTAGTCACAAGGTGACATGAGTGAAACACTAAACTATTTGATTGACACCTGCGGCCTTGTCAACACTAGAGAAAGTTACAAAGTGATTAAGTAAATACGGAACATAGTTCATACAAAGTATAGCGATGTATGAAGTCTCCGTTTCATACGACTTGGATAAAGGATACATCTGAAATAGCAACAAAGAAATATATAATGATTTCTCTGGATAATTTGGATTAGTCCAGAATTCGAACACACACACGCTGGTAAGTCCAACATTTTTTTTTTTTTTTAACTTCTTTCTTCGGATTCCCAATAAAGTTGACTACTGAAAAGCTGAGTTATAGATTCTGTATTAAAACAACACCTTCGCTAGACATGTTCAGTATACACATTGTCTTACACACAGAACAATACATTAGTTATTAATGCATGTCTGAAATAATAGTGCTTCGTATAGAATTTTACTTCATCCAATCGCAATAGCACAAAGATAAAAAATATTGCTAGGGATAATGTTCTTATTACAGAGAAAAAGAATTAAAATGACTTAACATTAACAATCATTTTCTTTAAACAGAGATAATATTTTATTATAATTTATGGAAGAAAGAAATAATTTGTAGTACAGTATCTTTATTAGGGTTATATATTCGTACAAAATAATGTAAGTACAACTGAGTCTGTCTTCAGAAAGGGCGTACTTTTAGCCACAACCTACACTGCTTCTTTTGACTGTCTTTCAAGCAGAATCCTGGTTTGATGCACGAAATACCTGCAACAAAAATCAGAAAATATTTAAAATGTTATATTCAGTGTGCTTAATTTGGTTGTACTTAACAATACAAAGTATCTTAACATTTTTGAGATTAAATGGACAAAATCTGTTCGGTCAGGTATGGACTTTTGGGTTGCACGTAGAAAAACTATGAAGTGTTTATTGATGCTGAACAACAACTCAAAATGTATTACCATTCAAAAGTAAGTGGGTACCTCAATGGTGTTCGGGCTACCATGGGGTACCTAATGTCTGTATTTTTTAGATATATGAAAATATATGTCTCTAAAATGTAAGGAACTGACATCTGTTTACCGAAAACCTCAACTCGGTAAGCCTTATGGATATCGAGATATGGGAAAATAAAGAGCGACACTACAGAACTGTGGAGTTTGCGTACTAGATGGTGCAGTTTCGGAAACGTAATTACGAGGGCTTACAACAACCTCAAAAGTAGTTTCAATTAAATACACTACACACACGCCCTGATGGGGGTTTTCGGGTACCATGATATTCCCAGAACTCTCATTTCTAAATATTCTAAAATATGTCTTAATAACGTTTTAAAGAACGTTAGAGGTGTGTGTTTACCGAAACCGCAAGTCGGTACGCCTAACAGTTACCGAAATATGGTGAAATAAAAAGCGACACCATAGGTACGTGGAGCTTGCATATTAGACAGTACAATTTAGAAAATTAATTAAAATATGACTATCAAGATATTGTCAAATAAAGGGAGGATCCATATAGTTATGGGGTTTTCGTGTTAGGTGGTAAAATTTCCGAAACCGGTCATGTAAAGTTAATAAGCATCAGTAGCAATTTCATCTTAAAATAATTAGGTATTTCCATGGAGTTTAAGAACATCATGGGGTTTACCAAGATTAAATTTTAAAAGTTTTGTAAAATATATTTTGACATTTGTAAAGAGTATTAGAAATATGTATTTACCTAAAAGTTCCAGCTAGTACATCTAGCAGCTAGAGAGACACCATACAATAAAAGCGTATTAGATCTTGAAATTTCAGAAAACAATTATTGATCCTAACAAAAGTTAAATAAGATGGTACTTATATGGGTTAAGTGAGAACCTCAGACTCGTCAGTACAATTTCGATCGAAAGATTAATTCAGCTCTAAATTTTCTTTGGACAATTCCAAGCGTTCATCGGGCTCTGAAATAAAGTGAACATTTTTTGTCAATATCTAATATAGCAAGCGAGATATAAGGAATTATGTATTTTATGACGTCGTAAAAATAGAGACCCACATGGATTTGTACTTTTGAGTATTTGCTGTAAGAAGAAGAAATTTCAGAAAACAACCGTATATACCTTAATAGACAATTAAATGGGCGGGGGCACAGTGGCTTAGTGGTAGAGTGCTTACCTCTGGTGTATTGGGTTCTTGGTTCGATCCACGGCCAAGTCAGTTTGTAGTGGACATCGTATTCGTGGGTTTTCTCGGGGTACTCTCCTCCCACCTTTGCATTCCATCAATTCTGTCAACAACATTCACTTGCTTTAATCATAATCTCCCTGAGACTAAAATGCATAATCGTGGGTCGCTACACTGAAATATTTACTTTTATTTCATATTAAAATTAAATAGGGAGTTAAGTATGATCGTATTTCTATGGGTTAAGTGAATACTCCAATAGTTTCTGCAAAAAAAAAAAAAAAAAAAAAAAAAAAAAGATTAGTTAAATACCCTACCACTAAGCTACTGTGTCCCCGCCCACTGAATTGTCTATTAAGGTATATACAGTAGTTTTCTGAATTTTTTTCTTATAGGAAAGACCCAAAAGTACAAATCCATAAAGATCTCTATTTTCACGTCATAAAATATATAATTCCTTATATCTTATTTACTATCTTAGATATTGACAGCGAATTTTCATTCTTTTGCACAGCTCGATGAACCCTTGGAATTGCCTGAAGAAAACCTAGGACTGAACTAATCTTTCGATCGAAATTGTACTGAGGTACTGATTTAACCCATAGAAGTACCATCTTATTTAATTTTGTTGCGACCAATAATTGTTTCCGAAATTTCAAGCTTTTATTTCACAGTGTTTCTCCAGATGTTAGATGTACTAGCTGGAAGTTTTGGGTAAATACATATTTCAAATACTGTTTACAAATGTCAGATTATATTTTCAAAAGCTTTTAAAATTTAATTTTGGTAGACTCCATGATGTTCTAACACCCCATGAAGATATCTAATTACTTTAAGATGAAATTGCTACTGGTGTTTATTAACTTTCCATGACCGATTTCGGAAATTTTAGCATCTAACACGAAAACCCCTTAACTGTGTTGGTCCTCCCTTTATTTGACAACATCTTGATAGCCGTTAGTCATATTTTAATTCAATTTCCGAATTGTAGCGTCAAGTATGCAAGCCCCACATACCTATAGTTTATTCCCCCCCCCCTAAAAAAAATCAGTTCTTTACATTTTAGAGACATGTATTTCCATATATCTAAAATGCAGAAATTAGGTACCGCATTGGAACCCCATTGGAGTACTCACTTACTTTTGCATAGCAAGGTAAAAACGCCAGTGGTTCTCACTTTAAGTTTGAAAACATACTATTTTGTCTCTTCTCTGAGCATCGTGAATCTGTCGGAGCTGTACCATAGTTGGAAAGACTCACTGATCCTTCCTATAGTGACCATGTAGTCAGAATTCAAAAAGGAGTAGCCCTTGAAGGAAAAACAATATTTTAAAATCCTTGCACCAGTAGTCGTCACCTTAAAATCAAAATGTTCCAGTAGTAGTCAGGATTTTCTACCAGTGTTCATCACTCAAATAACTTGACAATTTATTCAAAAACGCACTGTGTATCAGTTTAGGGTTGAGAATACAATATAAAGTAGTAAGCTTAATAACTTTGCATCACTTTTAGCACTCAAGAAAGAAAATAAAAACGTTTTTACATACTTTTTAAAGCAATTTCAGAAAGAAAAATGTTAACTGAATTCAAAAGTTAACTGTATATCACTTCCACGTTAAGAGTACAATATTAAATACTATGTTTAATAACTATACGTCACTTTAAACTCTCGAGAATGAACATAAACAATTGTACATACAGTTTAAAAACAATCTGAGAAACAAAATAAGTTAACTGAATTTGAAATTTAATTATACATCACCTTAAGCTTAAGAATACACTATAAAATGCTGAGATTAATAAAAAATGAAATCTTTAAGTTTAACGTCCCATGGTTATGCCGGTTAGGATAAGGAGACGGTGATAATGAGAAATGAGTGAAATGGTGGAATGAACAAAGTGGGAGGAAACGGGAGAACCCCGAGAAAACCCACGAGCAAGGTGTTTGTCCACCACAAAGTCCACACGGCGCGAGTTGGGATCGAACCAGGGACCCCAAGCACCGGAGGTGAACGCTCTACCACTGAGCCACCGCCCCCCTGAGATTAATAACAATGCATTACTGAAGAATGAAAACAAAAATGTTTTAGCTACCTATATTGTATTTACATGTTATTTCTCATTAACTTTTTTTTTTTTTTTTGATAACTCATGATCAAGTCTAGGGATGCGCAAGAGAAAAGATTTGAGGTTGTCTCCTCTCGAAAAGGTGCCGCGAAAGTTGTCTCGTCTCGAAAACTGGATCCGTTTCTATTGGAAAAGCTCTATCTTGTCTCGAATTTCGTAACAAAAATTGTCTCGTCTTGTCTCGTGCGCATCCCTAATCAGGTCCATAGCCAAAAACTTCATTTCGGAGGGTGCTCGATAGGGCTTTGGGATATCCGAATTTAGATATAGATAATCGATGTCGACAAACTATCGAAACTTGTTCGAAATATCGAAAAATACAGCAATATCGAAATATAAACAATATCAAAAATCGAAAATATAGAAATATGAAAGAGATCAAAAATATGGATATATCGAACAAAAATGGATATATGATCTTGGAATACGATTTGGTGGAATAATGAGGGAGAAAAATAATCATTGATTAAATATTAAATTGAAAAGAAATAAGAGCCTGACGCTCAAATACTTATCTATCCGGCACCCATCTTGATCCCCATAAAATATCATGAAGTGCTTCATTGATTCTAAACCCAATAATAGTAATTTAACAATAAACACAATATATAATTTACTACGCACCTTGAAATGTAGAAATTAATGATTGTAATCCCCAGCTTTCCAATAGACCTTTGATTTCTCCAAATGAAGATTCGGATATCTTGTTTCTTCTCAAGCAATAATGGGTTACAATAATCAGTTGCAGTCCAAAGCCAAGTCACTAAGTTAAGCATAAAAATAAAAGAATTCATTAGTTAGATGCATACAAAATCCTACGCATGTAAATCCGAATCTACTTGTATTAAATTGTAAATTTAAACAAACTAAATTATACTACAGTTATAGTGACATCAAACATACATTAAATAAGGTATACAGGGTGTCTCAAAAGTCCCCTGACATAGGGTAACTCTGTTATTATCAGAGTTACAACAGAATGTAGGAGGGAAAAGCATATCCAATTATGATGTTTTCAATCTAAAGTGAAGGAATTTTTAAAATCGGATGACCCGTTTGCGCTGTACACTCTCTATGCGCCCAATGTGAAATGAAAATGCAACGTTGCCATTTACCTGGACCCACAACAGAAGTGAGTGAAGTTACTGTCTTTTACGCTAACATGTCGATGGCCAGCCCCCGTTTCAAACAGTAACTTCATTCACTTATGTCGTGGGTCCAGGTAAATGACAACGTTGCATTTTCATTTAAAATTGGGTGCATAAAGAGTATACAGCACATTCATCTTGTCCGATTTTTTAAAAAAGTGTTCACTTTAGATTGAAAACGTCATATTTCGAGATGTTTTTCCTCTTACATTTTGTCGTAACTCTGATAATAACAGAGTTACCCTATGTCAGGGAACGTTTGAGACATCCTGTATACATCATAAGAGGTTCCTTTCTTAATTCTACACGGATGTGGTTTCATTGAATGTGAGGTGGGTGATACACATTAGGCCTTTTGGGAGTACGTCACACGGACGACCGTAATTTTGTGTTCAAAATTTTTATGAACTGGTGGGATATGTGATACATATGGCCACGGGCTAGAATTTTCTCAGTATGTCAAATATGCAATCAGATTTCATGCAGCTTAATTTGGTGAAAAGCTATTGCCAATTGAACGTTACATTTACCTCTTTCTTGCAGATGTTGAACCATGCCGTTAGCACGTGAGGAATGGATCGAAATAATCAAACTGTGGGGCGGGAGGAGTATATGTGCAGTGGTTGCCGATTGCAGAGTCATCCACAATGTGACTCTGTGTCACATGTTTCAGTGTCACAGTAATTAACTAAATTTGAGAAGACGGGCACATTCGTGAACATACATCGTAGCGGTTCAAACTCGCGGGACCTTGTTCCTTCCCCATTTTGAACCGGTACATGAAAATGCCATTTACTCCATGTTTGCCTGCGCCGATTTTGAAAATTCCTTCACTAATCGATTTCTCCCGTTGAGTACTACAAGAACCAGTTAAAATCTCGCGGGCCCTTTATTCTTCCCCATTTTGAACCGGTACATGAAAGTGCGATTGTTTTTCATGCTTGCCTGCGCCGATTTTGAAAATTCCTTCACTAGTCGATTTCTCTCGACGAGTACTACAAGAATCAGTTAAAATCTCGCGGTCCTTTTTTTTCCCATTTTGAACCGGTACCTGAAAATGCGATTTTCTTCATGTTTGCCTGTGCCGATTTTGAAAATTCTTTCAGTAATCTATTTCTGTCGTCGAGTACTACAAGAATCAGTTAAAATCTCGCGGGCCCTTTTTTCTTCCCCATTTTGAACCGGTACATGAAAATGCGATTTTCTTCATGCTTGCCTGCACCGATTTTGAACATTCCTTCACTAATCGATTTCTCTCGTCGAGTACTACAAGAATCAGTTAAAATCTCGCGGTCCTTTTTTCTTCCCATTTTGAACCGGTACATGAAAATGCAATTTTCTTCATGCTTGCCTGCGCCGATTTTGAAAATTCCTTCACTAGTCGATTTCTCTCGACGAGTACTACAAGAATCAGTTAAAATCTCGCGGGCCCTTTTTTCTTCCCATTTTGAACCGGTACCTGAAAATGCGATTTTCTTCACGTTTGCCTGTGCCGATTTTGAAAATTCTTTCAGTAATCTATTTCTGTCGTCGAGTACTACAAGAATCAGTTAAAATCTCGCGGGCCCTTTTTTCTTCCCCATTTTGAACCGGTACATGAAAGTGGGATTTTTTTTCATGCTTGCCTGCGCCGATTTTGAACATTCCTTCACTAATCGATTTCTCTCGTCGAGTACTACAAGAATCAGTTAAAATCTCGCGGTCCTTTTTTCTTCTCATTTTGAACCGGTACCTGAAAATGCGATTTTCTTCATGTTTGCCTGTGCCGATTTTGAAAATTCTTTCAGTAATCTATTTCTGTCGTCGAGTACTCAAGAATCAGTTAAAATCTCGCGGGCCCTTTTTTCTTCCCCAAGCCAATATTTTTTTGTATATTTTGAATGTATTCAAGTATGGAACAAAAGTATTATATAATTCCCTTAGTAGGCTTCTCAACTTAATATTTTTCAACTTAAATTTTATTTATTTTAATTATTTATTTTCTTGTGACTCAATATTTAATTGCAATCGTTCATTGGGGAGAAGGGTGGCCATTCTCAAATATATAAATATAGTATTCTTAAAATTTATGTGTTCTCGTACTATTAGTTTCTTCCACTAGACCTGGAAATTGCAAAATTAATACCTGGAAAACCTGCAAAATTCAGGGAAATTGAGTTCCATATTTATGTACGAACACTGCTATTTACAATTTTTTTTTTTCGAATAGGGAGAACTGTACGAAAGGGTGGTTTGAGAATAGTATAACAGTAGGTTTCTGGGAGTGTTGTTCGAAATGAAATCTTTAAGTTTTACGTCCCACTATTATGCTGGCTAGGCTCAAGATGACGGGGTGTTGTTCGGTGGGGGTCAATGTTGCCAATTTTGGGTAAAGTCGCTAAATAAGGGGAATTCGACCTCAACGATAGCGCAGGGTGACCATAAAATTTTCAGTTAAAAACGGGACAGGTTCTTGCAACACTAGACTTTTAGATCTACCTTTGTTCTTATCAGTGCCTTGATATCAGAGTTCCCCCTCTCTCTCTTCGTTACAGAGCGGGTACTTATGAAAAAGGAAAGACACGTTGAAGTTTGTTTAACACACAACCAACTGCTAAAACCTCTGCTGCCTTTCGAGCAGTACTGCGAACTATAGAGTATGTTTAATATAGGGATTTTCAGTTCAATTTTTGCCGCTTTGTTATTATTAATACTTTTAAAAGGAGTAAAGGTACTGGGTTTGTTATTTACTTCTTTCATTTACATAAAACGGGACGAATACTACTTTTTTCCATCTACTGACGGGACGGCCGCGACACGCCCCTAAAACGGGACTGTCCCGGTCAAAACGGGACGTATGGTCGCCCTACGATAACGACAAAAAAAAAAAAAACCGATTGGAGACTTTTTTGGGTGATTTTTAAATAACGATTTACCTACTTACACATTTAGCGACTTTTTGCTGCAAACAAAATGTTCATCTGTAGAGAAGCATTATTAGTTCAAAACAGTTTTTACGTTCTTTTTTTCTGTTTGTTTGTTTTAATCAGCGCAAGTGATGAAGAGTTTGGAAATACAGCGTACTCACTACTCCACAATCCTGCATTGTTATGTTACCCTTGCCCTCTAACGAAGAATAACTACAAACTTGATGTCCTTTAGTTCGCAGTGTTTCCGTTGAGAGACACACGTAATACATCATTACCGATAGCAACAAGATTAGCTATAGATGCGTGAAAAAAGGCGAAGAAGGTGTTTGTTATATTTGTCCTCTGGGGTCTTTTAATTATTCTGCACTTTTCTTTTACAAAAAATTGCTTAACGTAAGTACTGTAGTGTTAATTATTTCGGAACTATTTTGACCACAACATGAACAAAAGTACCCGAAACAACCTGAAATGATCCCTGAATTAAAGGATTGGTTGCGCCCTGTTTACAAAGATGTGAATAGAACCAGCGGCGCAAATCTGTCTTCAAAATTGGGGGGGGGGGGGGGGGTAAGACCGTTACCATACTTTTTTTGGCGATGTCCAAAATACTTATGAAGTTGAAAAACAATGTTGTGGAGGATCAGAGTTGTCTTTAGCGTTAGGAGGCTGCAGATTTGAGGCTTATTCTGGGGGACATCTCACGTTCCTTTGTAGCAATCGGACAAAAATCATCAAATTTCTCCCAAAAAACACATTTCAAATCGGATTATTTGGGAGAAGTCCCCCTCAGTTCCAAGATTGGAGGGGACATGTATCCGTCATCCCCCCCCCCCCGGGATTTGCGCCAGTGAGTAGAACATATTGTTTAGTTTACATCTACAACTTTTACAATGCTTATAGACAATGAATTTCTCGATTATTTCTTATAGCGACTTTTCACCCAAAATTGGAGTCGTCACCTCTCGTTTCGCAAACTTATTGCCAACATTTTAGAAACTGGTTGCGGGGAGAGCTACAATGGATGATTCAAGTTATTTCGTCGCTTCCGCTGTGAACCTAAGTACAAGATTCCAAAAGTCACATTTTTTTGGTTCCAAACAATATGTCTGCTGGGTGAAAGCATAGACTGGAATGTGTTGCCTTTCCTACCTTATCTTTAATCCCATAGTAGCTCCTTTCCCAAAGTTAAAAAAATGCAATTCTTCCTTTCTTAATAGTACTTATGACCCAAAGTATTACGTAAGCATTGTATGTTACTTATGTAGCTCACAGAGCCGCAGCTATGGGCGAGCAAGCAAAGCACGTGTCCCGGGCGCGTGGTTGGAGGGGCGCCTAAAAGAGAGGTTATATATTAGTACTTTTCCTGGCGGTATTTAATACTTTTCATCAGAGTGCGAAATCATGAAATCAAAGTGAGAGGAAAAAATGAAATGAAATCTTTGAGTTTTACGTCCCACGGTTATGCCGGTTAGGCTAAAGAAGACGGTGATTATGAGAAATGAATGAAATGGTGGAATGAAGTAAGTGGGAGGAAATGGGAGAACCCTGAGAAAACCCACGCACACGGTGTTTGTCCACCACAAGGTTCACTTGGCGGGGCTAGGATCGAATCCGTGACCCCAAGCACCAGAGGTGAACGCTCTACCACTGAGCCACCGCGGCCCTAAAAGTGAGAGGAGACTGGAGGAGTGAAGAGAGAGAGAGAGAGAGAGACAGAGAGAGAGAGAGAGAGAGAGAGAGAAGAAAACGCTCGCACTTTTACACTTCAAAGTAAATTAAGTCATTTATTTTTTCTGTCCCCCTCCTCCCCCTCCCCTAAGTTCTGTCAAAGTAAATAGCTAAAAACACTCCCAGGCCAGAACCGCATCTACGTTGGAAATTTGATCGAGATCGGTCGGTCGGTGCAAGAGATTAAGAAAAAATGAAATGAAACCTTTGAGTTTTACGTCCCACAGTTATGCCGGTTAGGCTAAGGGAGACGCTGATGATGAGCAATGAATTAAATGGTGGAATGAAGTAAGTGGGAGGAAATGGGAGAACCCCGAGAAAACCCACGCACACGGTGTTTGTCCACCACAAGGTTCCCTTGGCGGGGCTAGGATCGAATCCGGGACCCCAAGCACCAGAGGTGAACGCTCTACCACTGAGCCACCGCGGCCCCCGGCCGGGAATCGAACCCGGGTGTCCCACGCCAAAGGCGTGTTCATTAACCACTTAGCCACGAGGGAGCTCATCTGTGAAGCAGTGTAAACCCCCCAAAAAAGAAAGAAAATAAACGCACACTGGATGTTTGCGCAACTGAGGATCAAAACATTCTCAATGGAGTATGAGAAATAGTAAACGTCAATCAATGTGTGCTTTTGCTTATTCATTACTTCGTTAATACTTAATTCCTTCTAGAAATAGTGAAACAATACTATGAAGAAACACTAATTAAACTAATAACAATTACGTTGTATTTCTTACCATACCGTTTTTACCACCCATAGAATTTCAATCTAGCACTATACTGCATTAGTCACGCCGTAACGAAAGCTGAAATTCAAAGACCTGGCACTCGTTAACTGTTGAAGTTGTGTTGTAGCTACCTGTATATCACGCGGCCTGCGTTGGTACTCCTCAACATAAATACGTCACAGCCAGGGGTGGACTGGCTATGTAAAAAGGGCGCGGTCACATACTCTGGGAGGGCGCCGTCCATCTGAGGCTTTCGCTTGTGTGGAATACCTCCTTTTAATAAAAGAAATTGCCGGGGGGCTTCCCCCGGAAAATTAGTACACAAAAAACTACAAAAGATTAAGTAGCTATTGCAGTTAATCACGATAGAATTATACAAATTCAAT
Organism: Thermobia domestica; assembly: GCF_964235325.1. Lineage (NCBI taxonomy): Eukaryota > Metazoa > Arthropoda > Insecta > Zygentoma > Lepismatidae > Thermobia > Thermobia domestica. The sequence goes on along the minus strand of NC_137465.1, from coordinate 146,638,134 downwards.
ATTTTCATAAACAAAGAGACTTTGAGTACTAAACACGAGGCGTGTTTTTTAAGTAAGGTCCGTTTTGTTGTAGACACTAGTAGTTCGCGCGCATACCGCAACTAGCGTGTGCGTCGTGTACCGGCATGCCTCGGGAACAACTGTGCTCAGTTTCAACTCTGTAGCTGACCTGTACGGCTGTATTCTGTGCTTTCACAATGTTCAAGACTATCAAGTCGCCCGCCGCGTGTGAGGTTCGCTCAGTGATACAGTTTTTGTCAGCAAGTAACCTGTCTGCTGCAGAAATTCATCGACAGATTTGCGAAGTGTACGGCGATACTGTTATTCGTGCAAGCAAAGTGCGTAAGTGGGTATGAGAATTAAAAAATGGCCGTGACAACGTCCATGATGAGGACGGCTCCGGTCGCCTTTTTTCGATTACAGACGATTTGGTGGCTTCAGTTGAAGCGAGGGTTCGTGAGAACAGGCGCTTCGCAATAACAGGTCTCTCAAACGAATTTCCTGACGTGTCGAGATCAGTGCTTTACAAAATTGTTTTTGAACACCTAAAGTTTAGGAAACTGTGTTCCCGTTGGGTCCCGTTTGCGATAGGCATGGTGTTTTGTTGGTTGACTTTATGCAACGAGGAACCACTATCAATGCAGAAGCATACTGCCAAACCCTGTGAAAGCTACGCAGAGCGATTCAAAACAAACGACGCGGCATGCTGACAAAGGGCATTGTTCTTCTCCATGACAATGCAAGACTTCACACTGCAGGCCAGACCCGCGATTTGTTGGACAGTTTTGGCTGGAAAGTTTTAGACCACCGACCCTACAGTCCTGATCTTGTGCCGAGCGATTACCATCTGTTCCTCCACCTCAAACAACACCTCAGTGGCAACCGTTACATTGATGACGGCGATGTGAAAACGGCAGTGAGCTCTTGATTATCGGAGCAGGCGGCAAGTTTTTATGAAGAGGGTATTTTGAAATTAGTTGAGAGATATGATAAGTGTTTGAACAAACTTGGCAACTATGTCGAAAAATAGAGTAAAGTATGTACTTTCTGAAAATACATTTACTTTTTTGAAATAAGCTTTCGTTGTGTACTTATGTTCAAACGGCCTTACTTAAAAAACACGCCTCGTATATTCATCATCATAGGTATTCTGCCTTTATTAGCAGGTCACTTGCCGCAGCTGAGAAGCTTCCATGCTCCACGGTCCTCCGCTAACCTTTTCGTCTTCGCGTATGATCTTTCTGTTTTAATATCATCCATTAATTGTAGTCTCCTTCGCCCCCTCCCTCTCTTTCCCGCCACCATACCCTCTAGGACGTCCCTCATGATACAATCTCTTCTTAGGCAATGTCCCAACCAGTTTCTCTTCCTCTTCCTAATTATATCTAATAGTGTTCTTTTCTCACCCACCATTTCTAACACTCTCTCATTCGTTTTCCGCTCGACCCAACTAATTCTTTCCATTCTTCTCCACACCCACATTTCGAAGGCTTCCAGTCGATTTTCGTCACCTTTACGTAATGTCCACGTTTCCGCCCCATACAGTACAACACTCCACACGAAGCATTTTATGAGTCTTTATCTCAACTCTTTGTTCAAGGTCCCACAAAACAGACTTTTCTTTCTTTTAAAGGCTTCTTTCGCCATTCCTATCCTTGCTTTTATTTCACGTTCGCATTTCATGTCATTACTAAGAATACTACCCAGGTATCGAAAACTATTCACTTGTATAATATGCCTATGGTATATTAGGCCTATATAAATCTGCACACTTTGACTGAGATTACAAAAATCACACCAGTTGTTTAAATTCTTCGGCTACATTTGTTAACAACCTAATTATAACTGAAGATTTGAGTTAAGTTTGGGGCTTATGCTATTTTTCATACTTCTGTCCTTTTAAAGCTATGTTCATCATAACATTAACTTATTTTTCATCTATTTTTAAAACCGTTAATAAAAAGTATACATGAAACATTTACTACAAATTAACAAAAGTAAATTTAGAATTATATACCTACCTAGCGAAAAAAGAAATTCAAAAACAAAACTGGAAAATGAAAGTAAAGTCACTGCTTTATTCTTGAAGGAGCTTTCGCATCTCCTTGCTTTTTTCACACATTTTGTCAATAATAAGATTGTTGTCTATTTTGGTCAGAATGTCTCATTCCGAGTTTATCAAGAACAATGATTCCAGATGTTCATCTGTGTCTTGAACGGAGTCTTGTTTTTATGTAACGCCACTAGCGCCTCTAACGGCGGGAGTGGGAGGGAAAGACACATAAAAATGATCCAAAATGACCAGGATTAGAGTCAAATCAATATATTTCGAAGTCGCTGAGACCATTAATGGTACCACCAAAGCCTAAAACAGAAAGAGAAAGGCCGTAGGCCGACTAAAGACTGGACCTGGGGGCGGAGCAGTGGGGGTGGGAGGGTTGATATATAAAAATCATCCAAAATGGCCGATATTAGAGTCAAATCTATAAATTTCAGGGTCCCTAAGATCATTATAATGACATTCAAGCCAAAAACAGAAAGAGCGAGGCCGCAGGCCGAGCGAATACTGGGATTTGGGGCGGAGCGTGGGGTTGGTGAGGGTGATATGTAAAAATCGTCCAAAATGACCGATATTAGAGTCAAATCTATACATTTAGGGGTAAATCTAATATCATTAATAGCATTCCCACGCCGAAAACAGAAAGAGCGAGGCTGTAGGCCGAGCAAATACCGGGGTCTGGTGTGGAGCCCTAGCTGGCCAAAGGCTAGCAAATTTATAAAATAATTATGTAGCTTTGCTTTTTTTTTTTAATTGTGTTCAGAGAGGAAACTGGCGCCTTCCCGAGGTTAAGACGGGTCTTAGTCCCTCCCGAGGAAGGCGCAAAGGCACTGATGTGAGGAGGGCGCAGCGGCCATCGGGCCGGTACTTGATTATGGCCAGTCCACCCCTGGTCACAGCCCAAAGCCAGGAAACATCACAAACAGAAGACAGGGGCACAAGCAGTGCCTGACACTTCACGAACTCAAACCCACCAAGACTCAACTCAACATGACCTTCAATTACGTTCTAGAAACCAAACCAGTGCTAAGGCACAAACTCACCAACTTCCTATATGAAAACACAAGAAAAAAATCTAACGTTTTGGTTCCAAAGTGATGACATAACAATAATACTAAAAAGGTTTTAATTTTCAGTAACCCAAACATTAATTAACTAGGGAACATAACAAAGCAAAAATAAATAAATAAAAATAAATTAAATTAAAAAATAAAAACCTGACAAGTAAGCTCTCCCTGACTACTTTTTTTTTTAAATTTCAGTGAGGCTGTAAAATATGTCAATATCTTCGTTATATATATATATATATATATATATATATATATATATATATATATATATATATATATATATATATATATATATATATATATATTTCATTGTAAACAAGTTCTTTAAACAAAAGAAAGCTCTGAGAGCGCTTACCTCTGACGCGGTAGGTCCCTGGTTCGATTCCTGCTCCCGACAAATAGGCTTTTGGTGAACACTGTAGTTGTGGTTATTCTTAAGACTTTCCAGTTTCCTTACATTTTCTTGATTCCACCATTATCATGTATCTCATCGTCACCTTCTCTCTTACATTGATGTACAATCATGGGGCGTTAAACTAAAAGAAAAAAAATCTTGCAAATATCCTAGTAAAAATGAGTTTTCTAAACTACACTAGTGGCCCCGCGTAGCGTATTCGCTAACGCTCTCGCCTTCGGTGCGAACGGTCCCGGGTTCGATCCCGGTGGGGGAACTCGGTCGAAAAAGTATCAAAAGATTTTAAGTCCAGCCATCCAGAATGAGGTTTCCTTGGCTTTTCCTCATTCACAGCAGGCAAATGCCGGAGTGGTACCTAACATATAGGTCCCAGGCCGTTTTCTTCCTTCCCAAATCCAAAAATGAAAATGAAATCTTTGAGTTTTACGTCCCACGGTTATGCCGGTTAGGCTAAAGGAGACGGTGATGATGAGTAATGTATGAAATGGTGGAATGAAGAAAGTGGGAGGAAACGGGAGAACTCCGAGAAAACCCATGCACACGGTGTTTGTCCACCACAAAGTTCACTTGGCGGGAGCTGGGATCGAACCCGGGACCCCAAGCACCAGAGGTGAACGCTCTACCACTGAGCCACCGCGGCCCCATTTTTCCCCAATCCATTCTTCCCTTCCTTTCCCCGGATAGTGTGATCACCGAGGGAAGTCATCCCTCATATGCGACGGGCTAACAAGGCCATTGATGCCGAAAGCCCAGAAATCTAAATCTTCACTACACAAGGGAATTTTCGCGCTGAAAACGGTTTATTAGCAATTATGTTAAGCAGCCCTGTAGTAAAACTGCTCCAAGTAATAAATCGTCACATATAAAACGGAATGAATAAACACATAACATTCATTTTGCTACCTTGAAATGTAAAATGTTTCAAAACATTAATATTCAAAGATTTCTCAAAATTCAGATTCACCCATTCCATTGTCCTCAATCATTAACGAGTTTTACAATAGTAAGAATTGTATTCATAAACTACATTACTTACTTAGTACTATATTAAAGCAAGTTACACTAAAAGAATATATAATTAATGGAATATTTAACTAAAGTAATAGTTAACTAGTGTACTTACCCAAGCATCTGTTTCCTTCCTCTCTTCTTTTCCGTTTGTAAACAACCTCGTTTCGCAAGCAAAAGACGGTAGTTCAATGACGTCAGCCATGGCGAAAGAAAGAGGTGTCTATAGGCGGCCTGGATCTCACACACAGATGGACGTATTTAACATATAGCTGAAGTATTTAACATACGTATACGTATGTAAAATACGGAAGATTGTTAGATGTCAGACATCCTGCAGCGACATGATGTAATATCTAAGCGGGTAAAAGGCAGTACCTATGTAGTATATGGATAAAGTACGCTCCGTACAGATTTCCTTAGTAAACATAACGAATCCTTGTATTTGTACAATATACCGCTGTCCGGATAATGGATTTTTCTCAGTGTAATCTAATCACTATGGATTCGAACACACTGCATATAATTATACAATATATGGCGTAAGAGAAGACTATGTTAAGGAGGCTTGCTAAACAGTAAACTTCTATATTCTTTTAAAACGAGGAATCGAATGCATGATGCTAATTGAATAAGTGGATTGAATTAGTGTTAATAATAGTACGTATTTAAATACACACTGATGTACAAAACTTAAGGATGATAGTGGATAAAGATGGATAAAATAATATAAAGTATTGCATAATGAGTGGAAATGAATAAAAACCGGTCAATGTGTTGCCAGAGGGCTCCTACAGTGCACAGGGAGCAAAACGTTGCATAGCATGACACCAGTGTGACCGTAGTGCCGAATATATCTGCTCCTCCAGCATCAAGCAGTTGAATGAAAGGAATGAGACAGTGTGTGTCAGTCAGAGACCTGTTAAAATGCATTGTGGTAGTATTACTCACAACTTCATATCCCGGCGACAACGTTTAGGGTAAAGACATACCGAAGAGACCTCGCGATCGAGGTCGAGGTTTAAGTCGCGGTCGCTACCTCGATATCTAGGTCTAGATGGATAAAAGGTGCACATAGCGAGCAGGTCACACCCTAGCTATAAATTCTCAATTTGATAAGAAACATTAGAGGTACTGTGACGCGTGTGAAATTATTCCATCAGTGCATAAAAATCACTATGAAACCACGTTCTGAAATTAAAAGGACCAGGCAGTTTATAAATAAGGATGGACGCAAGACAAGATAAGAGAAATGCCAAAGTCTTGTCTCTTGTTTTGCAAAAATATTTGAGTCTCATCTCTTGTCCATCTCTATCAATAAATCAAAGACTTTTACATTTTTCAATTTTCTGTGAGGTAATCCCCTCTTTCAGCACTCAGGCAAGAAAGTATTTCCCAGTAAAATTTTAAAAAACCAAGTATGTCTTCAGGTATCGAGTTGAGGGGGTATCAACTTCAGCAAATGAAGTTTCGTTACTGCAATTCCATTATTCAACGTTTCGTTCGTATGGATACGTGCCTGTATTTATAGATACCGGTATTTCTTCACCTTATATCAGTAACAGATTTAGACAACCTTATTATTATTATTATTATTATTATTATTATTATTATTATTATTATTATTATTATTATTATTATTATTATTATTATTATTAATCTCTGAATTGGGGGGGGTGGCGTGGAGTTTTTAAGTATATATATGATTAACAATAACTTCTTTTTCTTTAGAAGTTCCACAATTTACGGGCTTCAGCCCGAAAGCCCCCTTCCCTGTAACCGCCATTGCCTTATGTAATAATAAGCTACTGTATAATTTTCAAACAAATATGAATAACTAATCTAACATTCCCTTTTCAGTTGCTAGTTTCTTCTATTCTCTACTTAAAACGTGCCTGTTAATGATGTTGTTATCTTATCACATATTGCTGGAACATTCCTCACTAGTTCTATTAATATGTCTTTCATAGTCAAATTTAATAGTGCAACAAAACTTCTCGAGCATAGACACAATCCTCTGCAGATGAAATTCTAAACAAATGAACACTTTATTCCGTGCAGCGCTTCAGGAAGAACCAATAAGAACACAAGCCACAGTGATGCTTCCGCTAAACATCGATGTAAAAACAAACTCGGTTGTTATCATCGCGACCACTAATTCACCCTCGCGGTCGACCTCTAGGTCGCGATGTAGCGTACGGCTTCGGCATGCACTTACCTATTTGAATCCATGTGTTTGTGCCAGTATCGAGGGTGCGACCGCGGCTTAAACCTCGACCTCGATCGGGAGGTCTCTCCAGTGTGTTCTTACCCTTAGTTAACTTCACACGGGGAAGAAAAACTACAAGCAATATTGTGCGAAGAGGGTCAACTATAAAAGCGGACGACTGCTATATTGTGCATCAGGTAAGAAAGGACCTACGTCAAACAGCGGGTTCAATTGTAAACAAATTTAACAGAACCACAAGACACTGAATCTTATACTTACAGTGGCACGTTCGACTACATGGAGATGGTCTGTTTGCTCGATGGATATTATGTTTTGTTTGGTTGACACCCACACATATATGTCGCCACTTGTGATGGTGCCAAGAACGTCAGGAGTGATCCTAGGAAAGAGTGAGTCGCATTCTCTCCTCAGATGAGATCAGATCAGTTTGAGTAGTTACTCTTGGCCTACATACTGTCTGACGAGAAGTGAACCCAGGGACATTGTTGAACATGATTGCTTTGATGGTCCAAGACTTAATGTATGTGGAGGCATAATATTGCTTGGACATACCAACATCTAAATTTTTGAACGTGGTACACTCACCGTCAACGTTATTGTGACCCTGTACTTCTTGCCCACGAGTGTCTATTCAGGGTAAACGGTCCGGGCTTCATCTTTATGGAATATCATTACTAGTCCTCATTGAATATTGCAGGTGGAAGACCTCTTGTAACAAGGAAATATTCGGCTGGCCTATCCATCCTCCCGCCTTGAATATCATCGAATGCATGTTGGATGCTATAAGGAGACGCAACACGTAAAGATGCACCAAGGGATGTCCAGCAATCGTTAACAGCGCCAGGGGAGAAATGGAACTCGATACCACAACAACTTGTGTGCAGCATGAGGGCATGTTGCAGAGGATGCTTCGTTGTCCTTTGTGATTACGCATCATTCTAAGGACCATTTATTTCCTTTTGTAATATCAATGGGCTATCATGAGTCCGAGTGACTTCAGTGTAATTTATTACTTCTGTATCAAAGTACTATTTTTGTTCTTCTAATCATGTTTTTCTTCCTGTATTATACTAGAGCACTACTTTCTACCTAGATACATATGGTTCAAGTTTCACCGAACTATGCCACTTGGGAGTGACACAGTAGTGAAACTTACTTTCGTCCTTAACAGGTAGAATTTCAGTGTAGTCATTATATGCTGATTAAGGTGTTTGATGTTTTTCTTTTTTTACACAGTTAAAGGTAAAATGTGAGTTGATGTAATGCTTAATCCATAGCATTCAAAGTAATTAGTATTGACAATTCAGGATCACATACAATACATATAAATTACAGAGAGTTATATTTTTGCAGTAATTAAAGTTGCAGGTGTCCGAGTTGGCTCTTCTATCTTGTAATGTAAGAAAGCCATCATTTGAACTTGCGGTTCCGTGTACACGTAGAAACAGTGACAGGAACAACACGGTGAATCAACAGACGTGAATGTAGTATCTTCTATGAGAGGAATGGGTTACCTTTTTTCGAAAAGTTTTTTTTTTCTCTTGATTAATGTCACACTTAATGCTTGACATGAAACTGCAAACAATTTCCTACAGGCATTGCAGGTACTCTCTTTCACTTCATTTCTTAAGTTCACTTTCACGACTAATTCTCGTGCTTTCTCTCTGCGTGGTCACGGGTTTGATTCCCGGTGGGGATGTTTACATTATATGGAAAAACGGAGTATAATTCAATCCAGTGGCGGAAAAACCGACATTAGAACATTTCATGCAGAATCCTTTCGACTTTGTTTTTCCAATGCTCTTTTAAACTTTGAAGTTCATTCTTTCTTTACATTCTGATGTGACGTACAAATCTATATTATTAATAAGTAGAAGTGTCACGTGTACACCACGTGAAAGAGTTTGCTTTGGATGGTGTCCTATTTTCTCAATTAATATTGAAACCAGTATTTCGGGTGCATTTCTACCACTTACAGTTTTAGTAGAAAGAAAATAGAATTTAGATAGAATATGTCGCAGAGACAGTTAATTGATTTTAGAAAACCGATTTTCGTTATCTATTACCGTTGTTACTCTATAGAGACCAACGTTAAAACTGAAAATAGTTGATCTGACACTTCCTATTTTAGGAGAGAAATTAGAACGAATATGGAGTATATTCTTTAGATGCTTAATTGATTTCAGTAACCCACTCCTAGCTATTAGTAATAAACGTTAAAACCGGAAATGATTGATTTCTCTCACTCCAGGTTTTATTAGAGAGAGTGAGTGAAAATGGAATATCCAGGGTGTCTCAAAAGTTCCCTGACATAGGGTAGCTCTGTTATTATCAGAGTTACAACAAAATGTAAAACGGAAAACCGTCTCCAAATATGATGTTTTCAATCTAAAGTGAAGGAATTGTTTAAATCGAATGAGCTGTTTGGGGTGTACACTCTTTATTCGCCCAAGGGTAAATGAAAATGCAACTTTGCCATTTACCTGGATCCACTGGATCCTGGATTATCTGGATAAAGTGAATGGGGCATTTATGAAATGGGGGCTGGCCATCAACATGTTAGTGTAAAAGACAGTCACTACATTCATTTATGTTGTGAATCCAGGTAAATGATAACATTGCATTTTCGTTTATCATTGTGTGAATAAAGAGTGTACAGGCCAAACGGCTCACCCGATTAAAAAAAATCCTTCACTTTAGATTGAAAATTCATAGATGGAGACGGTTTTCCCTCCTACATTTTGTTGTAACTCTGATAATAACAGAGTTACCCAATGTCATCGGACTTTTGAAACACAGCTATATATTTTGGATGCTTAATCTATTGCATAAAATAGCTTCTTCCTTTCTACTACAATTTTACTCTATGGCGACCAACGTTAAAACCGGAAGGGTTAATTAGAAAAGACAGTCAGGACAAAATATGGTACTTATTCTTAGAATGCTAAAATGATTCTCAAAAACCGCTTCTTACTACCTTTTATTGTTTTTGCTCTATGCAAATAAATATTAATACCGGAAGTTGTACTGATTTTCTTCATTTTCGGTTTTAGTAAAGAGTTGAGAATGGATGAAACATATTTTTGGGACGCGTAATCGATTGTAGGAAAACGCTCCTCGCTATCTATTACCGTTTTTGTTCTATAGTTATCAACGTAAATATTGAAATAATTTATTTGACACATCTGGTGTGAATATGGCTTTCAACAAACGAACTTGATTTCTATCATTTTACTCACTACATCATGGCCAAAATTGGTGGTGACCAATAGAATTTTTTGTCTCCCAGCCGGCCGGACACACGGACAGAATAAATGTAAAAAGGACCTCCCACAGTCAATGAACCGAACTCAGAACATCCCGGCATGCAAATCTGTGGAACACAACTTTTGTTGCCGATCCGATCCTGCCCACCGAGTATAGCTACTTTATTCCTTGGACGAATGGCTACTTGCCCATAAAATTTACCCGCCTGTAGTTACCGTGGAACAAAGTGCCATATACACACCCCTCTACACACGCACAGACCAGGAATATAAACTCTCGTATGGTTGCGCCCGGAGTCAATAAAGGAGATTCAGTAAATCAAACGCCTTAGCAATGAATGTAAACTTGTTTGTGATTGCAACACAGGACAGTGCCGTTTATGGTTGCTGCCACCTTACCAAAGCAAAATATAGGGCACAGTGGCTCAATGATAAAGGGCTTACCTCTGGTGCGTGGGATCCCTGTTTCGAATTTCGGCCAAATAAATTTGTGGTGTCCGTGGGTTTTCTTATTCTACTCCGTTTTCTTCCACATTCTCATTCCACCAACTCTCCTATAGTCATTCACTTGCGCTAATCATCTGTCTCCCTTAGCCTAATGGGCGTAATTGTGGGACATCAAACTGAAATATTTAATTTCATTTCCATTTGCAAAACAAAATGTAGGGATATTTCATGCGGCTAATGGGGCAAGCAATTTACCAGCAGATCTTTTTTCCCTAATAAGGTGGTATGTAAGTCTTTCTAGAGAAGAACGCTGTAAGTCTAATTGATGAAAAAGAAATGATACACAATAGACGGTACGGATCATTACACTTAAAGTTCTCGCTTGAATGAACAAAATTTCATGAGTAATTTTTGTGGAGCTCCTCAGTGGCTAAGCGGTTAGCGTACGCGCCTTTGGCGCGGGAGACCCGGGTTCGATTCCCGGCGGGAGCTCATGTGGTCCGGATTCCACGTTAATCAGTAGGTCCACGTCTCATATAGCCTCGCTGCTGAAAGGGACGCTAAACTTAAATTCAACTCAACTCAAGTAATTTTTGTGAAAATCGTCCGAAAAAAAAACTCAGCCTAAAGAATAAACTACTAATCATACATTTTCAGGAGAAATGAAAATGAAATGAAATGAAATTTTTGAGTTTTATGTCCCACGCTTATGCCGGCTAGGCTAAAAGGGACGGTGATGATGAGCAATGAATGAAATTGTGGTATGAAGAAAGTGGGAGGAAACAAACCCACGCACACGGTGTTTGTTCACCACAAAGTTCATTTGGTGGAAGCAGGGTTTGAACCCGGGAACCCATGCACTAGAGGTGAACGCTCTACCACTGAGCCACCACGGCCCTTCCAGGACTAATGAGTTATGCTATATTATGATATTAATGAAATATTTGTTTATGAAGTGTGAACAACGTCCCCAGAATCATTTTTGAGAAAATCGCCCGAAAAAATTACTTCCAAGAATAAATTATTCTTCATGGATTTTTTCAGGACAAATGAGTTATGCCAGTTTGTCAGGTTATTGATTAAATATTTATTTATGAAATATATACAATATTGCTTGAGTCGTTTTTTAAAAAGTCACAAGAATAAACAGCCCCTTCTTGATTTTATCCAAATAAATGACTTATACCACATGATGGGTTTCCTTTGGGAAAACTGATTTATGAAATTTGAACAAAATCAATGGAGCCGTTTTTGAGAAAATTACATTTTAAAAAAATTGCCCTTAAATAAATTACTCTTATTTATAGGAATAGGAAGAAAATTCGACAACCCGCCCCCCTGGAGCATAACATAAAAGCTGTAAGTTTAAATTTGGTTGAGATACGTTAAATGGTGTGGCATCTAGGCGAGTGTACTTTAGGACGAACAGACAGTCAGTTGTCGAAAAATCACTGTTTCGGTATGTACAGGCCATGAAACGAGTAAGTAAATCTTTGGAAGTCTTGAGTTCTATTATTTTCATGATCACCGAACTATCTTGTCTCATTTCGTCGCTGGAAACTAAGAATATGGCTAATTTAAGTTATATGTAGCCTATGTATATGCGTATACACTTGTCGCTGCTCGTAGGTTTCCTCTTAGTTTGAAAGCTCTGTGTAATAATGTGGAAACTAAATTTCAATTAAAATAACAATTGTCACGAACTTAATCAATAAACATGAAAGTAGGGACATGCCAACGTCGGAACGTGGGACATTACATGGGACACGAAATCGGGACTATCCGGATGAAATCATGACAGATGGTAACCCTACGACTAACCATTGAACTAATTTATATTTATATTAACTTCTAAACATAGTACTTACGTAGACATCTTATGAAGAGGTAGGAGGTATTGAAAATGTATGACAAAAATAGAATATGTGACACTGTGTCAAAGGATTCATTAATTATTACGTTTAAATACTATCCATTTTATATTATTATATGTCATAAAATATTTTCCATTGTTTCTGATAGAGTTTATGGCGGCAGGAAGGAGAGGGAGGGGACGAAAGGGACTACAATTAAGGGACAATATCAAAACAGAAAAAAGATGAACGTGAAGATGAAGAAATTAGCTGAAGACTGTGGGGCATGAAAACTTCTCAGTTGCGGTAAGTGATCTATGATGACAGAATACCTATGATGGTGATGATGTGTATATCGCTAGAGGCAAGCGACGAACTTTCCACAGAGCTATTCAAACACCAGTCTTGGGAAGTAACGTAACAAAAGTAACGATTCCTAGTAATGCGTTACATTTTTCCAAAGTAACTGTAACGGTAACGCGTTACAAATTTTTAAGTAACGTACCTAGTTTGCATTACATTTCGGATGAGTAACTACAATATATGCATATTTTTTTTTTCGGAAATAAATGTTTCTTCCCTGTAAGTAAATTTCTCAGAATAGAGGAATGAAGCATGAACTATGTTAGTGACCGACAGTAAGTAACCGACACACAGAGAAACAGATAAGATATTAGTTCCACTTGCTGTTTTTCGAATATGAGTAAAACCCGAGGGAAATCACGTGTACTGATTGCAAGCACCTGGAAGATTTTGTCATACTTTTTGATAGCTCCAAATCAATACATTCAGTGACTGAACTGCGAGTACAATAGTAGTCTAGTTTACTTTGCTTGGTATTGTTTTTATAAAGTTGGAGAACGAAAATATCTTACCGTTCGAACATTTGAAAAGATACTTTTTCTTACAAGCTCAGGATGATGGTGGATAGAATTTAAGAGTAGTGTCTGAAGTGCCCCGACGGGAAATACAGTATTTATCAACAGCCAGGAGTTCGTTTACAAATTTGAGGAAGTGTCTCTTTTTCTTATAGTAGTTAAATTTTTAGAGTCAACCGAAACAGCACACACACAAACATTTGAGATTAAGCTATTGTCCAAATGTTAATAACGTGTTTGCGCGTCTCTTAGTAATATTATATCAATGAGTTGTTCAATGCTTCATCCTTGTGTAGTGCTATTCTGTTTATTCTTATTCTTCTGTTATTGCCATTTCTTCAAAAAAAAGTTTTTTAATTGCAACAAAGTAAGAAAAAAGATAAGATTTCATTTTCTCAAGAGATTAAATAAAGAAGTATATATTGAGTGTAGATGAAGCAAGAGATGTAATATGTTGATTCATTATCGTGACAATGACATAGTGATTTTCTATTATATACTCTTTCAACTAGAAAAAGTAGGTTTTAGTCAGTGAAACGTTAAAACTTCGATTAATAATATTGTAAACTGTTTTACAGGATATGATTATCCTTATAAATCAATATTTAAGAATCACGATTAATGTAATTATCATTATTATTATTATTTTTACTTTTCAAAATATTTTTTTATTTATCAACTAACATGATTACATTATGCTACAATAACTACAAATAATGCAACACACACACACTGCACACTTTTTGTACGCGTAAACTGCAACGAGTTTTGATCACTTCATTTACATGTATAAATGTATGCAACAAGAGTGAAAATTGTGTAAAAAATGTGTGAGAAATGTGCAGAAACTTTGAAGGGTGCAAGTCGTGCACATTTCTCACACGTTTTGTACACACTTCGCACTCCTCCTGTTGAACACCTGTATATACATTAAAAGAAGTGATCAAAAGTCGTTGCAGTTTACGCGTACAAATCTTTTACAGTTCAGTATAGCATTTCAATAATAGCGCATTCTTTATTGTTGCTTTATATATATTACTGTAGGTATGTTACATGAGTGCCATAATTAACGATATACAGTAAGGGGTAAATATGAATAAACTGTGACTGATCAGCAGGCCTATTTTATTACTAGAAAGTAACTGTCCCGCATGAAAGGATATAGCACCGTTACTATTATCAACCTACAGTTCTAAACATTTTCGATGATTGGAGAAAATCAGAATGGGCAATAATAATAATAATAATAATAATAATAATAATAATAATAATAATAATAATAATAATAATAATAATAATAATAATAATAATAATAATAATAATAATATAATGGTGGTGGTGGTAGTAGTAGTAGTAGGGAAAATTGAAATAATAAGTTTTTTGTACATATGCAAAGTGTCGGATCTAAAAGTAACGCGTTACTTGCGTTACTTTCAAAGTAGGGTGACAGTTACTTTTCTGGGGGCAAATAACGCGTTACATTTTAAGGGAAAGTAAAGTAACTTGTAACGCGTTACATTTTTACAAGTAACTTACCCAACACTGCCAAACACAGTAGCAGAAAACAAGGTAAGAAGGAATATTAAACATCCTTCTATCTTATCTTTGTTTTTTCTCATAACGTATTTGGACAACTCTACGGAAATGTCATTGCTTGCATCTTCCGATAAAAGTCGTGGATAATATCACACACGTGCTTCTAAATATGGAAATTATAATCACAAGTTAGCCAATCCCTTGGTACGACGCAAATCAGACTTAAAAATGTTTCTGAATATGACTCTCTTATGTAGTTTATCGGTAATATTGGTATCTCTAGTGTTGCAGTGCCTTTGGCAACAACACTTCAAACAACAACACATCAGATGTTCTGTTCGACTGTCGAGACGCCAGTTTTCCTTAACTGCACAGTAGCTGGAATATGAGAAGCAGAGTAATACTTGTTTTTGTTAGAATCGAGACTATCACCATTCAATATTAGATTTTAAATTGAATGATATTTTTTTCTTTTTTTGTATTTGAAACGATACACACGCACAATCACATTAGTATATATATAGACCCCCTATATATAATTAATTTCATTTTTTCCCTTTTCCTGTAGCGTGAAACTATATCTGGAACAGAAATATTGCAGAATGGGACAAATCATGCAAACAACGCCGCTCTTCTGTGCTCTGGTGAGAGAATCTTTCAAGGGAAATTAAACAAATAGCGAAACGGTATTGGATGCACTCGTTGCGGAGGATTTCTCTCTTTCCCCTTGAGAAAGCTGGAATATTGTTAAATGCTAGCACACAAGAGAAGTGAAGCTTATTACGGGAGATGACGTTATTTTCATTTTATCCGTCACGCGGGAATTTTTTTTAAAAAAATCAATTTTCATTCTGTTTTCTTTCTGCATGAGAAACACAAATATAACTGGAAGAATTCTGCTCTTGGATGTCAGCATCTGTATGTAATCTCTTTTCCAACTGGAGAAAGTTAACCGGGACTTGGGAGTGAGCATTGCTACTACTATCTTGTAGAGCAAAAATCAAATCAGACGTTGCAGGGTGCAAAGCCAACCTTCTCCCAAATAATTGCATTTTCCCTTGATTTACTTACTATGCATTAGCACAGGTCATTACTAGGGAAATTTCATCTTCGAGAATTCCCAACAAGAAGTGCTTTTACAAATCTCACAGCTTTCGCTAATCACCTTTGGGGTGTCTCTTTACTAGGAAACTCTACCAGCAAAAGGCATTAAATTATATAGTTTTTAATGCATCCTGTGCTCAATGTTAAATGACACACAATCTTTGAAGAGAGCCATTTTATTTGTAGGTTCAACTAGTTCTTTCAGAATGAGCACTCATTGCTAACTTAGAGGTTTTTAGACTAACGTTTTGTGCAGTGATTACCAGGGGAATTAACACACACTTGCCTGCTAATGAAATTGAAATACTAGCAGATCAGAAAGAAAATAATGAGATTTTCGCAAAAGCTTAGTATACTTGTAAAACGGCCATTTTCCTCTATCTTGCCATAAAAGATAATTGAAATTTGTGTCTAACATGTTACTAAGAGAGATCAAACATGTTGAAGGTACGTTTCTAACCTAGCTAATAATCGCTATGCTATCTCCACTTTTTCTAATTTTTTTTTTAAAAATAAATAATTCAGTAACAACGTACAATGTAATACGAGGACAATCCAGACCTACATATACATATCAAAAGGAAATTTCTCGGTCTATAGGTAACACTAAATCTTTATAGTTAACAAAAGCATTAATGGATGTCAGTACCTGCACCACCTGTGTGACGTTAATGCAAGGTAACCAAAGAATGCTCTTGCCATTCTAGAGCAATGATGAACAAAGAGCAATAAAGTAGACGGGAAAGGTACGTACTAGTGCTGTCGAAATCGGTTTTTGAAAAAACCGAAAACCGGTTTTTGAAAAAGTGAAATTTCATAAAACCGAAATGTCGGTTTTGAAAACCGCTTTTGCGGTTTCGGTTTTGAAAACCGCATTTGCGGTTTCGGTTTTGAAAACCGCTTTTGCGGTTTCGGTTTCGAAAACTGCTTTTGCGGTTTCGGTTTTGAAAACCGCATTTTCGGTTTTCAGAAAATCTGTTTTCTGAAAAACCGAAAACCGAAAATGTCACAAAAATTCTACAGCACTAATATCAAGTAACGACGAGAAAACAGCAAAGAATCTTTCCTCACACCGGCTCACAGTTGCCAGATGGAGGGGAATTTCCCTCGGCGGCATAGGGAAAAATGATCAAAATTTGCAGAAGGAAAAGAAGATATTTTTTCTTAAAATGTCCTAAAGTGTAGGGAAATTCTATACTTTTACAATTGGCAGAATAAAAAAAAAGTTGCAATTTTCTCAAAGAGGCACGGCTATCGTTATTGGAAAGTAAAAAGATACAGAATAAAATATGATCGGTGTTTCCGTCTAGTATAAACTATTGCAGGTGTCTGGGACTTGCGATATGAAGCCAGTCGACACATGCAAAACCACAACATTCACATTTATCGGAGTGGCAACAAATCAACAATAAAATTGTGTATTGCGATAGAGATTTTCTTTCTTTCTTTTCTCTTTCTTTATATTAAGAAAGGGAGGTGGTGCCTTTTTGTTAACAAAAGAAAGAGTGGCAGTACTATTTTTAAAAATATGGGGAAAGAGTAATAATAATATAAAAGATGTCAGTCTAAGTGGATGATATTTCAAATTGAATTTCATGAGTTGCATGTGTAGTGATCTTAAATAGGGATATACCTTATTTCTATTGAGTGTTGGCTTATTACCCTATTTTAGCGGGTACCACCTGATTTTCAGGTTATATATTCGTCCCCCGCTTAAACATATCTTAATCACGAAAAAACACCCGCTTTTGGGATTGGAGAAAAATCTAAGAGGAGTTAGTTGATAAAGTGTTGGTATGGTATATTCAACGTAAACCGCTACACCTTTGACAATCTCAATCGCGATTGAGTTAAATTTGGACTCGCGCTCAGGCTCAGGCTCTGGGCTGTCTGAGCAGTGCGCGTGTGCAGAATCATTTGCTAATAAGAGATCTGCTCTAATGCACAATAGTTTTCTTTGTATAGTTCATGTGTTTTCTATGTAATGTACTGGAGGTTCTATACGAATGAATATTCGTTTGTAGATGTTGTAACAAACATACTTGAATTATTCATGCCTTCACAAGCCACAAGAATGCCGAACGACAATTTCAAGTGTAACTTTAAAGACTCTTATAGAAGCGAATTTACGTTTCTTAGCCAGGGCAGAACTCAGTTTGAAGCAAAATGTACACTCTGGAAAACTGTTTCGTTTGAAAAGTAGGATGCAGGGAAGCAACTTGGACCTCCCCTGATTTTTATATGTTTTGTAAACTAGATCACGAGGAATCTGAAGGCGTTTTGACATTCTGACCTCCGGAACTCGAGATATTAAAACTTAAAGTTTAATATAGACGCTATATGAAAAAAACACAATATTCTCTATACGAAACATATTATGTCCTGTGAGATATATAAAGGTAACCAAGAAAGTTCTGTCGCTTTTTGTGGAGTTCTGTGTAAAATTGACCGTCATACCGTGAGTTGAATGCGAATGGAGATAAGGCGAAGGTCAGTTGCTGGTGTGGGTATATCCGACATTCTACCTGGTTGTGGAAGTTCAGTTACAACGTAAACGTATGTAAGGACGGAGTGAATATGGAACCTCCACAGAGCGTCATAGGGGCGTGTATGCTGTACGAGTTCCAACTTGGATCAAACGCCACTGCAGCGGGGCGGAAGATACCTCAGGCCTTTGGTGAGGGTGTCGTGATTACGCAGACAGTGCAAGGGTGGTTTAGCAAGTTTAAGAACGGTGACGAAACACTCACGAAAGACGCACCACACGTGCCGGAAGACCAACACATGTACAAAATGAGGATCTTCAGGTAGCAATTGAGCCGAACAGACATGTGAGGAACTAGTGCTAACATTCAATGTTAGTCGAGAAACCATTCTCCAGCACCTCCATCAATTTGGGAAGCACTACAAGTTGGGTCTATGTGTCCCAGATGATTTGTTTCCGGGCCAGAAGGCTACGCGTGCAGACACTTGTGATTCTTTGCTGTCTCGCCTGAGGAAGGAGCCATTTCTGGACAGGATGTTGACATGTGATGAGAACTGGGTCCTGTACGAAGCTCCACGGCGCCGTCATCATTGGTTAAAATCCCATGAACCGATTCCAAAACAGCTGAAATCAGCAATGCAGCAGAAAGTCTTCCTGTGTGTTTGGTGGACTGCTCACGACATTGTGCATCGGGAACTGCTACAGGGAGGTCAGAGAAGAACATCAATCCAACTGTCTACTGTCAGCAGTTGAGCCGTGTTCAAGAAAAACTCAAAACCCTGGAGCCAACACTTCTCAATCGCTAAAGGGTTCCCCCATTACGGGACAACGCTATGCCCCACATTGCTAGAATGAGCCGGAACACCATCCTACACCTTGGATGGGAAACATTATTGCATCCGCCATACTGTCCGGACATTATACCGTCCGGTTATCACCTGTTCCTTTCCTTGGACACTCACTTTAGAAGACTCCAGTTCAACTCCGTAGTAGAGGTGCTAAATGCACTTGATACCTTCTTCGCTTCATGGCAAACCAAGTTCTACCGCGAAGGAATCCATGCCCATCCCGAACTTGGCAGAAGGTCATTGATACTGACGGGTACTATTTTTGATCTTCCAGGTACGTCTTAGGTGACATATCGATGCCCTAAGTGATAGGTCAAAAAGCGACAGAACTTTCTTCGTTACTTTTATACATATTACATAAAACTACTGTATAAGTTCTAGTATCTCGAGATCGGGAAATCGGAATGTCAAAATTCGTTCAGATAATTGCTAATTTTGGTCCAGTTTACAAAATATATAAAAATCAAATAGTGTCCTTTTTGCTTCCTGGTTACTTTATGTTCGAATATCTAGAGTTCAGAAATTCGGAATGTCAAAATTCCTTCAGATTCGTGTTTCTCGTGGTTTAGTTTACAAAATATATATAAATCAGTTGGGGTCTAGTTTGCTTCCGTTTTGACTTGATGTTCAAATATCTCGAGTTCCGAAATTCGGAATGTCAAAATTCCTTCAGATACGTGTTCCTTGTGGTCTACTTTACAAAATATATAAAAATCAGGTGGGGTCCAGTTTGCTTCCATGGTCAATTTATGTTCGAATATTTCGAGTTCCGACATTCGAAATGTCAAAATTCCTTCAGATTCGTGTTCCTGGTGGTCTAACTTACAACATATATGAAAATCAGGTGGGGTCCAGTTTGCTTCCCTGCAGCCGAAAAGTACATTGAAAGTGTCATCAAAGAAATAATTAAAAAAAAAAAAACTAAGGATCGAACGTCAGTATTTGTCACCCTAATTTAGCTGTGATTTGTACAACCATCGAACTATCCCTTTCGCACTGTGCTGCACATTTACCATAATAGTCTTGGAGCAAATAAAAAAAGTTAAAACACACATATAAATCAATACATTTGTCTCGATCGATAGATGCTTTCACAATTGTTAAAAGGTGTAATTATAAACAGCAAACATTGTTTCCGCTTTGAAAAGGACAATCCCTTATAAAACCGCAAACACGGTTTCGGGCGACTTTCGCTTTCGAAAAGAGCTTTTTCGGTTTCAGTTTTGAAAACCGCATTTGCGGTTTCGGTTTTGAAAACCGCTTTTTGCGGTTTCGGTTTCGAAAACCGCTTTTGCGGTTTTGGTTTTGAAAACCGATTTTGCGGTTTTGGTTTCCAAAGCCGCTTTTGCGGTTTCGGTTTTGAAAACCGCATTTGCGGTTTTCGGTTTTCAGAAAATCGGTTTTCTCAAAAACCGAAAACCGCAAATGTCACAAAAATTCAACAGCACTAGTACGTACCTTTAGGTTTCGTTCACTTCAAGGTTCATATGAAAGGCTCACATCTCCCGAATGGAATTTCTGGAACCAATGCCTGGCGTCTACGCGTTACGGAAGTATATGTGAACATGAATACAATACGTATTAACACTGTCAACTGTTGAGGTGTTTCATGGGCTAAGTTCAAAGACTGTAATCAGATTCTGATAAAATTTGTTGGAACTTGCGAGAAAGTATCCTCTTTGAAACTAAGAAAGAAAGAAAAGAAATCTTTGAGTTTTACGTCCCACGGTTATGCCGGTTAGGCTAAAGGAGACGGTGATGATGAGTAATGAATGAAATGGTGGAATGAAGAAAGTGGGAGGAAACGGGAGAACCCCGAGAAAACCCACGCACACGGTGTTTGTCCCCCACAAAGTTCACTTGGCGGGGGCTGGGATCGAACCCGGGACCCCTAGCACCAGAGGTGAACGCTCTACC
The DNA here is from genome assembly GCF_964235325.1 of Thermobia domestica. NCBI lineage: Eukaryota > Metazoa > Arthropoda > Insecta > Zygentoma > Lepismatidae > Thermobia > Thermobia domestica. The sequence continues at coordinate 146,617,018 of NC_137465.1, read as the reverse complement.
ACTGAGCCACCGCGGCCCACGAAACTAAGAAAGAATAATTAAGATTGGTACATCTATGAACATGCACACAATGAAGTCGGTTAATTATGATACCAACACTGTCAGCCGTGGAAGAGTTTCATAGTCTAGCTTTGAATATTGTTGGTCCGTATGAAGTTTACGTGAAACCACAAGGAAAGAATACTCTTTTAAAGAGAAAACTAATTAAAAAATCCTGTTGTGAGCTGCAAGCCCGATTCGTCCCCATTATACATCCGCTCGGGATGATTCCATAACTATGTTTCTGTCAAAGTTTCAATTATTCATAGAAACGGATCATAGTTTCTTTATTAAACCATTGTACCCTTGCATTGGATAGGTCCAGTAGTTTTCTCAGAGACAAATTGTGCCTCTTGACGAAAACTGAGAACTATGCAGAACCATCTAATCGTTTGTTTGTGTTAAAGGGACATGAAATATTTTGCTCGGAAATAAAATCAAAGGCCAACTTTTGCAATCATGGTGGGAAAGGCCAAATCCTCTCTTTTGTCAAGTAAAATTCTTTCTGCAAGTATGTTTTTTCTACTGCGACTCTAATAATAGTTTGACGTTCAGCCTTTCTAATCGGAAGCTTTTGTTTGATTTCTTCTGTTAGTCACGCAAAGTAGATTTGGGAACATTAAACCTTTCAGCTGCTTTCCGGATTGACATGCCTCTCCTAGACATAGCCACATCATTGTAAAGTCATCGTCTGTCCATGACTTATGTTGTTTCCTTACGTATTGTCTATCTGAAAAAAAAAATAGTCCAATTAGACGTCACAAAATTAGTTCAATGTATTGTGTAAAGTTTAACATAAAATAGAATATAACGTGTACTGTCATCTTTACTTCACAGAAAGTAGCACTTCATGTGCCTACAAAATTTACTAGAGTGCACATGTAGGTGCACGGTTTAAACTTTACTGCAGACACACTTTTAAGTCATGCACAATTATTCGAAATGCTTATCAATAAATTTATGGGTGTTAGAGGTAGTCAGTTTGAGTAGTTACTATAACTAAAAGATGAGAAGTGAAGAGTCATACCGAAAACAATCACGCCTATACTGAGATAACGTACACAAAACAGGTTCCGTCATATCAATTTTATTACCGGCGAAGCATAACTAAATAAAACACGTGTTTCTTCAGTAAAAAATATTCGTTGGTGACTATAGAGCCATCTAACACGAGTCATGAAGAAGTATAAGACAAATTAGCATTGTTTATTGCACATTTATTCTGAAATGACGTGGAGATTTCCAATTGAAGAAACCTTAGTGCAACTAGTTTTTATTGATTAGAGTGCCATTTACTTATCGAATAAAATTTACGTAATTTTCCCCGTAGAATTCGAATCTGATATAAAAAAATGGGGTCCCTATTTAAATTTTCAAAGTGGCTTCATATCACCCCAGGGAGGTCGGGGTGAGCTAATTTTGTAACAGGTAATTTTGCTCTCCAAAACAATATTTTATTTCGAAGGTTTTTCTCGTCTTGTTTATTATTTCTAGAAATATTTTGCAGTGTATATGTGCCTATGTATATGTGAACTCACCTATAAAAATATATAGTCTAAATTATTTTTATTTTGATCTCATAGATTTCATATCAAAATGTCCGAAATAGCCCCAATGGAAAATAGGTGTTCGGATTCACCTCACATTTATTGTCCGGATTCGTCCCGCCTGTGCACCGTTAACTTTATTTATCACCAGAAGTGGCGTCGAGGAGTAACTGGGCTCTGACCTTGATGTAAATGATTAGCATAAGTGACTCTTTACTCACACGAAACTGAACTTCGAAAAACTCAATTATGTTCTAATAATACCTTAAGTAAGACTGTTCAGAAATTAGAAGAAGCAAATTTTATGGTGTTACTTACCTTCAGACTTGTTTTTCACAGCGTACTGCTGCGTCACTCTGTCCTCCATGAAGTTCAACTCTATACTGAACGTGAAGGGAGGTACGGTGCTTCAACTGGCAAATTCCTGTTGTGCTCCGTATTTTGCTTCCCAAGAAAATGTTCAAAAACCTTAGAATGTCAATGTCAGTCAAAAAGTCCCCAAAATGTTGTAGTTTTGACATTTCTGATGTAATGACAATGAATCCTGTGCGGTACAGTCCTTAGTTGTCTACACAGGTAATTATGAATTTGACAATTGTGAACAGGTCATAACAAGAAGTATTTTGACAAGTGAATTTGGACGGAGGAATGCGTGTGATTAGTTGGCGCAATGTCGCACTTCGAGCAACGCTCTAATATTAAGCATATGCTGTGTTTTATCCAGTCTCTTCGGTTTGGGGGGGGGGGAGGAAATCTGAGGTTCTAGAGGAGAAGCCCATTAAAAATGTGGGAAGTAGGCATACACCTTATGCAACCCATAGCTTTATATACTGTATGCAAAGAAACCGTCTATATACAGTGCGTCCTGCTAGCTTTCGAACCCGAAAAAAAAAAAAAAACGTTATAATTTCCGAACAAATGTACATAAGAAAATGAAATTTACAATACACATAACTTGTTTCATGCTAAACACGAGAAAGGGTTGAACAGAAGCGCACACGTCAAAACAAAGACGATAGGTGGTGCCAGGGAAAGTGCTGCTTGGCGTGGTGCGCGTGCGTTAGTGTGACTCGACTCGCTGCATCGCGAGGATGGTTCTATACACCGTACAGGAACGTGTATTCATTGTTAAAAAGTATTGGATATCAGGATCGTATCAGACCGTTCAACGTGAATTTTGTCGTGAATTTGGATGCCGTAAAGGACCATCGAAATCATCAATACATCATTTGGTGAACAAGTTCGAAACAACAGGAACGTTGCTTACGGGACAGGGAGGCGCGCGTCCACGGGTGTCCGAGGAGACAGTACAGAATGTGCGGCAACGTCTTTTGCAGTCCCCTAAGAAGAGCCTGCGTCGATTATCACAAGAGGTAGGGATGTCAAGTCAACTGTGCAAAGAGCCGCCAAAAGAGCCAAGCTGTTTCCTTATCGCGTTACAGTCGTCCAGGAGTTGAAGACTACAGATTGGGAAAAGCGCGTGATGTATTGTCGTTGGTTGCAAGCTTTGTTGCATGACAATCCAGGAATCCTAGACTATACTTGGTTCACAGATGAAGCTTGGTTCCATCTCTCCCGTTATGTAAACTCGAAGAATACTCGGGTGTGGGCCGCCTAAAATCCGCATGTGTACCATGAGATTCCACTTCATCCCTTGAAGGTGGGAGTTTGGTGTGCAATTTCCCGACAGCGTATCATTGGACCCATCTTCTTTGAAGTTACAGTAAATACCTAAGTATACTTACATATCTTCAGTGAATTTGTGAATCAGCTGGACGATCAAGAACTGCGTCGCGGTTATTTCCAACAAGACGGAGCAACATGTCATACTTCAAACGTGGCCATGGCAGAAATTGAGTCCTTTTTTGGTGACAGGATAATCTCCAAAGGATTGTAGCCGCCAAGATCCCCTGATTTGGCACCACCTGATTTCTTCTTATGGGGGTTTCTTAAAGTTTGTATCTACAGAAACAACCCACGATCACTGCAAGAGTTACGAAACAATATTGGGAATGCGATTCATGAGATCACACCGGAGACTCTACATCGGACTTTTTACAATATGGAACGCCGTGTACAAACATGTCTTGACGTCCAGGGAGGACACTTTCAGCACCTACTGTGACGGTGATGTATTCAGCATGAAACAAGGTACGTGTATTGTGAATTTCATTTTTCTATGTATATTTGTTCGGAAATTATAACGTTTTTTTTCGAGTTCGAAAGCTAGTGGGAAGCACTGTACTTCCAAAGGACTGTATCTTTGTTCTTCACTGCTACACATTAATTTTTAACTATTGAAATTTAAAACTTATCCATACACAAAAATTATTATTAATAATATTTTGATCAGATAAAGATTCATATTTATTCAATTATTAGAATATTAAGACTAATCTAGAAGGTTCTTACCTTTTCAAGAACTAAATATTTAAATACATATTTTTATTAAACCAACATATTTTACATTTGAAGTTTCATAAGAAAGCAGTGCAAATCTTCTTGGTGGTGCATTGTACCAAATTTTTATATTATTTCTTATATGGAAAAGTTGAGTTCACGAGGACCTTCCATGGATATTAACACAAGTGAACTTAAGTGATGTGGTGTAAGTTGTCTTAATTTAGTACAAATCCATGTCATACTTGAGAATGATATTTTAACTTTGCAGGTACCTATAGGACACACACTTAATATGGCAGCTAGATGTCGTGGAAACCCGTTCCCATTATCCACGTGAAGTTTACATAAAATATCACTCAACTTTGTATTCTTCTCTGCATACTTCTTTAAAATTCTATGAAAGTACTTATATTCAGTTACTCACTCTTCAAAATTCGAAGAAAAAATCACACAAAGATTTTAATTCTTGTATTCCACTATCCATAGGCATAATGTCACCACAATTGAACCTTGAGATTATATACATTTTGCCAGCGGTATCCACAAATCTTCTAAAAAGAATTTCTAGCAACACTATCACATATGGCCGCACAACTTCATTATGGAGCTTATCATAGTCTTTACAATCTGCTTCTAGAAGTGCGTACAGTCTTTCTTCCATCACTTTTATTTATTTTATTTTATTTTATTTTATTTTATTTTATTTTTTTTGTGATACTTATGAAATGCTTCCAAATTAATTGATAAATCGCTCATAATATCCTTGAAACGAGAGGTTTCTACTGGCAGTTTCATCGGTAAATCACGTTATTATAAAGAAATGTAACACTCCAAGTATTACACCTCACAAAGCACAAATACACCACATTAAAACCCGATCAAGAACATTGATTCTTTTCTGTCGTTGCTTCGTGCTTAGTGTTCAACCTCTCAGATAAAAGCGAATTTTGCAGGGAATTCTAGCAAGCATCTCGAAATGACAAGGGAAGTGGGAAATATAAAAATGGTGCCGTAAAAAAAATTGGAATATGAAAAAGGATACCGACTGAAAACTCGCAAATTGAAAAAAACATAAACTGTACGCTACATTTCAAAACCGGAAATATATATATGGCTGTACCTATATCTTCAAAAATTTGGGGGGATTCTACAACTTTGGGGGAATTTTCCCCTCCGAAGATGCCTGGATAAAACACTGAGTACATGTGCAAATTGGAGAAATTGCTTCAGAGACTTTGATTGCCTTAAAACAGGTTAAGTTAACAATATTTTAAGAAAGAAGATCTCAAATGTACTAATTTCGCAGCTGTAGAAGACATCAAAAACAAACGTGACGGCTGAACTTCGGAAGATATCAAAAGAGGACTATCGTCGGTATTTGCAGCAATGACAGGAGTAGTGGAGCAAGTGTTTGTGTTCAGAAGATGTGTATTTTGAAGACAATTAGGTAAATGTGTACTTATATTGTGGCATTAAGGAGTTGTAACAACAGTCCGGAACTTTTTGACTGCGCTGGTATATATATATATATATTTGTTTTTATTTGTTTCTTTGAGGAAACAGGTAACACATTTCATTATTTTTTATTTTTTTTTTGAATCCTAATTGTGGCGAATGTCTTACTATATATATGATAGAGAGAGGGAGAGGGAGAGGGAGAGAGAGAGAGAGAGAGAGAGAGAGAGAGAGAGAGAGAGAGAGAGAGAGAGAGAGAGAGAGAAAGAGAGATAGGTAGATAGATATAGATATAGATATTAAGATGGGTCGAAAAAAGTTATTTTCTTTTCTCGGAATACTCTAGTGTAAATAGGATGCCTATTGTAATAAAAGAAAATCCACATAAAGAAAATTAAAATTGCTTAACATCTTCCATTCGCGCATCGCACTTAAAGTTTTTGAAAATTGCAAAAATTTCGCTTTTTTTGTAAATTTTTAAAATTACTTTAAACTTTTAACATAAAGACGATCTATCTTTTTTTTCTTTAACATTTTCTAAGGTTTAAAGAACCTAAATAAGTTACATTCTGGTCAATAATGTTACATTTTACGTTCGCGCAAGGTCTAAAAAAAAGCTGAAATATTACAATTTTCAGGAATTTTCACTGTGCAACTCTTTGCTCGTTTTTCTAAAACAAAACGACCCAGAACTCACCACGTAAAAGTGGTTGCACGGCGAGTTCCACCCATACCCTACCCAACCAAATATCTAATTGTTGGGTGTGCTATTTACAACTATTTACATTTTACAATATACTGTGTAAAAATATTTTTCATACAGTAGAATTTTTGACACTGTATATTTACTCTTTTTTATATATCTACACACATTTAAAGTCTGATTTTTTTTATTTTTTTATTTTTTGGGAGAAATGAGGTATGACTGATCTATACCCTGAGTGTTGCTAGGGTATAGCCATGTCTAGCTTCATGTCCACATACTTTATTCGAGGCCTCTGTCACATGTTAGACACGCTTCTCTACAGCATGGATGTGACAAGGAAACTTTTGTATTTCTCTTATGAGGGTAGTGTCAGACTTAAATGGTTTTGTACTATCTTCACGTAGGTTGCGCAGAATTGGAGGAGGGTATAACAGACAAAAATCCAATTAATAATTTCAAAGTAATCGGAAGCCTGAAATTTATCTTTGCTGGTACAAAATTTCGAACAGTCTTAAAGGACCAGAATCCCTGTAATGTGATATGGCAGGATTTGGGGGCAGTTTATTTTACTTTTTAGATCCCTCTATAACCAAGCTTCCGAATATGTTCTATGTCATCTACTAGCATTGCCAACAGAAGATTCTCTGGTGTGCAAGAGCTCCTTCGTGGCTAAGCGGTTACCATACGCGTCTTTGGTGTGGGAGACCCGGGTTCGAATCTCGGCGGGAGCTCATGTTGTTTGGATTCCACGTTAATCAGTAGGTTCACGTGTCATATAGCCTCGCTGCTGAACGGGACGTTAAACTCAAAATCAACTCAACTCAACTCTCTGGTGTGCAAAGAACGCATTTCATTCTATTCCTGGGTCGATAACTTGAAGTAATTCGTCAGATAAATATCGTGTTTTTTGGATTACTTCAAAGACATATTTTGGTCCGTTAGTAAGGTATGGGTTTCTTTTATGACAAACCAGAGGACAAGCATGTATAATTTCAAAATGAACCTAACTACTTCTTTTAAGTTTTCAGATGGATCTGACGATCTCACATACAATCTAAGGACTCGGTTTGCTGCAGTTAGCCATCTGCAATGAGACAAAGGACCAGGATCTCATTTGGCAAGTCTTCTGGACAATGTCCCGAAGTAATACCTTTTGAAATGTGCAACAGATATTATTGGTCTTTGCTCAACGAATTCCTGTCTATATCAGGAATCCAACAAGAAGAGAGAGATAACCATACTTACCTTACTGGATTATAGCAAAGCATTCCAGTCAGTAAACCATGACATTTTGCTGCAGAAACTTGTACAAAAATTTAGTTTCTCTACTTCAGCTGCTAAGTGGGTCCAAAATTACTTATGCGACCGAAAACAGTATGTGGTGGTTGCCAACTTAGTTTCTGGTCAGCGTAACCTTCCTTGTGGGGTTCCTCAAGGTAGTGTTTTAGGGCCTCTTCTTTTCTGCCTTTATATTAATGACTTAGCACAATCTCTAAAACACTGTAAGTATCACATGTATGCGGACGATGTTCAATTGTATCTATCTTCTTTACCAAAGCAAATAGATACTTGTATAACAAAGATGAACGAAGACTTGAGTAATTTGGCTAAATGGTCAGCAAATAATTGTTTGATTATAAATCCAGTCAAATCAAAGTCAATTTTAATTACTTCCAAACGTGCAACGACGTTAATAGATGCTTCACTCGTTCCCAATATAACTTTAGAAGGCGTAAATATTCCCTTCTCTTCCTCTGTGAAAAATCTTGGCGTCATACTTAACAAATATTTAACTTGGTCCGATCAAATTAACGCATCATGCAAGAAGGCTTTTGTAATTCTTCATTCTCTCAGCAAATTAAAAAACTTTTTACCAACACAGTTGAAAAAAACTCTTGTTCAAACCCTAGTGGTACCACATTTGGAGTACTGTGACACCGCCTTAACTGACGCTGATATACATTTACAAAAGCGTTTGCAGCGAGTACAAAATGCTTGTATACGTTTTATTTTTAACTTAAAATTATCAAATCATGTTACGCCATTCTTTAAAAAGCTGCAATGGCTGAAGATGCAGCAACGGCGAAAATTGCACTCGTTGGTACTGCTGTATAAAACACTTACTTTTACAGAACCTTCCTATCTTCTAAAACATCTTAATTTTTTAAGCGATTTCCATGAGAGGGACACAAGATCACGTTTTAATAGCCAACTTGCAATTCCTATTCATAGATCAACTTATTCCTCCAAATCATATACAATTTCAACGTGTCGTGATTGGAATACTTTGCCAACCTCGGTACGTGAGTCAAAATCTTTCATCATCATCATCATCATAGGTATTCTGCCTTTATTGGCAGGTCACTTTCCGCAGCTGAGAAGCTTCCATGCTCCACGGTCCTCCGCTAACCTCTTTGTCTTCGCGTATGATCTTTCTGTTTTAATATCATCCATTAATTGTAGTCTCCTTCGCCCCCTCCCTCTCTTTCCCGCCACCATACCTTCTAGGACGTCCCTCATGATACAATCTCTTCTTAGGCAATGTCCCAACCAGTTTCTCTTCCTCTTCCTAATACTATCTAAAAGTGTTCTTTTCTCACCCACCATTTCTAACACTCTCTCATTCGTTTTCCGCTCGACCCAACTAATTCTTTCCATTCTTCTCCACACCCACATTTCGAAGGCTTCCAGTCGATTTTCGTCACCTTTACGTAATCTTTAGCATCTTTTAAAAGAACAGTTTATAATTTATTGTTATCGAAGCAGGGTTGAATGGACACAGAGACAGAAGAGCCAATAGAGAAGCTTGTCATAAAGATATGAAACTCAGCACTTATTACATAAAGCACTATATTATATTTGTGTGTGTGTGTGTGTTCAAGTGACAGTCTGTTTCTTGTGTTTTTTTTTACTTTCTAACTTTTTTCTTCTTTTGCTATTGTTAGCTATATCCTTTGATTTTTCAACTTTGTGTCATGTTTAGATGGTAGATAAGGCTACATATAGCCTTAACCTCGACATGTAAAATAAGTCAAAATAAATAAATAAATAAATAAACAAGCTATAAGTTCATTATCGACCACAGGGAGTTTTTCACAGCAAGAGAGCTGCTGCTCTATTGGCCCAGTAAAAGATTTAGGCCCTGTAATATGACCATCAATATGTAGAAAAGTGTGGCGAAAAGGAAGCTCAATAACATGTAGGAGGCATATACTCCACCGTAGCGGGCGTCCTACATGATTTTCTAATCAGTGGATGACACCGTTCTTCCATCCAGTGTTAGTTACAGTGCTATCACACCCTACTACTTCTAGTTTTTCAATTGATATTGTTAGTTCAAATAAGCAAGAAATTATGCTTTGAGTTATATCATTTGATGAACTCGAGAAAGGTGATACATGTCCAATATAAATTTATCCAGGTTCCTGGATAAGAGAATAGTGTTCTTCTTGCACGATTTTATGAAATTGCATTTAATTTAATTTTTCTATGACCAAAGTATAATCTTTTCGTGCATCAAAGAAGCGGCCCCAACATTCCTCGGAAGGTCTGAATTCACTTTTCAAATTCATCTTTAACACGACTCTGTTCTCTTCTTATTTTACACTTATCAACTACATAGAAAGAATCTGTATCATTTATTATCCCAACATCTTGTAGAACACATGACGCTATGACAGCTGTTGCCTGATCCGAGCTGAGACTCCGAACCGATAACTGTTTAGCACTCTTGCACTAAGTTGAATTCTCTTCTGCCAATGGGACTTTCCAGTCGCTGTTCTTTGTTTTGTATTAATCTTCTACACACTCCGAGACATCAGAGGTAGAACTATGTCTTTTTTCATCAATTTCTGAGGACCCCTTCTCGCCAATTTAGGAACCTCTTCTCCACTCAGTGCTCGCTGAAGATTGCGAGCTTTCCGCTGTGCCTTCCATTTTATCTTCTTTGTAACTGTTTTGTCAGTAGATTCAGTCCAGTATGATTCAATCTGCGTATGATTAATCGCAGTTTAATTAATGTCAAGTGAGTTCTGCTTCTTTTTTTCTTAGCAAAACGAACGAAGAATTTTACAATGAAAATTGAGAAATATTGATAATTTTCTGTTTTCGCAGACCTTGCGCGAACGGAAAATGTAACATTATTGACCAGAATTTAATTTATTTGGCTCTTTAAACCTTAAAAAGGGTTTTAAAAAGGTAGAGCGTCTTTATGTTAAAAATTTGAAGTAACTTAAATTTACAAAAGAGAGTGATTTTTGAAATTAAAAAAAAAATGTGCGAACGAAAAATGTTAACCGATTTTAATTTTCTTTATGCCGATTTTCTTCTTATTACAATAGGTAACTTTTTCGCACTAGACCATTTCGTAAAAAAGAAAATTATTTTTTTCGACCCACCCTAATAGATATAGATAGATATACGTCATGTATATGGTACATAAACGGGTCAAATTGAGATTTTTTTTTCTTTTTGAAGTCGGTTAAAAACTGAAAGGCATACAACTTACAAGGTATGCTAGAAAATGTATCATTTAGGCTCTGAATCACAGCTAGTACAAGATAGACGAATTTAATTGTTTCAGTACGAGGCAAGAATGTGTATGATTTGATAACTTTTATGTTGTAACATATGACTGTCTTGGATTTCATATTCGTGTAGGCTTATTTGAAATCCGACCTTATATGGATTTTATAGCAAATCAAGTTTTCTACACATTTTGCTGTCGTTTATTGGAGCAGCTAATGTTTCACCATTACTTGCCTAAATTCGTTATTTCTCTCTCTAACTTAAAATTACGCGATATTCACTATATCATCTTTGCCGTATTGGATTATTTGCTATACTGTTCGCAATTAGTCCTTAGATGTCAAGCCGCGAAGAACAGTTGTTCAGTTACACAGTAGATACACAATCTCTATGGCCACATAAACACCACGCCTTGCTGTCATGTTTTACTGTACAGTAGAGTTCAACCAGTACATTGAAGACGAAAGCTAGCAAACAAGATATAATGTATGAAATTATGATAAATATAGTACAATATAATCAGTATTCACGTGTCAGTAGAAGAATCGAAAGCTAATAGAGCATATAAGACGCGTCTATCCATATCAGTCTAATCAGCACAATTAGCGAGAGAAAGGAGAGAAAATGAGTAGATGCCACCAGATCCACCTACGGCAGAGGAAATTTCTATTTTGTAGAATTTGTAGTTGAGTGACTACGTCATTGCCAATTCTACGTAGAACTGCTCTCATCAGCAGCACAAGCGAATGCCGTTGCTGAGGGAGGTTCTGTCCATAGATCCAAATTCATTAATGGTTAAGTCAAATTCTAATGCTTACTGTTTGGTGGAATTTTAAAAAGTAAAGCTGTATACAACAACTACTTGTATGAAAGAAGGACTTTTGAACCTTGAAGGAAAACGTATACGATATCAGTTCATAAGGTTGGATGAAAAAGTCGAGGGTGCATTATCTGAATTGTAACGTCAAATACCTAGTACGGCAAACTTTCAGACTTATGATCTCATTCCGTAATGACCTTCACAAATTTGCGGAATGCGACGCAAATCAATAATAACTGCTATACGGATTACCTCAAACTAAAGCGCAAATTTTGAATTAAGTGATTCAAACCGTTACTGAAAGAAGCCCACGCAAGCATAAGTATGAATATCTGAGTGCTAAATTTAAGATTATCTATGCGTACTGTTATTTCTAAAAATCTTGTAGGTATGTAAAAATTCCAAAGCAGATAACAGAAAACACTACCTTTTATGGCGAATTTGTATAATCTTTTCTATCGAATTAAAATGTTGATTAAAGTTTGAGAACTGACAAATACTAGACTACTAGCTATTAATTATGGCTGTGATCTGGTCCCAACTTGCGTTGAGCGTTGATTTGTTGATACACGGTATGGAGTAAACGCTAACCACTTTGTCTTCAGAAGCTGTTAGTATTGTACATGATTTTGAGATATTTTCTGGTACATAAACTGTGTAACTGTTTGTGATTATCTTTTAAAGATGTTTACGTGAATGTTGCGTAGGTGTGGCTGAGCTTTGAGACAGATGTCAGCCAGTACTGACAAATGAGTGCTTTTTCACCCCTTGGTTAGTCGCAGGGAGACAGGCGTGAGGAAACTTAATTACACCCATCTAACGACCTAGCTTTAAATATAGCGAACCTTGCATTTAGTTGATGAGAGGAAATGATACTATGATGCCAAATTTCACTTCAAACTTAGTAAAAGATATACTGCGCTTTTTCTTTTCTCGTAATTTTGGTTTTATGCTTGCCTACTTCATCTTACTCAAGATTTGCACGTAAATAGCTAATTTGGGAAGGTAAGGGAGAAGAAAATACAGCAATACTAACATAATAATAATTACCTTACAAGATTAATTGTCTGTTTGGACAAATTGATGGCTATAACCTAGTTACCGGCAGTTATGTGGTTGGTGTGTATTCAAGAGGTGTCAAAATTTGTTCTTCCTATTGTTTTTCATTAAAACGTAAGCCTGTGGCATCTTACATATGTAATTAATGTTTTTAATGTTTCCATTATAGTCTTATGATAGTGGACCTTACAAGATGTGTTAGACAGGGCCACGGTGACTCAGTGGTAGAGCGTTCACCTCTGGTGCTTGGGGTCCTGGGTTCGATCCCAACCCCCGCCAAGTGAACTTTGTGGTGGACAAACACCGTGTGCGTGGTTTTTCTCGGGGTTCTCCCGTTTCCTCCCACTTTCTTCATTTCACCATTTCATTCATTGTTCATCATCACCGTCTCCTTTAGCCTCATCGAAATAACCGTAGGACGTAAAACTCAAAAATTGCATTTCATTTCAAGATGTGTTAGAATGCAGTGCAAAGGCCACGATGGTGAAGTGGTAGAGGTTCACCTCTGGTGTGTGAGGTCCATGATCCGATTCCGGCTCGCGCCAAGTGAGATTTGTGATGGACAAACACCATGTGCATTGTTTTCCTCGGAGTTCTCCTGTTTCCTCACACTTCCTTCATTCCACCATTTCATTCATCACCGTCTCCTTTAGCCTAGCTGGCATAATCGTGGGACGTAAACTTTTTAGAATGTAGTGCGTCTGTTACCCCACACGATAACTTTAGAACGACAGGCTTTTAATGCCGTTTCTCGCTATAGATAGCTAGAATGATTATTTCGCTCGAGTTAATTAATAGAGTCAATCTGTTAGTATTTTCACTGGTATTTGTGTCTTTAACGGTGGGTATCCATGGAGTATCCATATTCCATATTTACTTGACTTCAATAAAAGGAAGCTTGTTCATTCGATCCGTTTATATAACTTAGACATAAATGGACCAACTTTGATGATTCTTTACTGTTTGAAAGAGTATACTTTTCCGGTGGTTCCATATAAATTTCATTAGAATGTAATGATAGCGTTCTGAGCTAGACTACGAAATAGCTCAGCGGATGCAGCGTGAAAACCGTAACTAACTGAATTAGTATGCATATGTTCACGCATATCTTCGACACATTTGCAACGATTTTGATTTTTTTCTTTGAAAGAGTGTTCTTTTCGGTTGGCTCATATAAATTTCTTGAGAATCTAATGGTAGTATTAGGTACAAGACCTTGAAACTCCTAAACGGATGACAGTGTTAATACTACAATAACTGTGCGTACGATCACACATAATTTCAACATAGATGCATCAATATTGTCTATTTTCTTTTTGTTTGGAGCAGTATCTTTTCGATGTGGTTTAGCATAAAATTCACTATGATCTGACAATAGCCTTTGGAGCTAGATCCATAAAACTTTTCAGCGGCTGACAGTGTTTATGTCACAATTAGCTGACTATTGTATGTTCACGCATAGCTTCAACATACATTACTGACTTTGATTTTGCGCTCTCTCATAGGTTCCGCATATATATTATCAGGATCTGATTACAGTCTTGGGAGTTAAACCATGAAATTCCTCAACATCAAACAGTGTTAACCCTAGGAACACCAAGGAGGGGGGGGGGGAAGGCATCGGAGCCCACAAATTATTTTTGTTACATTTCTAATTGCATAAAAAAATCTGAAAAAAATTGATATTGTCAAGCTTGACCTCATTTATCATAAAACGTACTTGCTTAGTTTCTAGTGTTCTGTTTTTTGTATTTATAGATAAAGAAAGTGCTGTGGGCCTCAGAGCCTCCCCCCCTCCCCTTGGTAGTACTAAGGGGCTATTCACAGCATACGTTAACTGTTATATTCCAGTGTTTTTGGGTATTTATTTCATTTTGCTTTGAAACAAATTTAGTATTACAACATGCAGGTACAGTCTGAGCTATTTTTCTGGTGCAGTGTTGCCAACTGCACATTATAAAAATTTAGTATATACTATTTTTCTGATTATTTTTTGGCACCTAAATTTTTTATTTTCTATTACTTTATTTCTTCAAACCTGCTAACATCTAAATATGTCACTTTATATTTTAATTACACACACACACACGCACACACATATATATATATATATATATATATATATATCAAGAAAGAAAGAAAGAGAATTAAGTTTCAATAGTGATGGAAAGAACTATGCTGCTGCATCACTGGTGTTATCAAGTATTTTTTAATCATAGAATCTACAAACAACAGCCTGCCATACTGACTGAAGGCACATATTACATAGGAAATTCAGTTCGTTATTCTGTGACTGTGACTATGTGGGAATCTGCAGCAGCATTGGAACAATAGCAAATCGTGCTCTTCGCCAAAGTGTAATTGAGGAAGAATTTAAAGAACTTTTAAATAAATCTGACATAGAAGGTAGTGAGCTCAAATATAGCAAGGTGGAAATAACCCTGTCAGATTTTGATGTGAAAGACAGTGATTTGAACATTTTATTTGATAATACAAATGGAAGAAATGGGATCTCTGCTACATTTCTTGCAATGAATCCCTTGTAATATTCATGATGTTGTAGTGATGTTGGTTTACAAAACTGACAGACCAGTCGTAGTTTGTTTTGCTTACGTTTTAGATGTTCATTTCACAGGTGCAAAAACTTGACGTTGTGCTACTAGAAAAATTGTAACTTTTGTTGGCAACACTGCTTTTATGGTGACATCCCCTATAGTGTCCAATGAACGTCCCTCACACTATCTATCTTTACGCAGAAACAAAATTTTAAAAAAATCGCTATTCCAAGGATAACCGGGATGGAATTATAAAAGATGAATCCTGAATTCGTTGGAATACTGAAGTATACCCCACTCTTCCCCACTGCACCACCACCAAAATGCTTTTAGAAGCCGGATTTGTACACATACTACACTGTACTAAGTTCCTATTGTTCTGATGATAATTTTCCTACACAAAGAAATAAAATAAACAGGTCGTAGTTACTGACATAAATGAAAAATGGTAACTTAATATATTACACATATAGTTGGCAACACTGTACTTAGAAACCTAGTAATAATAGAGAATAAAAATATATGATGTCTTAGACATCCCAAGTTCATATCAGACAAGATAAATTATTTTCCATGAGAAATAATGACCTTTATGCTTTGGGCCTCAGAGGCCCACCCATGCAACCCAAAAATACCTTGGTGTTACATGTAACCGAAAAATACCTTGGTGTTCCTAGGGTTAATACTGTGCGTATGTTCACCTTTAGACAAATTCTATATATTAATATTGGAGTTGGGGTATGGGAAATGAGAACGCAGTAACCATGAAAACGATACCAATTATGGATCGTAGCAAGTTCGTAGATTTTCCAATTCTGCAGTATCATTAGACCGTATAAACTCTTCTTCACTGCTGCTAAGTTTCCGCTGAAAACTCACTGTTGCCAGTTTCATTCCTTCTAATATCAGAAGACAATTAGCAGCGAAATTATAATTTTATGTTTTTCATTACTATATTAGTATACAATTTATTAAAAAAGAACATGCGGCGAGTACTCTTCCCAAATGGCAACCCTACATTAATCTCTATTCCGTCAAGAACATTCAAATTTTAGCTTTGTCACATTAGATTTGTAAGATTTTTATATACGGTACGTATTATAAGTATTATACAAAATTGGAATATCACACATTTTCATCTCAGTGAAATTGCCTGTAGGTGAATGTGTATTTAGGGAAGGGGGATTGATTTTTAGGTAAGCCAAAAGTCCTTAACTAACGAAGTAAGAAATCATGATAAAATATACAAGAAATATTTTTCAAAATTATTGTTATTTTGTGTGTCCCGAGTTGAGTAAAAATTTCGTTATTAATCCATTATGCACAGAATTTCGCAGATTATAAAATTCCAGAAAAGAAGAAAAAACATTAATATCCAACACAAACATGTATTATATTTCAAATCTTCACTATTCACTCGCTATATTTTCGTGCCCTGAGAAAATGCGCTGTAAATATATAATTTTAAAATGTGATATCCTTAATTTAATGCCCCACGATTATGCCCTTTAGGCTGAAAGAGACATATGATTAAGGAAATGAAAATTATGGAAAAATTGATGGAATGAGAATGTGGGAGGAAATGATAAAATCATGATAAAACCAACAGTCACGGTGTTGTCCATCACAAACTTACTTGTCGTGGGATTAATCCAGGGACCTCTCGCACCAGAGGTGAGAACTCTACCAGTAAGCCACTCTACGGTCTCTATATAGAGAGAGCAGAATTATGTAGTTAGCTTAAAAAAAAAAAAACATTGTTTGTCAATTTCTTGAAGTATTATTTAAC
Organism: Thermobia domestica; assembly: GCF_964235325.1. Classification (NCBI taxonomy): domain Eukaryota; kingdom Metazoa; phylum Arthropoda; class Insecta; order Zygentoma; family Lepismatidae; genus Thermobia; species Thermobia domestica. The sequence continues at coordinate 146,600,118 of NC_137465.1, read as the reverse complement.
AATATTACAATATGGCGCTTGTCGCGGTATCTGAAAAGAAAATCAATAAGATGTTAGAAAACTTGAGGAAATGCTGTAAAAAAAATTAGATGAAAAATATTAGAAACACAAAAGCCGTGGAGATTGGAACGAAGAATTCGGTGTCAAATCTAGAAGTAGGAGGAGAGAAAATAGAACAGGTGAGTATTTTACGAAGTGATGATATGAAGTACGAACGTGAAATAGAAGCATGGATAGAAAAGGCGAAAGAAGCCTTTAGGAGGGGAAAAAAGTCTATTTTGTTGGACCTTGAATAAAAAGGTGAGAAAAAAGTCATAAAATGCTTCGTGTGGAGTATTGTACTGTATGGCCCAGAAACATGGACATTACGTGAAAGTGATGAAAAACGAGTAAAAGTTTTCAAAATGTGGATGTGGAAAAGAATGAGAAGAATTAGCTGGGTCAAGCAGAAAATGAATGAGAGAATGTTAGAAATGGTGGGGAAGAAAATAACAATTTCAGATATTATTAAGAAGAGGAAGAGAAACTGGTTGGAATATTGGCTAAGAAGTAACTGTATCACGAGGGACGTTCTAGAGAGCATGATGTCAGGAAACAGAGAGAGGGAGCGAAGACATTGATGGACGATATAAAACCAGAGAAATCGTACGTGAAGACAAAGAGATTATCTGAAGATCGTGAAGCGTGGAAGCTTCTCAGTTGTGACACGTAGTATCAGGACATTTGCGGTACAACCAGGAAATCAGTTTTTCTGGGACATTTGCGGTACTGTTCAAAACTTTCCCTTAGACAGTGGGACATTTCCGGTACACACCGTGGAATGCGCGCCAAAAGCATCCATTTCATACCACTTTAGTCTAAATTAGAATGAATATAATAATAAAGGAGGTGGGTATGGAGATGAAACAGCCTAATATTATATGATTCATTTTGATTGGCTGATTTTGGTAGGTTATGGATATATAAGAAGAGATCACGCGGGTCACCTAATGGAAACTATCACGTAATCAAAACCTCTGAGAAGAAATAATGCAGTTTTCATCAGGGTTTTTAAGTGCAGACAGTATCGAAATTTCAAGAATGGGAACATAACTTGGAGGAAACAAATATTGTTCCGTTGATATTCTTACCAGCACGAGATAGTAAGACGTATCAGGGATTTTTCAGTTTGGTGAAGGCTAATATTAATGATTGGAATCCGAAATTAATCAAATTGGATTTCGAGCAAGCAGCAATAAGATCTCAAAGGACACTATTCCAGCAGGAAACGCACATTAGTGGGTGTAATTTTCATTTCAATTAGTGGAGGAAAGTTAAGGAGTTGTGGCTTATAAATGACTATAAATCAATTCCAGAGGTGAGGCTCTGCCTCAGAATGTGTTCTGCCCTAGCATTATGTGTTTATCTCTAATGTACTAATTGAACTTTATTATAAATCAGGAGCCGCGGTGGCTCAGTGGTAGAACGTTCACCTCTGGTGCTTGGGGTCTCGGGTTCGATCCCCTCAAAGTGAACTTTGTGGTGGACAAACACCGTGTGCGTGAATTTCCTCGGGGTTCTCCCGTTTCCTCCCACTTTCTTCATTCCACCATTTCATTCATTACTCATCATCACTAGAAAGTAACAATTCTACTTCACCATTTATTTCAGTTAGGCCTATAATGATTCCTTCCACAAATAATTCCAATAGTTTAGCTTTCATGTATCTGACTGAGTACGTTTGCTCTTCTGAACAGCACAGCTCCTGTTCCATAATCTTTAATAAAGCACATATGTTAACCTGCTATCATCGTTCATCCCCAAATACTCAACTACTCGCAAGAAAGCATCCTCGCTTTCAGTCTGCATGGGCCTGCCTTTTTTCTACTTTCGTATTCACCTCCTGACATTCGCTTCCTCATCTTTCCTGCATTCCCCTTTCCTGTCCTAAAGTTTACACTGCTAATAGTGTGGTACACTGCGTCTTTCGCAAACAAATATCTGGTAAATTCAATTCAACTTTTTACAGTCGTGACCCATTCATCATTGCGTTCTTCACATAATTTCAATATTATTTCTTGAAAAGTATTAGCTTTTAGTGGAATTAGACAGTGATCCTTCCACTTATCGTCATGTCTAACAGGCTCACCACAAAGCAAAGAGTTAAGGACAAAATGAAATACTGGCGAATTTGAACGCAGAATACTTGCAGATGTCTCTTCATCGGACGGTATTCTAGATTGCGTATCCTTCTTGATTTGACTGAAATTAGCATACTTCCTTCGGTATTCTTGATATACTTGTTTCCAGGTTTGGCTATCAGTGCAGCTGCACATAATTCACTCGACTTCTGAATTCCATGACATTCCCTCTGAGATAGATAAAATTACAATCATCAGTTACAGTTCAGTATTCAACTATTCAACCATTTGGAAACAATGATATCAGAGTTACATTTACACTTACAAGAAGTGAAGGATTTACAATGAAAGGGTCTTCTGAAAGGATCTACAGTATGTGTAGATAATGAATAAAGTACAGAGTGTCTCAAAAGTCCCCTGACATATGGTAACACTGTTATTATCAGAGTTACAACAAAATGTAAGAGGGAAAACCGTCTCCAACTATGATGTTTTCAATCTAAAGTGAAGGATTCTTTTTTAATCGGAGGAGTAGTTTGGACTATACACTCTTTATACGCCCAATGTTAAAGACAAAGGCAACGTTGACACTTACCGGGACCCACGAATAAGGGAATGAAGTTACAGTCTTTTACGCTAACGTGTCGATGGCCAGCCCCCATTCAGCATATTCTTACAAAATTTATCCACTTCCCAGTAAATGACAACGTTGCATTTTCATTTAACATTGGGCGTATGAAGAGTGTACAGGACAAACGACTCGTCCGATTTAAAAACTTCCTTCACTTTAGATTAAAAACATTATATTTGTAGACGATTTACCCTCTTACATTTTGTTGTAACACTGATAATAACAGAGTTACCCTATATCAGGGGACTTTTGTGACACCCTGTATATTAGAGGTATGTTCAATGCCTCATTCGAAAGGTGGTGAACAACTTTTGTCAGGGATGTTGAGCCTGTAATTTTGTTTCAAAGTCACATAATTACTCCGTTTGTTATTATGTTTGTCGTAAATGACCACCAACGGCGGCCATATTGAATTTAACGACCTTCCAGATTGAATATTCTTAAGAACTTTTTCAGGTTTGCTTAGAATGTACTCAGCATCATTTTGACGCGTGTTTCATTTCTATTGCAATTTGTGCAAGGTCAATCCTTATCTTGACTGGACTATATAACAAAATATCAAAAATTAACAATACAAAAAATATATATACAGGGTACAACGAACAAACGGGATTATTACAACTACAAAAATGTTTCATTGGGTTTTCGTTCCAGTCAGCGCCTTGCATAATTTTAATACAGACAAAAACATGACTCGCCAGGCTACATTTTACTGTCGCTGTCCTTGAATTCGTTGAAGAAATATATGAGGGCATTTCCAAAATTCCATGGCTTCACACTGAAATATCGCGTGACAGTAAGAAACAGTTCATGGGATATGCTACCATCTATGGAAGAAATAATAATATGCCAATTTCAACTATCTAGCTGCGTCGATTCGTTTGAACCAGTCACTGTGCGTCGAGCACGCATATATCATGACAATGCTTCAATCCACACGGATGTTGTTGCCATTGCCAAGACTGCGGTGAAAGACTGTGGCTTCACAAAGCGATTCAGCGCCACCCTGCAGCCTAGATTTATTACTGCAGCCTTGGCAATAACAGGCGTGTGGAGTGCAACGTAGTCATTCAATATGAATGCTCAACGCATGTTCACTGATTCATATTGTCTTCAGAAACTAACGCAGCTAGACAGTTGAAACATGCATTATTTTTTCTCCATAAATTGCTCTATATGCCATTAACGGCTTATTATCAATTGTAGGATATTTTAGTATCAGATTGGAGCTTTTTTGGAAATACCTTCGTAGTTTCAAAAAATTGTTCGAATGGACCTGCAGTCCAAAATGCATTACTTTTGGCAAGTTTAAAAATTATTTTTCTACGCGAGACGTGAAACCACCGAAAGTCGCTGTGGATTATTAGTTCTTTTTTTTTTAATACATTATTATATTTATTTAGCGCCCATGGTTCTATCACTGTTTTACGCTCACATGCGTGTTAGATCATTGTTTCTAAATACACTGGCCAGCCCATTTCGATGTACTAACAAATCGAACTTCATTTGTTAATAAGCGAGGGCACACTTAAATATGATGATCATGTTTTAGCATTCCGTCATATATTTTGCTTCGATTCACCTTGGTGAACCGTTTCTAGTCTATATAACCATCTAGGACCTATTTTTTTATAGCTACTAATCTTGTAATATGCTCTTTAGAACTCAAAAAAATATCGTGAAGCAGACACACTAAAGCAAATATTAATGCTCATACTGCTAATTTCTCATGATTTTATGGTATCATACAGTTGTAAAATGCTTGAGTTCTAGGTAGTTTTGATAAATGGGCCCATGAAACATTGACTTCAGTTGAATGCGATGATCATGGTTGAACGATAATGAGTCATTTAGACACATGTTACCATAGAAACACGGTCTACAATGATAGAAATGAAACAATGTTAGTTTTATAGAGGGATGACTATTTCTTTTCATCCAGTGTGTTTCTTTTAACGTTTCAACAGCAGACAGTTTTATGGTTATCTAAACAGCACATAGAAATTCTATGTCCAGTAATCCTTACAGCTTTTAGAAATATAAAAACCAATCGGAATCTATTCCCGTCTATTTGTTCTTTTGTAAATGTATTGTCGACAGTGATTTAATGTAACATAAATAAAAAACGAACACACACTTAGCAAAGCCTAACCACATCTGTTTAAATACATTTATCAACGTTTCAACAGGAATTCTCGTAGACATCCTTTTTTTTTTTTTTTTTTCTTCCTTAAAGGAAACTGAAACCATTCCATAGCAACTCAGAGAGGAAAGATTTTTCTGCGCGGCTAGAGATCTTGCCGTTCAGCTTTATAAGAAGCGGAAATAAACTCTCTCTAGGATACCAGAAAAGAATGCTACGAAAAAAGGAATCGGAACTTCTGGGAAAACCAAAACCGTTATCGTTCGTGGGCCAGGAGGGTACAAAAAAACTTGTGATTAATGGCTACTGGGAAGGGGTGAAATCGTGGAAAATGTCTGATAGCGTAAGAATAACGATGCACCGAGTTTATCGTCTCTATACGCAGTATATATAAAAAAGTTTTTGTTCTCTTCTTTTACGAATTTATTACTCGATTATTATTACTTATGCATAGATGTCGCGAAAAATCCGCTTTAAATAGTATTTTGTCTAGGAAAGAGAGTTGCAAGTAAGTCTTGATTTACCAGTTAGTTTATTATTAAGGATGTAAATATCATGTTTAACTTCTATATAGAATAGTGATTGTCCTAAAATATCTGTAGCAACATTAAACCTATTCTGATAGATCTAGTAAATGTAACACATCCTGAGAAAACATATCGTTTGTCTTCAGTAAAATATGATGTACTTCTAAAGTCAGTCTTAAGACTTTGACTTGTGCTTGTATCTTATAAGTTTCATATTTGACACAGACTTTAATCCATTCTGCTTATATGAATTCAAGTTCTGCTCTCGTCTTTCATTTGATTTTTCGGAAGGTGTCTAGACAAAAGGATCTGCTTCTTTTCGTTCAAATTTAATCACAATGTGTTCCTGATGTTCCAAATAGTGTTTGCAGAAAATTTCATACCGCAGAAACCTCAACAAGTTGCCCAAAATCACAATGGAATTTACCATCTATGGGCAAGATAGATAAAAGAAACCATAGTTTTCCGGTTCAGATTTGCTCACATTATGTTCCTGAGATCCAGAATATTGTTTACAGAAAGTTTCAAACCACAGAAACTTTAAAAAGTTTGCTCAAGATTACAATAGAATAAGCGTGTATGTGCAGGGTAGATAAAAGTAGCGCTTTAGTTCAAATTTCATAACATTGTGTTTCTGAGGTTCCAAATAGTATTTTGAGAAAATTTTAGACCGCGGAAATTTCAAAAGTTGTCCAATGTGAGGATTTTACCATTATATAGGAACATTATGCACATATACGAGAAAAAGGACTGTAGTCTGAGTAAGCAAATGTAGACAAAGTATATTAATAAATCAATTCATATATAATTAGGGCTACAGTATTTAATTGTAACTTCAAATATGTAGTATACATTAAATAGGAAATAAATTTGTTGTCAACAGAGGGCAACTACATGAAAAAATACGTATGTCCATGCAAAACAGACCATGCAAATAGAAACAGATGGCAGAGCTTCTCTTGTAAGGGTTGTCGGAGAATTTGTACACCTTCAAAGTTATTTTTGTGATATACTACAGGAAATAACAAGTTGTTCGTTACTTAGTATAGATGTCAAATATACAGCATGCAGCTTTGCTGATAGAAATAAACAACTAACACACATTCTCACTGGCAGTTATTAGGTACTTACGATCACTAAGTAGACGATGACTTTGTTGTTGAAATAACACGCTAACAGCAGTAGACAAATTGAGTTGTTTTAACATTTAATGTTTTGCTATGTAAACGATGAAACTCTGCATCGAACTAGTAGCTATGCTAAACGTCACAAATGTTTGAATTAGTCAAACATTGCTGAAATACGCTGCAATATAAATAACGAACCAGTTCCTTGGATAAGTGGTTAGCGTGCGCACCTTTGACGTAGGAGATCTGGGTTTTATTCCCGGAGGAAGCTTGTGTGGTTCGGATCTCATGTTAAACTGTAGTTCTACGTCTGATACAGTCTCACTACTGAAAGGGATGCTAAACTTCAAGTTAATTCTTTATACACGCTAGTGCGTTACAAGTTGTAGATACGTGAAGAGTATCAGTGACATCATTAGGAAAAGACAAACAACAATAGGTATTATCCACTTGCTAACAGTGTATTTTGCTATATTATTGTACATTACATAAATAAATAACATTTTCTTCAGCAAAATAAATAAGAAATATTATCAATTGGCAACGAACGACTTTTTAGGCCGCAAAAATTAGTTTTTACGATTTTCTCGAAAACTACACATGACAATTTACCTTGAAGCATAACGTTGTTTTTGTTCACCTCGATGTGGTCTATCAATTGATACACGTCTTATATTTAGACGATATTTCAGTTAAACATAGAGCTTTTGGCGTGGGAGTTCCGGGTTCAATTACCAGATGGAACTCATGTAGTTCGAATCCCACTTTAAACTTTAGGTCCATGTCTTCTATAACCTGGCTGCTGAACGGGGTGCTAAATTCAAAATCAGATCAAATCAACTCAACTTAAACATAATTTAAAGTTTAGGAGTAAATGATATTATTAGGCTATATCATTAGGACTTAATAATAATATTAGGCTATATCATTAGTAGTTAATGATTATTTTACCTATCCTGTGTACTGTCGTCGTGCTAGTGCCATATAATGAAGAGCTTAATGGGAGTATATTTCCATATAGGTTTCACTTCACTATGTTGCATGATTCTTGTACAGCAACAATTTTTAGATTTAGGAATTAATTGTTATTTCTCCATTTTTCAAAAACTACGCATGAGGTTTTTACACTCACATACGTCAGTTTGTTCAGTTCAATAACATCTATCGAGTGGCATTGTTTCATCTATGGACATTTTATTTATTTTTCGCAAAACGCTAATGATATTGGATTAGAGAACTACTGTATGTGTAATTTTTATTAAATTTCTAACGCTTAGCATTATCACTCTCGGTGCGAGAGATCTTTGCCAACTCACGACGATGTGTGGGTTCATTGAATTGGGATTCCATATGGAAGTACAGTAGAACCCCTCTCGTCCGCCCTCGGCTGGTCCACCACTCCGCTTGATCCGACCGGAGCGAGCCGAACTTGTCCTGACTTGTTGGTGACTCAAGAGGTCAATTGTCTTTTACTGCCGTCGCGGCATTGTTGTTTACTTGCTGTTGCCGCACATCCAGTTTAGTGCTCCGTTATCTCTTGTATCGTTTCTTTCGCTGTGCATGTTTTTCTGTACTGTGCTGTAGATTTTTTAGTACTTACTATTCATTTGTTTTTAATGTAAAGAACAATTCAGTTATTTTTGAGTTCAGAGATTGTTTATTTTACTGTAAATCCGTATTTTTCTGTATTTTCTGATAATCCGACCTTTTTTGCGTTCCAACCATACCCCCAGTCCCAAAGGTGACGGATTTGAGAGGTTCTACTGTATAAATTTATGTGTTCCATTGTTTCGGTGCTAAGGAAGAACGTTAAGATTCAAATTACTGCATTCAGAAGGAATATATCCATATTGGAAAGTCTAATGTTAATATGTATAAAACAAACAATTTTCGAAGAATGTGTTCTGCCTGTTTTGACGTATGGATCAGAGACTTGGATTCTTAACAAAATTATTCATTCACCACTTGCAGGCCACATAACAAAGCATAGACAGATTTATTTTAGAAATCACCGGCAAGAATAACAAAAGAGTTATACGACAGGAGTGACGGACATTATCATCCAAATAATCTCTGATAAAGAGAGTAAAAAGAATCACGTGAAAAGAATCTTGTAAGCTCGGATGAATGTACTAACATTACCTCCTCGTTCAAGAGTTATCGTATGGAATAACGGACGAATACGCTAATATTGCCCTTCTCATTCAAGAGTTATCGTATGGAGTTACGGACGAATACATTAACATTACCCTCCTCATTCAAGAGTTGCCGTATGGAATAACGGACGAATACACTAACATTGCCTTCCTTATTCAAGAGTTATCTTATGGAGTAACGGACAAATACACTAACATTGCCCTCCTCGTTCAAAAGTTATTGTATGGAATAAAGGAACAATGACTACCCTCCTGTATGGTGCAGTTGAGTGATCCTAATAAAGACATTGAAATAGCGGTGGACTGGGCGTATTGTAGAAAGAAATGATTAGTGGACAGAAAGGAATTCTTGACTGGCTATCAATAGACAAGAAGATCCTGATAAACGTCCTCATACAAGGTGATGCTACACACTTTACATGAAGAAATACTGTGGATTACGTATGTGAAGTTGCCCCCCCACTTTCAAATTTCGACTCCAAGCTGATGCCAATCGTTTGTTTTTCGTTTGTTATAAATTGTTTTGAAGAAATAATCGTTTGTTTCGAAAAACGTACAGAAATATTCAAAAAGTAAAGTTAGGGGCTAAATTCACACTAGCCCCCACTTTAAAATTTCGATTCGAAACTGAAACTTCACGCTGCCCCCCACTTTCAAATTTCGATTCCAAACTAATGCCAATCGTTTGTTTTTCGTTTGTTATTGATTGTTTTGAAGAAAAAATCGTTTGTTTCGAAAAGGTTACAGAGATTTTCACTAAAGAAAATTTGGGGGTTGGCAATTTCCCGCTGGGCTCTCTAGTATGAAATGACGACTCAGAACTGAAGCCAATCGTTAGTTTTTCGTTTGTTATTGGTTGTTTCGAAGAAAAGATCGTTTGTTTCGAAAAACTTACAGTAATATTCAAACAAATCATGGGGGGCAACTTCTCCCTAGCCCCCCACTTTCAAATTTCGATTCGAAACCGAAGCCAATCGTTTGTTTTTCGTTTATTATTGATTGTTTTGAAGAAATGATCATTTGTTTCGAAAAACATACCGACATATTCACAAAATACAGTTTGGGGGCCAACCTCACGCTGCCCCCCACTTTCAAATTTCGATTCCAAACTAATGCCAATCGTTTGTTTTTCGTTTGTTATTGATTGTTTTGAAGAAAAAATCTTTTGTTTCGAAAATGTTACGGACATTTTTACTAAATAAAATTTGGGGGTTGGCAATTTCCCGCTGGGCTCTCTAGTATGAAATGTCGACTCAGAACTGAAGCCAATATATATAGGGTGTAACAAAAAGGTAAGTCAAAATTTCGGGGGTGGATCTCTTATGGGTAGACAAGCAAAAAAGTTTATATGACTATATGTCAGGAAATGTATCGTTACAGAGTTACGACCATTGAGCCGTCTGATGCTGTTAACAGTCAAATTCTGGTCGCCCCTTAACGTGACTCAATTTAAACCTCAATAGTTCACCCACTAATTAAGCTAGAAAAGGAATTTTAATATCAATGTGTTTCTGAAGGATGAAGCTTTCGGCCGATATATATTTCATGTATGAGAAGGGTACCACGGTGGACAGGGTAACTACGTGTAAATAAATGTAACTACGTGTTTTTGTTTGTTTGTTTGTTTCTTGCATCAGGATTTTGGAGAAGGTATTCCTTCCCCAGGGGCGCCATTTCAGACTTCACTTGAGGGGGGCAACAGCACCACCGACATAAGACTTTCACATTTTGTACTAGTATATTAGTAGACAATTGATTAAAGTAAATGTATTCCTCAAACTCTTGGGAAGGCAATTGCCCCCTCCTACCCCACTAAATGACGCCCCTGTGCTTTCCCTTTCGGGGTACACTCAAAAAATTTGGTATGTGAAGCAAGAAAGTAGTCCACTATATAAAACCCCAAAGGTGTGGTTTGGTTGATGCCAACTTGTATTCTTGGCTCTGATGATGCACATTTTGTGTTCGTAATTGTACTGATTTAAACAAAATCGTAGACTCTCACAATGAGAACTCTCGTGACAAACTTAATTACAACAGAGTCATGATTCATACATCGTTGGAAACTCTAAAGAACGCAGATCTCAACGAGGTAACTTTTGTACAATTCCCTCCATATTCTTAGAAAAAGTCGCCCTGAAAATAAATGTAATTTACGACAAAAAACTGAGACTAAAAAACTTGTCCAACTTTGGCCTCCTCCCCCATACAAGCAACAAATACGCATATAGGGGTATTAGCATGTAGTGAACTACTTCATTGCTTCCTAAACCAATTTTTATGAGTGCACCCCAAGGGGGAAGGAATGCCATCTCCAAAATCCTGATGCAAAAAAAAAAAAAAAAAAAAAAAGAGCTTCCCATCTCCGTCCGTTGAAGTACTGTCAGATACATGAAATACATATCGGGGGGATGCTTCATCCTTCATAATCACATTGATACTAAAATTATCTTCCTACTTTAATTAGAGAGTAAGTTATAGAAGTTTAAATTGAATCACATCAAGGGGCGACCAGAAAGTATTCTACAGCATGAAATGGCTCAATGGCACCCGTAGATTTATTTCTGGAATATTTCTGTAAGTTTTTCCAAACAAACAATTTTTTCTTCGAAACAAACAATAACAAATGAGAAACAAACGATTGGCATCAGATTGGAGTCGAAATTTGAAAGTGGGGGTTAGTGTGAAGTTGGCCCCCCAAACTTTATTTTGTTAATATGTCGGTGTGTTTTTCGAAACAAACGATTATTTCTTCAAAACAATGTATAACAAACGAAAAAGAAACGATTGGCTTCTGTTTCGAATCGAAATTTGAAAGTGGGGGGCTAGTGTGAAGTTGCCCCCCATGTGTTTTTGAATATTACTGTACGTTTTTCGAAACAAACGATTTTTCTTCAAAACAACCAATAACAAACGAGAAACTAACGATTGGCTTCAGTTCTGAGTTGACATTTCATACTAGAGAGCCCAGCGGGAAATTGCCAACCCCCAAATTTTATTTAGTGAAAATCTCCGTAACTTTTCGAAACAAACGATTTTTTCTTCAAAACAACCAATAACAAACGATTGGCTTCGGTTTCGAATCGAAATTTTAAAGTTGGGGGCTAGTGTGAATTTGGCTCCCCCAACTTTATTTTTTGAATATTTCTGTACGTTTTTCGAAACACGATTTTTTTCTTCAAAACAATCAATAACAAACGAAAAGGAAACGATTGGCATCAGTTTGGAGTCGAAAGTTGAAAGTAGGGGGCAGCGTGAAGTTGGCCCCCTTCAACTTTATTTTGTGAAGATTTCTGTACGGTTGTCGAAACAAACGATTTTTTTCTTGAAAACATTCAATAACAAACGAAAAAAAAAGATTGGCTTCGGTTTCGAATCGAAATTTGAAAGTGGGAGGATAGTGTGAATTTGGCCCCCCAAATTTTCGAAACAAATATTTTTTTCGGGTAAACGTCCCCTGAACGGGACGTGTTATCATCTGCATGATCTTCAAATACACTCTCAATATTTAGTCAGGTTTCTAGTCTCAGCAAGCCATTATCGTACTTCACATCTCTCAACAACTGGTGTTTCATGGTTGAATGAATTTTCTCTTTTTCCTGAAATCAGCATTGCAACCTTCTGTCTTAAGATAAAAAAGTTTAACAGAATAAGGAGATATCACTAATAAATTTGATTTCGAGAGTATACTAAGTAATACGAAGTACATCGCACATAATCTTATTATTAACTTCCTAGTAATGATAAGAGACAAGACTTGAAACTTAAGGCTTTTATAAGATTCAGGAGTAGTAGTTAACTCTTGCGAGTGACATCTTTCTAGACTATCTTCTCGAATGTGAATCAGTTTTATCAAAAACGACTCAGGTGATTCTGCTTATATTTCATAAATAAATATTTAAATCCAATAACCCAAGAATAATGTGTAAAATAAATTCTTATATAAAAATATGCAGGAAAGGTAATTTCCTGTTAGGGCTGTTTTTTTTTTTTTTTTTTTTTTTTTTTTTGTGTGTGTGTGTCTAATACGGCATGCGATTTTATTGATACTTCCTTCAACTTGCAGAAATATAACTGTTTGGGATTGCAATACATCAAGTTTACGTGAGGTAAAAGGAGTAAATTCTACCCGATGTTGCACCTTTGAACATGCTCATGCAAAATAATTTTCCAGTGAAACCTACCGAATAAATTATTCGATTTTATTAAAATATGTGTACAGTTATCTTCTTTATCGCATTCAAACAATCCTCACTTTTTGCGATTGAAAATAGTAGGGTAAACGGGAACAAATACCCCAGACTTTGGGATTTCCATATTTTAAATAATATAATAAGAAAATAATTTTCTGTAAAGACGTTCGCCAAAATTGCTAGATTTTGTCATAATAAAGAGTATAGTTTGTTTATAGCTTAACAAACATCCCAATGCATGTAGTTAAAATAGATCAAGGCCCCCTTATTCTCCCGATATTCTGAAAGTTATTTCCGCGATAACTTTCGTGAAAAGTATTCGCTTTTGAACAACGTAGTATATATATTGCTTGCGATTTAAATTAGTGAAGAATGGGGATAATCCTAGGAAGGTCATTCCGCTGGTACTTGGAAGTCTCTTCAATGGTAACTTTCGTAAAGAAAAAAAAATAAAATAAATAAAAATAAAATAAAATAAAAAATGGAATATGTGCATTGTAGTATATTATTTCGGATGCCTCAAATTTGCCACAATTTCCTTGAGTTTAAAATTTTCAAGCCATCTTTCAAGTCTTTTTTTCCTTTTTCCGCAGCGCGGCTATATGAGACTTGGACGTACAGTTTAATGTCGAATCCGAACCACTATCATTCAATAATCTACCGGGAATCGGACCCGGGGCCTCGTCCACCTAAAGGGCGCGTGGTAGTCATAGACCAGCTGGGAGGGCTTTCCATCTATAGATGTAGCCAAAACTTTTCGTATGGGTATGCACAAAGGTAATTAATTCATATTCACCATCTTACTATAACGTTCTTAAGTGCTCATTTGATGTACCTTTAAGTGGATTTCGAAAACATAAAATGTTATTTTAAGGAATCACTCCCTCTCCTTTGGCCTAGGCGGCATAATGTGGGACGTTAAACTCAATGAATGATGACAAAGGGACCTATATTTCCCCTGCAATTTTTAACTTTTAAGTACGCCAATGTAGTGCTAATAATTTATACACTACCATTACACTGCCAGTCCTAAGCCTGGATAAAGTGTGAAGGGCAGTTGACATTGCGCCTCGAGGTTGTAGCCTACTTAGTACAACCTACTAGTAGACAGCATATAATTTATCGTGACATTTTATAAATGTCAATATCGCATGTTATAAATTCATGTGGATATTCTAACCAGCAGTATTTTGCCTAGGATGTGCTAACACACTGAATAATCTCTTGAAGAAACATCCAAATTTAAGGCGCCAACACCTGGAAATCTCCCCCCCCCCCTAAAAAAAAGACTGTTTTAAAATGTTAAATTACACTCGAATATTAATCTAGCAAACAGTAGGAAATATTTTTCATAATACTACTACTACTACTACTACTACTACTATTATTATTATTATTATTATTATTATTATTATTATTATTATTATTATTATTATTATTATTATTATTATTATTATTAGCATCGCCGATTTCCTTCTGAATCGGTCTTATTGTTTTTAGTTTAATGTTCCATGATTATGCTTTGAGGCAGTGGTATAGAGAGGGAGGCTCACCCAGCTCGATCCCCCCCCTCCCCGTTAGTGCCGTAATATCGAATATGATTTTGTATTATTATTTGTGATTCCGATGTTTTGACTTTTTAAAAAATATAATTTATCATCACAAAATGTATTTTAAAGTCATGTTCAAAAGAATAACTTCTTCATTATTGATTGATTTTAAACTCAAGGAAATTGTGGCAAATTTGAGGCATCCGAAATAATATACTACAATGCACATATTCCATTTTTTATTTTATTTTATTTTTATTTATTTTATTTTTTTTTCTTTACGAAAGTTACCATTGAAGAGACTTCCAAGTACCAGCGGAATGACCTTCCTAGGATTATCCCCATTCTTCACTAATTTAAATCGCAAGCAATATATATACTACGTTGTTCAAAAGCGAATACTTTTCACGAAAGTTATCGCGGAAATAACTTTCAGAATATCGGGAGAATAAGGGGGCCTTGATCTATTTTAACTACATGCATTGGGATGTTTGTTAAGCTATAAACAAACTATACTCTTTATTATGACAAAATCTAGCAATTTTGGCGAACGTCTTTACAGAAAATTATTTTCTTATTATATTATTTAAAATATGGAAATCCCAAAGTCTGGGGTATTTGTTCCCGTTTACCCTACTATTTTCAATCGCAAAAAGTGAGGATTGTTTGAATGCGATAAAGAAGATAACTGTACACATATTTTAATAAAATCGAATAATTTATTCGGTAGGTTTCACTGGAAAATTATTTTGCATGAGCATGTTCAAAGGTGCAACATCGGGTAGAATTTACTCCTTTTACCTCACGTAAACTTGATGTATTGCAATCCCAAACAGTTATATTTCTGCAAGTTGAAGGAAGTATCAATAAAATCGCATGCCGTATTAGACACACACACACACACACAAAAAAAAAAAAAAAAAAAAACAGCCCTAACAGGAAATTACCTTTCCTGCATATTTTTATATAAGAATTTATTTTACACATTATTCTTGGGTTATTGGATTTAAATATTTATTTATGAAATATAAGCAGAATCACCTGAGTCGTTTTTGATAAAACTGATTTACATTCGAGAAGATAGTCTAGAAAGATGTCACTCGCAAGAGTTAACTACTACTCCTGAATCTTATAAAAGCCTTAAGTTTCAAGTCTTGTCTCTTATCATTACTAGGAAGTTAATAATAAGATTATGTGCGATGTACTTCGTATTACTTAGTATACTCTCGAAATCAAATTTATTAGTGATATCTCCTTATTCTGTTAAACTTTTTTATCTTAAGACAGAAGGTTGCAATGCTGATTTCAGGAAAAAGAGAAAATTCATTCAACCATGAAACACCAGTTGTTGAGAGATGTGAAGTACGATAATGGCTTGCTGAGACTAGAAACCTGACTAAATATTGAGAGTGTATTTGAAGATCATGCAGATGATAACACGTCCCGTTCAGGGGACGTTTACCCATTTGAAGTCGAAAGTTGAAAGTGGGGGCAGCGTGAAGTTGGCCCCTCCCCAACTTTATTTTGTGAATATGTCCTTACGTTTTTGTAAACAAACGATTTTTTCTTCAAAACAATCAATAACAAACGAAAAACAAACGATTGGCTTCGGTTTCGAATCGAAATTTTAAAGTGGGGGGCTAGTGTGAAGTTGGCCCCCAACTTTATTTTTTGAATATTTCTGTACGTTTTTCCGAAACAAACGATTTTTTCTTCAAAACAATGAATAACAAACGAAAAACAATCGATTGGCTTCAGTTTCGAATCGAAATTTGAAAGTGGGGGGGCCAACTTCACATACGTCTGTGGAGTAACTCGGAAGAAAATTACTCAAAATAGATTGCTGTGGAGAGAAGTCGTAGATATCTTCATACAACAATGGATTAAAAGTAATTGACTGTCATGTATATTATCAGAATAATAACTAAAATATGATTTTTTTGATGTAGAAATTACCTAACATACATAAATTAAATCTCATATTGTTATACCTCATTTACCATGACTAGCAGAAATCCCTCCCCTAAAATTCTTCAAATCCTTCTAAATTGAGGTGTAGCTTTTGAAGGTGAATTATACCATATTGTCAGGTTATTAATTATACCATTTTTTAAAAATATAAACAAAATCGCCTGGAAAAATCTAACCCCGAAGAGTAAACTATCCCTTGTGATTTTTTTCTGGATAAATAAGTTATACCATATTATCAGGTTATTAATGATATTTAAATTTATTTATGAGATTCGAACAAAATAAGTTATGCCATATTGTTATTTATTAATTAAACATAAATTACTTTTGTGAAATACGAAAAAGATCACCTGATTCATTTTTAGAAAATTGTCTGAGAAAAATATCACCCCGAGAGTAAACTATTCCTTATGTATTATTTAAGGACAAATAAGTTATGACATATTGCAGGGGCGGATCCAGGGGGCGATCGGGGCGATCTCCCCCAGCAGAAGAGGACACTTTCTTATTTTATCCCATCCCAGAGCTTGGAACTCTTAAAAGTATCTCTAAGTAGCAAATCCATCCTGGATCCGCCTCTGTGATATTGAGGCTACTAATGAAATATTTATTTATGAAATATGAACAAAATCCTTAGAGCCGTAAAAGCAAAGAATATGAAGATTTAAGAGATTGTGGTATATTGGTAGGGTAAGGATCTCTTTGGCCAATCTCATGAGCAGATGAAAAATCAACGAACTGTGTGTTGCGCCAACCATTTCGAAGAACGAAGTTTCAACGAAACCTTTCCGCAAGAATTTTCCAACAGAGAGCCAACGTTCTGTGCCACTTAGGTGCTTTCTTTCTTTTTCTTGTAATAGATAGCTTGGTCATGTTCGTTCATAGAGTCAATCCGTTAACATCTTAACTTGTAACGGCGAGTCACATCCGTCCGTTATTGCACACTATAACTTTTGAATAAATCCGAATTTTTGAATTCTGTATTTTGCAATAGATAGCTAGAACAAAGATGTCAGCCAACCTTCTTAATGGAGTGTATCTGGTGTATCTTCACGGCTTGTCCATCCGTTACTACACACGATAACTCTTGGGGTGAGATTAGAACAAAACTAAATTTTTGAATTTTTTTTTCAGTAGACACCTAGAGCATTTATAATTTGATAACGACTCAATCCGGATAACGGTAACTTTAACGGACGTATGGATTTCTCGTTTTCTAGTGTTAAAACAAAGGCGTATAATTCTAGAATACCATAAGTTGCACATCGCTCCATGCGCTGACAGGAAACACTAGAACATCTGTTGACATCTACAGGAGGAAATTGAAACTTTATATGACCCTCTTTACTGTCTTTAGTAAGCTTATTATACTTTTTCAAGAAAGCAACGTAACTTTCTCCTTTGTCTAAGGGATTGCCCTATGTCACTTAGCAGTTGAAATCTTTTAATTCCTGCATAGGGATATATATTCCCAGTAGTTCTTTTTATATATATACTAACTTGAAGCTAGCTATTTCCATTTTATCCACTATGCAATCGAAGTTGTAGCCGAAAAATCATAGATTCTCACCACTTCTGATTTCAACAGATAAGCTATATAAAACTCAAAATAAAACTCATTCTTGGGACGCTGTATCTGTGTCAAAAACCCTTCTTCGATATCCTTTCATCGTTCTTGCTCGGTGAAAATCACTATTGAAACCGGAAGTACTACTGAATTTCAATTACTTCGATTTCCGTAGAGTATTGCAGGTGGTGATGGTATGTTCTCATAAGATGCTGAATCAATTGCAAAAAAATACTTGTCTATATCTATTACTGTTTCCATTCTATACTGATGGATGTTGAAACCGGAAATGGTTGATTTCTACCACTTCAGGTTTGAATAGAAGACGACTGGAAAGAGTGGAACTTATTCTTGGGATGCTGAGTCGATTGCAAAAACTTGCTTCTAGAAATCATTTAAGGCTCTTTACTACAGCGAAATTAAACTACCTCTAATTTTAAAGTTTTTCTGTAATATCTTCAAAACAAATAAAAATATTCGAAAAGCAGAAACGTAGTGAACTAGACAATACGATTCTGCATGTGATACCTTTATCACAATTCACCTACCTGCTTTTCGTATGTTGCTATTTACAAAACCCGCCAAAAATGCTAACCCTATCGACAGTTGCCAATCGAAAGCGCATAAATGAGTTGTGATAACGGTATCATATGCAAAATAATATTTTCTAGTACACTACGCTTTTGCATTTCGAATATTTTTTATTTGTTTTGAAGATATCACAGAAAAACTCTAAAATTAGTGGTAGTTTAATTTCGATTTAGTGGAGAAACTTAAGTCTTTGCCTTTTGGAAATCAGTATTGAAACCGAAAGTACTAGTAAATTTCAGTTACTTCCGGGCAGGTGTTCTGTTGAGACGTTGATCCGATTGTGAAAGACCGATGGTCGTTATCTGTTACTGTTTCTGTTACACATCGGAAAACGTTGTAACTGGGAATGGCTAGATTGAACCCCTTTTGGTTTGAATGAAAGGTTAATGAAGGAGATAGAATCTATTTTTGGGACACTGAATCGATTTCAAGAAACAATTTCTCAATATCTCTTACCGCTTTTTCTCTTATACCTGTCGAAAACGGAAGGACAAACAATGCCGTTCTTTAAGACGAACATTTATGCGTAGCATAATTTGGAAATATAATAATAATAATAATAATAATAATAATAATAATAATAATAATAATAATAATAATAATTTCTCATTTTTGGATCAAAAGATCTAATATAGCTATTTGAATCAAAAATATTCTTGTATGCTGTATATCTGGAAAACTACATATTTTGTTGCCAAACCAAAATTAACACTTAATTCAATATGATGTGTTTATTCCGTAGAAAATTCGAAAAATTCGATTTAGGGA
Organism: Thermobia domestica; assembly: GCF_964235325.1. Lineage (NCBI taxonomy): Eukaryota > Metazoa > Arthropoda > Insecta > Zygentoma > Lepismatidae > Thermobia > Thermobia domestica. The sequence goes on along the minus strand of NC_137465.1, from coordinate 146,580,777 downwards.
CCGTTAAAAAATGTTGTTGTCCCTCATCCAAAAACTAATTGTTGACCAAGATCGCAATCTTTTGATCCATTTTTGGTTTTCCTAATTTTTTTTTTTTTTTTTTTTTTTTTTTTTAAGCTTTAGTCTAAATGAGCAGAGTGAGGAAGAAAACATTCTACTTTACACACAGTAGATTCTTTCTGTTCTTACCAATAACTTTCATTTGAAGAAACTCCGATAAGAATCATAACCGTTGTATCACAATATCGTATATTAAAAGTATTATATACGATAAAGGCTTTATTATGCCACTGTACTATTTTCAAGTAAATGCAAAAGTTCTTTATTTAGCCACGAATATACATAAACCTACTTTGAAATTACATTTAGGTTTCTATATTTTGACATATTTTTTATAGAGGTTCAATAACACAGATTTAAAACAATTCAAAATGTATTTTCATTACTATGAGGTAATTATAAGTTATTACTGGTATTATGAGGTTATTATTTGGGTATGTAGAAAGAAAACAGTCTATGATATGTGTGATCTGGATTTAAATCCAATCTTATCATTAATCTTTGTCGTTAAAAGATACTGCTTCATGTGGTTGCGTATATGCATTATTTTTAACTTTTCTGTTATGTAAGCAAACTCATGAGTTAACATACTTTATTCAAACATTTACTGTTGGAGTGCGTTAAAATAGTTTACATTTTTGGTAAAGTTCCAACGTGATTTTCTGTTGTATTATTGCTGTTTGTTCTCCCAAGAACAGATTTTAGAATTCTGTTCACAATTAGAAGCAAGTTACTGACAATAGGAAACGAAATGTGTTTTGCTGCTTTTTCTAGAAGAAAAACGAAAACATGTATGTTACCGTATAGTATGTGATATCCATTCTCTAATTACTTTTGCATTCATATGAATTGTTGTGAACACCTGGATACTCACATGTAGGAGCTGGTGACTGTGGCGAGTGCAGTGCCGGCGCTTCTTGTATTAGGATTTCTGTCACTCGACCTTTTGCTGGAGCTCTCTAACTGCATTACGACTCATGTGGATAGCCATTGGGAGGAAAGCGCATGCATAATGCATGAGTATGCATACGAGACAGTAGGCAAAAACCACCCAGGACCGCAACTGAATCTCTGGATTTGTAGAACAAGCTTTTTCTTTTTATTTGTTTTAAGCCTTTGTGGTCGGCCGACAAAAGCTACAGAAAATAGTGTCACAACGAGAGATGAAATACACGGAAGCAAAAGGATGTTTTTAAGAGCGAAAACAGCTGCTGCCTTTTTAAGCAAGGTTGCAGTTGCGTTTAATCTCGTTGTTGTCGTTGCGTGATTTTTGGCACTTTGACCTTTAACATTTCTATGTGTACTTAGCGTAATATACCTTGTTTCTTTGTTGTTAACTATCACAGACTATGAACTTTTTCAAAAGCCATTGTCCTGATCATATACCTTTGCCTCATCCCACATTGTCGCTTCTATGCAGATTTTATAATAAAAGCAAATAGCATCGTCTCATAACTATTAACATTTTTCACTCTATTCACCTTCTATCATCAATGTTGGGTCCCTGTAATTAAATTAGAGATTAATTCATGTTTTCTGAACAAAGGACACTAGACACTAAGTTTCATGGCTTTCGTCCAGCGGTTGAAAACAAACAGTATACATAGAACTAGAACAGTATACATAGAACAACAGCTAGAATCATATAGATATACATATTTCATCCATTAGTGAGTGAATCCAAATACAGTTGACCATCAGTTCTAACTTTAATCCATTTTGTAATGCTGTTCACAAATCGAAATATTCGCTAACCGAAATAATTTTAACCATTGAAATTAATGTAAATTCAATTAGACTAGTATGTTCTAGCAGCCACAGAAACATAGTACTGTATTTTTAAAAATGCATTTTGAGTGTTTGTCTATAGTGAAGAATATAGACATTCTGATGTTTTGCTATGTTTTCCCTTTTTACTTAAATTTACTTTCTCTGTATTGCACTTCGATTTTTTACTGCTGTTAATACTAACACATTTCTGCTCTTTGTTAGGAGCCATTATGAGATTTAAAATAACATACAAATTGTTAAAAAGAACTACTATGTGATGAAAAGTATCCGGACACCTGGCTCAAAATGACTTACAAGTTCGTAGCGCCCTCCATCGGTACTGCTGGAATTCAATATTGTGTTGGCCCACCCTTAGCCTTGATGACAGCTTCCACTCTCGCAGGCATACTTTTAATCAGGTGCTGGAAGTTTTCTTGGGGAATGGCAGCCCATTCTTCAAGGAGTGCTGAACTGAGGAGAGGTATCGATGTAGGTCGGTCAGGCCTGGCAGGAAGTCGGCGTTCCAAAACATCACAAAGGTGTTCTATAGGATTCAAGTCAGGACTCTGTGCAGGCCAGTCCATTACAGGGATGTTATAGTCGTGTAACCACTCCGCCACAGGCCGTGCAGTATGAACAGGTGTTCGATCGTGTTGAAAAATGCAATCGCCATCCACGAATTGCTCTTCAACAGTGGGAAGCAAGAAAGTGCTTAAAACATCAATGCAGGCCTGCGCTGTGAGAGTGCCACGCAAAACAACAAGGAGTGCAAGCCCCCTCCAAGAAAAATACGACCACACAATAGCACCACCACCTCCGAATTTTACTGTTGGCACAACACGTGCTGACAGATGACGTTCACCGGGCATTCGCTAAACCCACACACTGCCATCGGATCGCCACATTGTGTACCGTGATTCGTCATTCCGCACAACGTTTTTCCACTGTTCAATCGTCCAATGTTTACGCTCCTTACACCAAGTAAGGCGTCGTTTGGCATTTACCTGTGTGATGTGTGGCTTATGAGCAGCCGCTCGACCATGAAATCCAAGTTTTCTCACCTCACGCCTGACTGTCATAGTACTTGGAGTGGATCCTGATGCAGTTTGGAATTCCTGTGTGATGGTCTGGATAGATATCTGCCTATTACACTTTACGACCCTGTTCAACTGCCGGCGATCTCTGTCAGTCAACATTCGAGGTCGGCCTGCACGCTTTTGTGCTGTACGTGTCCTTTCACGTTTCCACTTAACTATCACATCAGACACAGTGGACCTAGGGATGTTTAGGAGTGTGGAAATCTCGCGTACAGACTTCTGACACAAGTGACACCCAATCACCTGACCACCTTCGAAGTCCATGAGTTTCGCGGAGCGCCCCATTTTGCTATCTCACGATGTCTAATGACTACTGAGGTCGCTGATAATGAGTACCTGTCAGTAGGTGGCAGCACAATGCACCTAATATGAAAAACGTATGTTTTGGGGGTGTCCGGATACTTTTGATCACATAGGATATATATATATATATGTGTGTGTGTGTGTGTGTGAAATAAATCTTTGAGTTTTACGTCCCATGGTTATGCCGGTTAGGCTAAAGAGACGGTGATGATGAGTAATGAATGAAATGGTGGAATGAAGAAAGTGGAAGGAAAGGGGAGAACCCTGAGGAAACCCACACACACAACACAAATATATATATATATATATATATATATATATATATATATATATATATATATATATATATATATATATATATTAATACAACACTCTGAGAAATAATGTTTATTGCAGTCACGCGAAAGTAGTACTGAACGCAAGGAATTTTCGGTAGAGACGATTGTGTGCGTGCTTATACCCTGAAATAGTAGTTTTGTGAGGGAAAAATTGTTCACAAAACGTGTCCGTGAACCCGATTTGTTCTCGAAGAGAAAAGTTTGTGAACCAAGGGCGTACTGTACGTGCTCTAATGTAATTAAAAGCATGTTATGTGAAAAAAGAAAAAAATCAGCAAAATTGGAAAAGTTGTTTTCCTGATGTTTCACCTGAAGTTTACTTTTACTTTTAGAGCTGTGCTATTTTAACATCCTTAGGGTCATTATACGCAACACTTCATGTTTAGGAAAACCTGAAGAGAACCTTAACTATTTCAATCTCACGAATAAATGGTCTTATGTAAGCTGGTTTTGCCAAAAAATACGCATATTGAAATGCACAAATCATTATTATATGTCAGAAACGTGTAAATATATTAGAAATGTATATATTTGTGTGTATCAGAAATTCAATTTTATTTGATATTGCTAGTAAGAGCGTGTTTTAAAAAAATGTTCCCAAAGGAGTGCATAATTATGTTTCTAAAGTACATATTGTGAACCAATAATAATAAAATCGAAATGTTTAAAAACAATCTATTGATACAAAAGCAAACATAATGGATGTTTTGATAAATGCTATTATTCTTTTCAACGTGGTTCATTAGGTTTGTTTACATTTTACATTTTTTTCTTCTCGCTCAATGATGCTGAAACATAACCATTTCGCTGCTGGCATGTTCGTTGTCTATAGGTAGTTAGTTGTATGCTGTATTTGTTCATATATTGGAATGTTTTGCTTGTCATCATCTCCTGTACATCAGATGGTGCAACAATCATTACTGCACACGTTTTTCCTACGCGTGGATAACTGGAAAGGAGAACATATTACCTGAAGCAACACATGGTATTTTAGCATCTCCAGCATACAACAGGATATATGTTAATTATAGATTTTAAAATATTGATTTTCCCTTGGGGATCATATTTATGTAATTTTTTGGAACGTTATCATAGAAGCCTTTTTTCTTCTTTGTTTGTACGTATAATTATTTGAAATGTTTTATAATTACTTGCAATGATTGTGCTATCTAAACTGCACATTAAAAATTTGTTAATTAAAATTAATAGCTGTAAACTAATATCGAAAATCGTTCAATAGATACACTTATCTGTCTTCTTTGTGTGGAGAAGCCTATTTCGTATCACGATCTACTTAAACACCGTGCGCGTAGGTTTTCTCTGGGTTCTCCTGTTTCCTCCCACTTTCCTCATTCCACCATTTCATTCATTTCTCATAATCACCGTTTCCTTTAGCTTAACCGTCATAACCGTGGGACGTAAAACTCAAAGATTTCATTTTTTCACGATCCTTTTTTATCACATTCTCTTGCCAGTGACCCTTGTAAGTAACTTCTAGTTCGTAATAAGTTCTCTAGATTATTGCTGCCTATCGCTTGAGAGACATAGTGAAATCACACCATGCTCAAATCTCACACTAATCTTCATTTTGAATTGAATTTGAATTAGCAATTTTTGTTGTATTCTGTTGTATTTTGTTGTATTTTCCCCAAATTTCAATACAAAGTTTCTCCAAAGTTTAATTCTTCTTTTATTCCTTTTTTTCTTTTCTTTTCTTTTTTCTTTTTTTGAAAAAGATCTTTTATTTGCTTAAACGAACTAACGATTATGACAGAGCGGGTTATACCATATGTGCAACAAGTGCATTTGCAAGGTGCGGCAACTTTAGAAGGGAGGCAAAATTTGTCATAACTATATTATTTAAAATAAATATTTCTAGTTGGAAGCAGACTTCATGATGGTAGTAGTTAAATTTACTAAGCTCACCTTCTATGTGAATACTACATTCACAAATCATGTTTAGGTCGCATTACTTTAAGGTCACATGGAGTGCTAAAGCAAATAGTCAAACAAATCCCAGCATGAATTGCTTGATTGTAGTCAAATTCAAGAACTCAGTTCTCGAATAGTAGCGAACAACCGTTCCATTTCATTAGTTATCACAGTTTTGATATGAAGACTAGTCTTGTCATTGTCTCAAGCAAGTTTTTGATCATTTAAGATGGAGACAGGAGTTTTTAAAACGTTTTAACAGATGTAGAAGGAACATCAAAAAATAAAGATAAAAGACTTAGTTCACTAGAATTGCAAACTGATATATTGAGATTCAGGCTAGATATTGAATTATAAAAAAGAATAACTCATGATGGGATCCCATACTTAAATTCGTGGCAAAGATTTGTTCTTTGTCGAGAAAGGGGGGTTGTCTGCAAATGAGGCTAATTGCGGCTTGTATACTCATATGGGGACCCCAAATCCAATGAAACTATTTGTAAACGTATCCGTCCACAGCGTCAAGAGAAAAAGAAAATACCTCAAAGTTAGGGTCATTGATGTACGCCTTATGCTAATAGTGAAAGTATTTAAGTTTCGATCCATTTCTAATCGTGCTTTTCATACTAATATGAGGATGTTGAAAGCAATGGAACTATTTCCAACATATCCGTCAGTGTGGAATCACAAGAAATATTACCTCAAAGTTGCCTCAAGAATATTTATATTCTACATTTGACACCACTTTTCTAGGTACTCCATAGACGCGTATGTTTAAAAAGAATTCCACTCAATTCAGCCAGAGATGAAGTGGCTCAAGCTTTATGGGTGGGCCAGTGGGTCGGGGGTCGACAGGACTTGACCTATTGCGACCCACCACCCACTATGACCCACTCTGACCCACCGACCCACTCTGACTCACTACGAGCTACGTATCCATTTTGCTGCAGTAGACAGCATCTTCTGAACACTGGTGAATTTGTCGGTGAATGGTGTCTTCCCACTTGCGACAGTCCTATTAGCGACAGGAACTGTTAACTGTCCCATGAGCGACCGATTCGATCTTTTAACTGTCCTATGAGTCACTGATTCGTTCATACTAAGATAATGGAGGAAGATAAAATTCTCTCTTTTTTAACTTGTTTTATGCTAATGTCATTTAGAACCTAACAAAATGTACTATGAAAAATTTCGCTCTACGTGAATTTAATACGTGAGAATGCTCTCATTACAGTAACAATTTTTTATACATTTTTCCTAATATTATATTTTGAATTAATTTCTATGAATACATTGACTCTATCAAGGGGAAAACTAACTAAATATTTCGAGTACCGGTAGCTCCGCCGTTTGTCTATGATTCTAATATAATTAAAAATTTCATGTTAAAATGATATGGAGCATAAGTTTAGATTGAATATGTTTATGGTATAAGAAAAAAATCAGAAAGAGGTAGGGGCGCCCGAAGAAAATTTTCTAGGGAGGTGCATCTCCATGGTTGCTGTATCACGTCTGGTATATCTGGTATTTAATATACGAGGTTTGCAATATTATGTATACATTTTTGTGAGCCAGGGGGCGATCCTGCCTTCCCATCGGGCGCCCATGGAAAAACGGTGTTCACCATATGAGGATATTAAAGAAATCTAAAAAACATGGTGTATTTGAAGAAATTATTATACAAGTTACAAATCTTTCGCAGGACTTAACAGTTCGTCTAGTTATAAGGGATTATTTCAGATTGCTACACGACAAGTTTTTATGTATAAGTCAAAACAAGGAGGAAGGGAAATCAAGAATTAGTTTACGTTTTAGTAGCTTACAATAGGGGGAAAGGTAGTTTAAAGAGTTTGTTTACCTTTTGGATTGTTTAGAGTGAACTGTATTGTAATTGGTGGGATTGGTTGAGAATAGCCAATCAGATGTAAGGGATCTCAAAAGCTGTCTTTTGTCATTGACATTTTTTTTATTTTATTCATAGAGTCTTAGGAAATCTAAAAAATAGATAGTTGGCGAAACTGTTACACGTTTAAGTTTTTCAAAATAAAATATATTACTGTGCTTAGTGAGTAATTAGATTTGAATCAAATTAAGTACAGAAAACAGAGCTTTTGAAGAAAGGAGATATTACAACTGGATTTTCAATAATTACATAGGAATATACTTTTCATGGAAATATCCCTGTTGTCTCGTTAAGTTATTTGATATGTTTTATGTCAAATCTAACTCAAAATTAAAATAAGTTTTATTTGCACTCACAGTAGAAAAAATATATATTTCACGAACAGTATCACTGGCACGTACATATTTCATACCAAGGTTGTTCGGGCGTTAATAACGCCAGGGGCAAACATATTTTACGAGATGGATCTTCCATCATCTCAATGTAAATGAATCGGTCGCTCATAGGACACATAACAGTTCCTGTCGCTAATAGGACTGTCGCTTCTGGGACTAATTCGAATTTGTCTAAGTTTTACTTTCAAGACCCCCATTTTTCTTCCTTTTTCATTTGTTTCTATTTACTTACTTGAAATGAATATATCTGAATTAAAGAAAACAGGCACTTTTGGATAAAATCAGTGGTGGGGGCATGAAATATGACATCATCAATATGGCCGCCGTCACAATTCACAGCACAGTCTTTAAATGAGGGTAACTTTCCAAACAATGAAGCTAGAAACTTCGTTCTTGTGCCAAATTAATGGTAATGGATGTGCTCTGTTTACATATATTGCCGCTATTTTTAAATATAGCGCATAATTTGCTTAGAATTTAGTTTCTTTTGTTTCACTGTGCTCCTGTCATGGCAAATATCTATGAAACCACTAGAGATAGAGGAAAAGAGCTTGAAATAAACGAGATGGAGCAAAATCTGATCTCTCCATTATTGTATCTTTCCATATCATTATTGTATCTTAAAAAGTGACTGAGATATTCAGTTTTACGTTGGTCATTGTGTAGTTCTGGACCTTCAATAATATACAAAGCAAACCACTGTATTTGGTTCCATTTCAGAAATAATTGTAAATACTAAATTATTAACAGGGGCGTCATTTAGGGGGGCAGGAGAAGCAATTGCCCCCCCAAGAGTTTGAGGAATACATATACTTTAATCGATTGTCTACTAAAACACCAGTACAAAACAAGAAAGTCTTATGTCTGTGGTGCTCTTGCCCCCTCAAGCGAAATCTGAAATGACGCCCCTGATTATGATAAGTTGCAGAAATGTACTATTCGAGAAACACCTATACCTTTTAAATCTATGGATTAATAGTTTATCAATAATGCTACTGCTACTTATAGTAATAATAATAATAATAATAATAATAATAATAATAATAATAATAATAATAATAATAATACATCACTTAATAGAATTATAGTTGTATGTATTTAAATACTTAACTTACACTAGGGCCGCGGTGGCTCAGTGGTAGAGCGTTCACCTCTGGTGTTAGGGGTCCCGGGTTCGATCCAAGCCCCCGCCAAGTGATCTTTGTGGTGAACAAACACCGTGTGCATGGGTTTTCTCGGGGTTCTCCCGTTTCCTCCCACTTTCTTCATTTCACCATTTCATTCATTACTCATCATCACCGTCTCCTTTAGCCTAACCGGCATAATCGTGGGACGTAGAACTCAAAGATTTCATTTCATTTCATTTAACTTACACTATTGACTGTTAACATTATTAATAAATACTCCCGATATTAATTGAAATCGTTGAAGATGAAGAAGAACAATAGTCTTTTCTTTATTTCAGTTATCGCTTTCACCACTGCCGTCACTGTATTCATCCTCTTCAATTTCTGAATTTTCATCAGTTTTAATTTCTAGCTTTTCGGGGCAAACAGATCCTTCAAACCACTGAATCTTGTACTTCCCATTATGCAAATACTATCCGTGTTGTAAAGGGTCAATATCTTTCTGAAGACTCTGTTGATTGGCTTTTTTCCATATTAATGCAACAGCATTACTTCCTTTTTAACTTTTCAGGAATAGCAGCTCTGGATGGAGGAAGAAGAGTTGGATTAATACTTTGTACCCTCTTTAAAGGTTGTTGTGCCTGTTTAGGAGCACATTTGATTTTGAATAGGTTGTACCTTGCTTGTGTGACTGATGTGCAAAAAGTCTGTCCGTACTGGGAACACACATATTGCTCGGCGTCAGTAAACAGGGTATTTTCGAGATGTACTCATTCTCCCAAACTTGCGAAAAAATTCTTGTATATTACACTGTTACATTGTATATTACATTATCTTGAACGGCTTAACCTTTCCTTGTCTAGCGAATGCTGCTGTAAAGTCTGATACAGTGACTGCGTGGAATCCGGGTAAATCATCACCTTGTTCTTCTGCAATATTAGTAACGTCAATTAACCATCTAGTATTATTGGAGGCTAATCCTATATCCATCCACACTTTGCAATTCTGGAAGTGCCTTTGATGATAGACCAACGAAATAAATATATCCGTGTCATTAGCTCGAACGACAATATTGCTGTTTGGGTTCTGGATTATGTGTTGAATGTGCCAAATTATGTGTGTATCTGCTTCTTCGTGGTAACATTCCAGTTCAGGAACCTGTTTGCAATTCATAACATTATTTTGCTTGCTGTACTTATAACATGTGCTTTTAGTGCCTACATACAATACTTCTTCACCAAAGATGCACAAGTATTCATCCTTCTTCCATTCATTACAAATGAAGTCCAGGAGAGATGTCTTAAATGAACTGCTTCACAAGGACCCATATGACTTCTTTGGAGTTTTCTGTTCTGGTCCTATCACTACCGTGTCACCACAGAACACTGTTCCACATCGATGGTTATATTCAGGATCCTTTATGCTCGGCGTCTTGTAAACATCACAAAATGAATTTCATTTGCGCACGTATTGCAAATTGTTTCTAGTAGTTTATGTGCAAGTTCACAGTAAGTGTTAGGAAATTTTAAACAATGAATGACAAACATTACATCATATATAACAGCATGCAATTGATGGGGATTTTCGTTGTTTGATTTTTGATACTTATTTATTTCATGCATTAGTTTGGTCTTGTCAGTTTTGTTCATATCATATAACCTCCTATTTGGCCCAAAAATAGGAGAACTGGTGTAAGTGGATACTCAATCACTTTTTCAATGTCCCTTTTCTCAACTGCTGCAAGATAAAGTAGCCTCCCAAAAAGATCTCACTAGCATTCACTGTTTCCAACTTTGTTTAAGTTGTATTTGTTTTTGGGCTAAAATGGTTCTTGTTATTGGCTTCTCGACAGTTTTTGGATCCTTTTCAAAGGCAGCCTCACCTTTTTCATAATCTCGTATCAGCTGATCGGCCATGTCATCCGCAGTAACTTGGCCAGTGGATAAGTTTAAAAGAGGAGTGTTTGGTTCAATGATGTAGAAAGGATTCAAAACTTCAGCGATAAAATTCATGATTTATGTGATATCATTGTTGTCTCTGTTGATTCTAGAGATATGAAGTTCTGCTTTCATGTCTTCTGCATGTGTTAATCCATTTAGTTCTAATAAATGAGTAACAATTTTGCTCCTGGTAGATCTTGTTTTCATCCATCCTGTTTTGGCAGAATCTGAATTAGTGAATGATGTGATATCACCAAATCTTGACGCAGTGTTGTTATTCACTGTTTGTTCTAGTGTCATGTCTACTGGAACACGAGGAACATGTAGAGCGTTTGATGGATAGTCCTCCTTCAGAAAGAGCTTTTCTGGCGCCTGGGCGTATCTCTTCCAGATATACTGTCATCCAACGAACGTAATTTGGCCTATTACACGTAAAGAAAATGGGACACATTTTTTTTATGGCTTGCATATACATGTCAACATTGCAGGTTATGTATGATCTACAGAAAAAATTGTAAATTTCCACTAAATCTATATACTTTTGAAATAACTGTGCAGTTTTACCATGCAAACCTTTTCTTGTCATGTCTGTGAAAGCTTTGTATTCGTCATACAACGGCGTTACATCGTGATCACTCAAAATTATTTTTAAGGTATCCTCTGTCAAATTTTGATTACAAATTATTATTTGTTCTTTTATCTTTTCTAAATTCAAAAGCATGCCTTCATCACTTGTCTGTAAGAACTTGCTGAAGTGACTTCGTTGCATGGCTAGTGATAGT